>NC_067400.1:226800711-227110711 GCF_016432865.1 Antechinus flavipes
CTATGCATGACTCCATTGATGGAATCTGCAGCATGTCTATTATTCCAGGATCAGTTTGGATATATTCAATGTGGTTCATCATGGCTCTTTGGATGGTGCTCTTAGGATGGTAACTTTTTTTGACTAGAAGAACTTCTAAGAGATCATCTGACAAGTTATTTAGACTTAGTGACTTGAATGAACGAATGATCTACCCATACTCAAGACATTGTAGATCACTGAATCATTGAATTATTAATAATAGTTTCAATGTTTCTTTTCACTGAATTCAAATTTAGTGTGATCAGATTTATGAAATTGCTTTTTCGAAGTGGTTTTATGAAAAGAGTATGGAATTTGGAGTCAAAGTAATAGTTTAAATGTTACATTTGTTACTACCTATATGACACTGGACAAGGAGCTGGATATTGTTGATCTCAATATCTTCATCTGTAGATTGAGAATAATCTTATGTTTAGGAGCTACTTTAAAAGATTCTTGTGAGGCTCAAAAAGAATACATTTGTAACTCACTTTATGAATTTTGTAGCAAATTTTAATGTCAACATTGTTACCTCCACTTCACAGATGAAAAAACTGAGATGGAACATTGTCCATGACCACAAAGTCTAGAGAACTTTCCATTATACTTCAGTGTTTCATCAAAGCTTCTGAGTGACAATGATGAATCTTGTTAAGAAGACAGTTGCTATGTATTAAAAAGATAAAGAAACAAATACTTATCAGCCAGGAAGACATATTATATGAAGAAAAGCAGAAAAAAAAGATAGGAAACTCAACAATGGTTACAAGTATTTCTAAAATTATTGAAAGATAACAGGAGGAAATTTTTATGCTTTTTTGTGGGTTTGGGGGTTTAATGTAAATATCATTCTACTTTTAATTTGAAAATAAATATAAGATACTAAACTTAGTTTTAATAACTCAGGATGGATTGAAAGGTATGTATAGAAAATTGTTTTCTTAAATGTATAACCACACTTCATATAGCTATCAGTGTGTCTCTCTGTCTCTGACTCTATCTCTGTCTCTCTTTTTCTCTCTGTTTATCTCTTTTTGTCTCTCATCTTCCCTCCCTGCCTTTGCTCTTCCCTCCCTCCTTTTTTCTCCCTCCTTTTTTCTTCCCTCCCTCTATATCTGTCTCTGTCTTTGTCTCTGTCTCTGTTTCTATCTCTGTCTCTGTCTCTTTCTATCTCTTTGTCTCTCTCTGTCTCTCTTTCTTATGCTCTCTGTCTCTGTCTCTCTATCTCTCTGTCTCTTTCTGTATCTCTGTCTCTCTGTCTCTCTCTTTCTCTCTGTCTGTCTGTCTCTCTCTCTGTCTGTCTCTGTCTGTCCCTGTCTCTGTCTTTGTCTCTGTCTCTGTGTCTCTCCCTCCCTCTCTCTCTCTCTCTCTCTCTCTCTCTCTTCTCTCTCTCTCTCTCTCTCTCTCTCTCTCACACACACACACACACACACACACACACAGAGAGAGAGAGAGAGAGAGAGAGAGAGAGAGAGAGAGAGAGAGAGAGAGAGACCCACACAAACACATTTCTCTAAATACTAGGAGGTTTTCATGAACTTCAGCCTTAATGTGCATAATAGGCAGCCCCCTCAAAAAAAAATCCATAAAATAACTAACATGGTATTAAGCATTGAAAATAATGTAGTATCTAGAATGAAGAAGATCATAGTGCTATTATGCTCTATACTCTTCCTACAAAATATGCTGCATTGTATTCAATTCTGAGCACAACATTTTACCAAGGAAATGAAAAAAAAAAGCTATAGGCAGGAAATCAGGATAGGGATATGAATGAAAATTATGCTATATAAGGATCACTTAAGAGAAACAAGAATAAGAATATATTGGATAACTGTCTTTAAATATCTGATGGAATGCCCTATGAAAGAAGCAATAGTCTTTTTACATTTTGCAGAATTAGGAATATTGGGTGAAAGTTGTGAAGAATTAAATTTCAGCTAAGTGAAGAAAGCCTTTTAATAAAAATTATTTTGTTAAGATTAAAGAAAATTAGTAAAATCTTCCAAAAGGGGAATAGTTTGTTTTTTGAAGTAGTGAGTTCCTCAGCAATGGAGATCATCTGAAGTTTGATGACCATTTATCACAAATTCTACTAATTGATTAGATGGCTTCTGTGATTCCTTAGAAATGAGAGATTCTGCTTCTATCTTCCAATTTTAAGATTAGGTCTCTTTTTTTCTATAGCATCCTAGGTCTTGGTCTTTAAAATGGGAATAATACTAAGTGAACTCCCTATTTCATAGAATTATATTGTATTTCTATGACATATATAATGATGTCAAAGCCTTCAAAGAAGTCAAGATAACCACTGCACAAGGAAGTATCATGCTAGAAATTAGATGGAGGAAAAAATGTAGTGATGTTCAAAAAATGTGAATTGCTACAAGCACTAGGGTTGCAATCTGGTTGGTCTGTCAGCTGCATCCATTTTCCTACCAATGCTCCATGATTAGGCTATATTGCTTGAGGTTGTGTTTCTGTAATTCTTTAAAGGAATTTTTCTGCATATTGAGTTTACTATTTCTGAACCTACAAGGTATCTGACTTAGGTTGTAAAGACTATCACTTCAGTGCTGCTGGACTTCATACATTCTAGCAGATGACTTCTTGATATATTTTTAGACATATCCAAGTAGTGAAATAGGTATGGAAGAGCATTGGACCTGGGGTCTGGAAGACATGAATTCAAATTTTGCTTCAAACTCTTACTAGCTATGAGTCTCTGGGCAAGCCAGTTAGTTATGAAATATTTAAATCCTGTTATGTTCCAGGAACTGTGCTAAGTACTGAACATTCAAAGAAATTAGGAAGATAGTCCTTACTTTTAAGGAGTCCATAATCTAATGAAGGAAAAAGAAGCAAACAAATATGTACAAACAAACCAGATACAGAATAAATAGGAAATAACTGACAGAGGATAGGGATTAGAGGAGGTTAAACATCATTTCTGTAGAAGATAGAATTTTGTCTGTGGCTTGAAGAAAACCAGGGAAAACAAAAAGTAGAAATGAAAAAGGAGGGTGTTCCATGTATAGGTAATAACAGAAAAAAATGCATAGAGCCAAGAAATGGAATGTCTTGTTTGTGTCATGCCAAAGAGGCCAGCGGCATTGGATTGAAAAATACAGAGGATGATGATATGTAACATGTTAGAAAATTGAATGATTGGGATAGGGACATGAGTCAGATTATGAAGGTTTGAATGAAAAACAGAAGAATTTGTATTTAGTCCTGAGGTTGATAACTAACCATAAAAGGATTTTTTGTTTGTTTTTGTCTTTAAATAGGACAATAGTGATATTGCCAGACTTATGCTTTGGCAAAATCACTTTGGCAGATAGACTGGAGTGGAAAGAGACTGATGGCTGGTAGACAAGCAACCAAATGTCTATTGTAATTGTCCAAAAGTTAAGTAATGTGGGTCTGTACCAAGATGATAAAAATATCAGAGGAAAAAAAGGAGATATATTCAAGAGATATTACAAAGAGCTATTGAAATCAACAGGTTTTAAGAAACAGATTACATATGAGTTTATGGGAGTGAGTAGCAAGAAATAGTAAGGAGTTGGTTGGTTGGTTGCTGTTCTTCATATTTGAAGAGGACCAAAATGACATTACTATATTATGTTCAAGTTACAGTGTGTCCGACTGTGGCTGTTAAGATCAATATGAGATCAGAATGCTCTGCCATAGTAGGAAAATAGTCCCTATCAACATTTTGAGTGACTTCTATACTTTTGTGTATCTCATATTTCATTTGGACTAATTCAATTCTCAAGATTTCTCTTAAGAACTTTAGAACTCATTGAATGATATGTCACATGCACAGGACCATCCAGCATGGTATGCTCTCATCAGAGAAGATGCTGTGCTCTATGAGCAAAGGAATTCAATACAACCAGCTATTTATTATCCTGGGGGTAGTAGAAGGATTGCGGTATCCTTGATAGTTTTTAAAAACTAGACAACTAAGGGGAGGGAAAGGATTTCAGTTTTGGAAATATTAAATTTAAAATGTCTACTATACATTTGATGAGAAATGTATGAAAGGCAGTTGGAAATGCAAAATTGGAGATCACCAGAGAGGTAAAAGCTGGGTAGATAGATTTTAAAATTAACAGCATAGAGATGAAAATCAAATCATAAAATTGAAATAGAATAGAGGAATAATGGGAGAAAGTACCACATTGATCACCAGGTATCCACAGATAATTAATGGCCATGACCTGAATGATGATTCAGCAAAGGAGACTGTGGAGGGGTCCCCCAGATAGGATGATAATGAGAAGATAGGATCATGGAAATGTAGAGAGAAGAGAATATCAAAGAGAAGAGGATGTTTAGCAATGTCAAAGTAGTCAGAGAAGTCAAGAAAGAGGATTGATAAAAACGGTATTGGATTTACCAATTAAGAGATCTTAGATCTTTGGAAATTTTGGATGGAAAATACTCACTTGAATGATAAGGTCAGAAACTAGAAAGCTAAGAAGGGAGTGAGAAAAGTAGAAGTGGAGACACCTACAATCAATGGCCTTCTCAAGTTGATTCACAAGGTACAGAAGAGAAATAATATAATTTTAAAATTAAAAAAAAGTTTAGAAGGATCAAGTGAAAGTTTTCTTTTTTCTTTTTTAAAGGCATTTGGGGTTAAGTGATCCAGAATCACACAGTTAGTAATTGTTAAATAGTTAAGGCCATATTTGAACTCAGATTCTCCTGACTTCAGAACCTGTATTCTATCCACTGCACCATTTAGCTGGACCAAAAGTAAAAGTTTTCTGAGAATAGGGGAAATATGGGCATGTTTGTAACTAGGAGGGAAAGAGACAGTATATGGAGGGAGAATGAAGATAAGTGAAAGAATGGGAATTGCAGAAGGGTCAGTCTTTTGGAGGAAACAGGATGGAATGGAAATGTAAAGGGAGCAGGATTTGCTTTAGCAATAAGTTAAGCAAGTCTTTAGGTGGCAAATGGTCTCAATGGTTTTAGGAAAAAAATCATATGATTCTCTGCTGAGAAAATGGTAGGAGAGAGACCCATGGGAGCTTGTGAGTAGATTTTAAAAGTTTGGAAGAATTGTGGTGGAGAATGCAATAGTGAGTTAATAAAGGAGATATGGGACTTCCTGGGGTGGAGCCAAGATACTGGAGTAAAGCCAGAAAGCTGCTACAGCTCTCCCAGGTTCCTTCAAAAAACACATGAAGCCAAACCTCTGAACAGTCTGATGGAATAAAACCACTCTTCAACTCAAGATAGACAGGAAAAACTTCAATAAAGGTCAGTCTCCCTGAGGTGAAAAGGTTCCGATAGATTCTGGAAAAGCCATTGAGAGGGTCCTAATCACAGCAAATCAAAAACTAAGAATCTCAGTCCTGGCTCAGTAGAGAAGCAAATCAGTGGGTCAGCCTTCAGTCCCAACTCAGAAGGCAAACTGGGAACAAGGCTGTTTCCTGAAAAGAAAAGGAAAAGCTACCTCCTGCAAACACAATGGGCCGTTCTGCTAAAAAGCCAAGGCTTAGAGCTCAGTGCAAGGCTAAAAGCTAAGGACAGCACCCCCTTTAATCCCAAAAGTAGAGCTCAACCATAAAAGTTAAAAAAAGGGGGGGGGGTGGAAATTGAGCAAGAAAAAAAAAGGTTTCTTGACCACAGAAAGCTGGGGACAGGGAAGACCAAAATTCAAACTCGATGAGAACAAAATGTCCACAGAAGAAATCTCCAAGAGTGATATGAATTGGTCTCAAGTCCAAAGAGGCTTCTTGAAGTGCTCGTAAAAGACTTTGAAAGCCAAATAAGAGAGGTAGAAGAAAAAATGAGAAAAGATTGAGAATGAATAAGAGAGTCAATACTATGGAAGAGTAAAGAAAAAAAATTGTCAGAAGAAAAAAAAGTAGAATTAACCAAATGGAAAAAGAGATTAAAAAAAATTAATTGAAGAAAATCATACATTAAAAACTAGAACAGGACAAATGGAAGCTGATGACTCTATGAGATAGCAAGAATTAATCAAACATACTAAAAAGAAGGGAAAAAATGAAAAAAAAATGATAAATAATTCATTGGAAAAACACCCAACCTAGAAAAGAGATCTAGAAGAAACAATTTTAAAATTATTGGCTTACCTGAAGTTTATGACCAAAGAAAGAACATTCTTAAAAAGGTCATTAAGTAAAACTGCTCCAATATTCTAGAAATAGAGGGGGAAATATTTATCAAAAGAATGAGTTTATCACCTTCGGAAAGAGATTCCCACAAGGAAAACCCCAAGAATATTGCTACAAAACACGAGAACTGCAATCTCAAAAAATAAAATAACAAAAAAACAAACAAACAAACAAACAAAACACAATTCAAATATCAAGGAATAACAGTAAAGATTACCCAGAATCTGGCAGTTTCTATAATAAAGGATCAGAAGGCCTGGAATACCCTATTCTGGAAGGCAAAGGATCTAGGATTATAACCAATAATTAACTACCCAGTGAGACTCAGCTTCATCTTTCAGGAGAGGTGATGGAGCTTCAATGAAGTAAAAGACTTTCAGTCTTGAAAAAAAACAGAACTAAACAGAAACTTTATTCTATAAACATAAGACTCAAGAGAAGTGTAGAAAGGTAAATAGGGGAAATAGATATAGATATAGATAGATAGATAAAGTTTAATATATATTTTATATATAATATATAACAATATGTTATTATATTATGATATATTATATGTTGTATATATGTAATTATATACAATTAGTTCACATGAAGAGGCACAAAAGACCTATTATAATCCAGAAAGAATGGAAAGGGATGCACATTATCTGAAGCTTGATCTCATCAGTTTTGGCTCTAAGATGGGATAACTTACTCATTTAATTGGGTATAGAAATTTATCTAACCTTATAAATAAGTAGGAGGAGAAAGAAGAAATAAAAGGGAGGGGCAGAACTGAAGAGAGGGCAGAAACACTAGGTAAAAAGTTAAGAGAAAGGGGGAAGAGGGAATAGAAGATAAGATACTAGGTGGAGTGGTTTGAAAAAAACCGTACTAAGAGAAGATGGGAGGGTTGATAGGAGATATCCTATCTTTTGTGTTGTGTCCTGCTTTCTAGAGCCCCCAAGTTGGGGTGATTAAAATAACCTTCCTAGTAGAAAAGTGATGAGGTGAGACTCCTTAGATGGTGGGAAAATGGAGTCCATTTATTTCAAGGATTTTTCCCTTTTTATAATGTAACAAAAACAACACTGAGCACGTGGGACCACATAAACAACATGCTATTGTATGTAGTTTGCCACCTGGTATCACTCTTCCACCTGCTATCACTCTGCTTCCATCTCAACACAGATTGTCATTGCCTCCTGACTTCTCAGAAAGGCTGAGAGCCCTTAGGGCAGATGGGGAGCCGAACCAGACATTGTTAGCAGGTTCCCTCTGGGGTCTTATACCATTCCCAGAGTTTCCCCATTGACTGTGACCCTCTATAGTAGTGGGTGGGATGGGTAAAAAAAAAATTGCTAAGGAGAGGGTAGAAAGAACAAAAATATATAGAGGGAAATAAATAGGATAGAGTTGGTAATTCTAACTGTGAATGCAAATGAGATCAACTCTGTCAAAAAACAGAAGGGAATAGCAGAGTGGATTAAAAAACAGAATGCTACAATAAGTTGTTTACAAGAAACAAATTTGACAGAGAGACATATACAGAGTAAGGTAAAAGGCTGGAACAGAATTTATTATGCTTTACCTGAAGTTTAAAAAAAAAACACAGGGGTAGCAATTCTGCTCTCAGACAAAACAAAAATAAAAACAAATCTTATTAAAAGAGATAAGGAAGGAAAATACATCTAGATAAAGGGTCCCATAAACATTGAACTAATAAATTATTGAATGTATATGCACCAAGTGGTAGAGCAGCCAGATTCCTAAAGATGATTTTAAGCCAGTTACAGGAAGATATAGACAACAAAATTATACTAATGAGAGACCTCAACCTTCCTCTCTCATAATCAAACAAATTAACTACAAAATAATCAAGAAGGAAATTAGGGAGGTTAATAGAATCCTAGAAATCCCTAGATATGATAGATTACTGGGGAAAAAAATTGAATAAAGCTGGAAAGAATATATCATTTTCTTTGCAATACATGGCACCTACACAAAAATTGACTATGGCTTAGTACATTAAACCTCACAATTAAATGCCAAAAAGAAAAAACATGGTGAATAATTCCTTTTTAGATCACAATGCAATAAAAATTATATTCAATAAAGGGGCAGGGAACAATAGACTAAAAATCAATTGGAAATTAAATAATCTAACTCTAAAAATGAGTGGGTCAAAAACAAATCACAGAAACAATCTATAATTTCATCCAAGAGAATGACAGTAATGAGACAACATAACAAAAATGGGATACAACTGAAGCAGTTCTTAGGAGAAATTTATGTCTCTAAATAGCTATATGAATAAAATAGAGAAAGAGGAGATCAATTAATTGGGTGTGAAACTAAAAAAGCTAGAAAAAGAACACATTAAAACCCTCAACTAAACACCAAATTAGAAATTCTGAAACTCAGAGGAGAGATTAATAAAATTGAAACTAAGAAAACAGTTGAACTAATAAATAAAACTAAGAGTTGATTTTATGAAAAAAACCAGCAAAATAGATGAATATTTCATTAATTTGATTAGAAAAAAAGAAAGTAAAATGAAACAAATCATAAAAATGAAAAGGTGAACTTACCATCAATGACAAAGAAATTAAAGCAATAATTAAGAGCTATTTTACCCAGTTGTATAGCAACAACAATCTACCTGAAACAGATGAATATTTACAAAAAATATAAACTGCCCAGATTAACAGAAAAGGAAATAAATTACTTAAATAGTCCCATTTTAGAAAAAACGAAATTGTAAAAGCCATCAATTAAATCCCTAAGAAAAATCTCCAGGGCCAGATGGATTCACATGAATTCTATCAAGCATTTTAAGAACAATTAATTCCAGGACTTCTGGCCAACTTGATGGAGAGGAGGCACATAGATGTGTAAGCTCCGCGTTTTCTCTCAGAATCCATTTCATTACAAGCCTCTGAATTAAGGCTTGAATGAAAAAAACCCCACAAATAGTTACAAGAGAAGACATCCTTGAAATTCGCCAGGAAAGATCTGTTTTTGCTCAAGGGCAGGGACGGTTTTAGATCGGGCACAGGCTGAGGGCAGGCATCGGCAGTGAGAGCATGGGAGACAGCTCACAGCTGAGCAGACCCGAGCGGGGGTGGGGTGTGATCTGAGCCGTTTCTGTGGGGGGAGCTTTGCTACAGGATTGGATACTTTGCTCTGGCAGCAAGTCAGTAGCCCAGCAGAGAAGCTAAGAACACCAGGGATGAAGAATACAACCTCAAATAGCTGGAGTCTCTGGGACCTGGCCACCCCTCCCCCACAGTGTCTCAGCACGCGCTAGGAATCTCAGAGCTCAGGCGCAGCACAGTCCTGCTAGTGACTTGCTGCTGCCCCCGCAGTCTGTAGAGGAAGCTCGATAACACCACCCAGCTCCTCCCCCCCCAAAAAAAGAGACTCCATTTAGGGTTTTTTTCTTTTTTCCTTTTTGCTAGTTTGTCTTTGATTCTTCTCTGATAAAATGAACAAAAAATTGAAAAGGACCTTAACCCTTGACAGCTTCTATACGGATAGAGAGCAGACTCTAAACCCTGAGACTAAAAACAGACTGTCTCCAGGGGAATCCCCAAAGGAGAAGATCATCAGTTCCTCAGCACAGATGAATCTCATAGAAGAAATTAAAAAGGCTCTCACAAGAGAGCTAGAAGAAAAATGGGAAAAGGAGAAGGAGGCTTGGCAAGAGACTCTGGAGAAGTCATCCCACACATTTAAAGACAGAGTGGATAAAGAAATCAAATCCTTGAAAAATAGGATTAGTGAACTGGAAACAGAAAATAGCTCTCTAAAAAACAAAATTGGCAAAATGGAAAAAAATTCCATAGAACAAAAGAACTCAATTTAACATTTAGAAAAAGATATTTTAAAAGTTAGTGAAGAAAATACTTCATTGAAAATCAGGCTCGAACAAATGGAATTGAATGACTCGAGGAGACAAGAAGAATCAGTCAAGCAAATCCAAAAAAATCAAACAATGAAAAAGAAAGTGAAATACCTTCTTGGGAAAACAACAGACCTGAAAAATAGATCCAGGGGAGACAATTTGAGAATTATTGGACTCCCAGAAAAGTGTGATGAAAAAAAAAGAGCCTGGACACTATTTTCCAGGAAATTATCAAAGAGAACTGCCCAGTAGTCATAGAAACAGGAGGGTAAAATAGATAGTGAAAGAATTAATCGATCACCTATTGAAAGGGATCCTAAAATCAAAACATCTAGAAATATAGTGGCCAGATGCCAGAACCCTCTGATGAAGGAAAAAATACTGCAAGCGGCTAGAAAAACCCAATTCAAGTATTGAGGAGCTACAATAAGGATCACCCAGGATCTAGCAGCATTCACATTAAAGGATCGAAGGGCCTGGAATATGATATTCTGAAAGGCTAAGGAACTCAGTATGCAACCAAAAATAACTTACCCAGCTAGAATGAGCATCTTTTTCCAGGGAAGAAGATGGACATTCAACAAAGTAAGTGAATTTCACCTATTTTTGATAAAAAAAAGCAGAACTTAACAAAAAGTTTGATCTATAAATATAGAACTCAAGAGAAACCTAAAAAAGTAAAGATTAATCTTGGGAACTATATTTCTGCTATAAAGATGTATAAAGAATACATGTATATCTTGTTCTAGAAACTAGATGTGGAAAGGACATTGTACCAGAAAAAGGATAAAGTGGGGGTAGTACATCTCATGAAGAGGCAAAGGAAACCTATTATATCTGAGAGAAAGAATGTAAGGGGATGAATATAGTGGGTATCTTACTGCCTTCAAAATTGGCTTTAAGAGAAAAATTTTAGACATATTCAATTTATGGTGAAACTTCTCCCACCTCATTGAAAAGTGAGAAGGGAAAAGTGAAAAGGGAAGGAATAAGCTAAGCAGAAGGGAATATGGAAACTCTGAGGGAAAGGGGTAAGAGGGGGGAGGAACTCTAAGGCGGGGGGAGGGATATTAAAAAGGGAGGGCTGTGAGAAGCAAGTGGCGCTCACAAGCTTAACACTGGGAAGGGGGGTAAGGGGGTAAGAAGGGAGAAAAGCATAAACCGGGGTTAACAAGATGGCAAGTAATACATTATTTGGTCATTTTAACCATAAATGTGAACGGGGTAAACTCCTCCATAAAGAGGAAGCGGTTAGCAGAATGGATTAAAAGCCAGAATCCTACAATATGTTGTTTACAGGAAACACACCTGAAGCGGGGAGATACATGCAGGTTAAAGGTAAAAGGATGGAGCAAAATCTACTATGCTTCAGGTGAAGTAAAAAAATCAGGGGTAGCCATCCTGATCTCAGATCAAACTAAAGCAAAAATTGATCTAATTGGAAGAGATAAGGAAGGGCACTATATCTTGCTAAAGGGTAGCATGGATAATGAAGTAATATCAATATTAAACATATATGCACCAAGTGGTGTAGCATCTAAATTCTTAAAAGAGAAATTAAGAGAGCTGCAAGAAGAAATAGACAGCAAAACTATAATAGTGGGAGATCTCAACCTTGCAGTCTCAGAATTAGATAAATCAAACCACAAAATAAATAAGAAAGAAGTCAAAGAGGTAAATAGAATACTAGAAAAATTAGATATGATAGATCTCTGGAGAAAATATAATGGAGACAGAAAGGAATACACTTTCTTTTCAGCAGTTCATGGAACCTATACAAAAATTGACCATATATTAGGACATAAAAACCTCAAACTCAAATGCAGTAAGGCAGAAATAGTAAATGTATCCTTTTTCAGACCACGATGCAATGAAAATTACATTCAACAAAAAGCCAGGGGAAAGTAGACCAAAAAACAATTGGAAAGTAAATAATCTCATACTAAAGAATGATTGGGTGAAACAGCAAAGCATAGACATAATTAATAACTTCACCCAAGAAAACGATAATAATGAGACACCATACCAAAATGT
Organism: Antechinus flavipes; assembly: GCF_016432865.1. Taxonomy (NCBI): domain Eukaryota; kingdom Metazoa; phylum Chordata; class Mammalia; order Dasyuromorphia; family Dasyuridae; genus Antechinus; species Antechinus flavipes. The sequence goes on from NC_067400.1 coordinate 226,812,817, forward strand.
ATGGGATGCAGCCAAAGTGGTAATAAGGGGAAATTTCATATCTCTAGAAGCCTATTTGTATAAAATAGAGAAAGAGAGGGTCAATGAATTGGGCTTGCAACTAAAAATGCTAGAAAAGGAACAAATTAAAAACCCCCAGTCAAACACTAAACTTGAAATTCTAAAAATAAAAGGAGAGATCAATAAAATTTAAAGTAAAAAACTATTGAATTGATTAATAAAACTAAGAGTTGGTTCTATGAAAAAACCAACAAAATAGACAAACCCTTAGTAAATCTGATTAAAAAAAGGAAAGAGGAAAATCAAATTGTTAGTCTTAAAAATGAAAAGGGAGAACTCGCCACTAATGAAAAGGAAATTAGAGGAATAATTAGGAGTTACTTAGCCCAACGTTTTGCCAATAAATTCGACAACTTAAATGAAATATAGCTTGCCCAAACTAACAGAGGAAGAAGTAAATATCCTAAACAGTCCCATCTCAGAAAAAGAAATAGAACAAACTATCAACCAACTCCCTAAGAAAAAATCCCCAGGACCAGATGGATTTACATGTGAATTCTACCAAACATTTAAAGAACAATTTACTCCAATGCTAAATAAACTATTTGAAAAAATAGGGATTGAAGGAGCCCTACCAAACTCCTTTTATGACACAGTCATGGTACTGATACCTAAACCAGGTAGGTTGAAAACAGAGAAAGAAAATTATAGACCAATCTCCTTAATGAATATTGATGCTAAAATCTTAAATAAAATATTAGCGAAAAGATGACAGAAAATCATCCCCAGGATAATACACTTTGACCAAGTAGGATTTATACCAGGAATGCAGGGCTGGTTCAATATTAGGAAAACTATTAGCATAATTGACTATATCAATAACCAAACAAACAAAAACCATATGATCATCTCAATCGATGCAGAAAAAGCATTTGATAAAATCCAACATCCATTCCTAATAAAAAAACACTTGAGAGCATAGGAATAAATGGACTTTTCCTTAAAATAGTCAGGAGTATATATTTAAAACCATCAGTAAGCATCATATGCAATGGGGAAAAGCTGGAACCTTTCCCAGTAAGATCTGGAGTAAAGCAAGGTTGCCCACTATCACCATTATTATTCAATATTGTACTAGAAACACTAGCCTCTGCAATAAGAGTCGAGAAAGAGATTAAAGGAATTAGAGTAGGCAATGAGGAAACCAAACTATCACTCTTTGCAGATGATATGATGGTATATTTAGAGAACCCCAGAGATTCTACTAAAAAGCTATTAGAAATAATTCATAATTTTAGCAAAGTAGCAGGATACAAAATAAATCCCCATAAATCCTCAGCATTTTTATACATCACCAACAAAATCCAACAGCAAGAGATACAAAGAGAAATTCCATTCAGAATAACTGTTGATAGCATAAAATATTTGGGAATCTATCTACCAAAGGAAAGTCAGGAATTATATGAGCAAAATTACAAAAAACTTTCCACACAAATAAAGTCAGACTTAAATAATTGGAAAAACATTAAGTGCTCTTGGATGGGCCGAGTGAATATAATAAAGATGACAATACTCCCAACTAACCTATTTATTTAGTGCTATACCAATCAGACTTCCAAGAAAATATTTTAATGATCTAGAAAAAATAACAACAAAATTCATATGGAACAATAAAAAGTCAAGAATCTCAAGGGAATTAATGAAAAAAAATCAAATGAAGGTGGTCTAGCTGTACCTGATCTAAAATTATATTATAAAGCAGCAGTCACCAAAACCATTTGGTATTGGCTAAGAAATAGATTAGCTGATCAGTGGGAAAAGTTAGGTTCACAAGACAGAATAGTCCACTATAGCAATCTAGTGTTTGACAAACCCAAAGATTCTAACTTTTGGGATAAGAATTCATTATTTGATAAAAACTGCTAGGATAACTGGAAATTAGTATGGCAGAAATTAGGCAAGGACCCACACTTAACACCACATACCAAGATAAGATCAAAATGGGTCCATGACCTAGGCATAAAGAACGAGATTATAAATAAATTAGAGGAACATAGGATAGTTTATCTCTCAGACTTGTGGAGGAGAAAGAAATTTGTGACCAAAGATGAACTAGAGACCATTACTGATCACAAAATAGAAAATTTTGATTATATCAAATTAAAAAGCCTTTGTACAAACAGAACGAATGCAAATAAGATTAGAAGGGAAGCAACAAACTGGGAAAACATCTTTACAGTTAAAGGTTCTGATAAAGGCTCATTTCCAAAATATATAGAGAACTGACTCTAATTTATAAGAAACCAAGCCATTCTCCAATTGATAAATGGTTAAAGGATATGAACAGATAATTTTCAGATGATGAAATTGAAACTATTACCACTCATATGAAAGAGTGTTCCAAATCATTATTGATCAGAGAAATGCAAATTAAGACAACTCTGAGATACCACTACACACCTGTCAGATTGGCTAAGATGACAGGAAAAAATAATGATGAATGTTGGAGGGGATGTGGGAAAATTGGGACACTGATGCATTGTTGGTGGAGTTGTGAACGGATCCAACCATTCTGGAGAACAATCTGGAATTATGCCCAAAAAGTTATCAAAACATACCCTTTGATCCAGCAGTGTTACTTCTGGGCTTATATCCCAAAGAAATACTAAAGAAGGGAAAGGGACCTGCATGTGCCAAAATGTTTGTGGCAGCCCTGTTTGTAGTGGCTAGAAATTGGAAATTGAATGGATGCCCATCAATTGGAGAATGGCTGGGTAAATTGTGGTATATGAATGTTATGGAATATTATTGTTCTTTTAGAAATGACCAGCAGAATGAATACAGAGAGGCTTGGAGAGACTTACATGAACTGATGCTAAGTGAAATGAGCAGAACCAGGAGATCACTTTACACTTCAACAACGATATTGTATGAGGATGTATTCTGTTGGAAGTGGATTTCTTTGACAAAGAGACCTGAGTTTCAATTGATCAATGATGGACAGAAGCAGTTACACCCAAAGAAAGAACACTGGGAAATCAATGCGAACTATTTGCATTTTTGTTTTTCTTCCTGGGTTATTTTTACCTTCTGAATCCAATTCTCCCTGTGCAACAAGAGAACTGTTCGATTCTGCAAACATATATTGTATCTAGGATATACTGCAACATATCTAACATATATAGGACTGCTTGCCATCTAGGGGAGGCGGTGGAGGGAGGGAGGGGAAAAATCAGAACAGAAGCGAGTGCAAGGGATAATGTAAAAAAAAATTACCCTGGCATGGATTCTGTCAATATAAAGTTATTATAAAATAAAATTAAAAAAAAAAAAGAATGTGTGATGATCAACTATTTGAAAGACTTGGTTCTTCTCAGTGGTCGAGTGATTCAAAGCAATCCCCATAGACTTTGGACAGAAAATGCCATTTATATCCAGAAAAAGAATGAGGAGACTGAATATAAATCAATACAAACTATATTTACTTCTTTTTTTCTGTTTTTTTTCCTCACTCCCATGTTTTTTTTTCCCCTTTTGCTCTGATTTTTCTGTCCCAACATGATTAATAAAGCAATGCATATTAAAATAAATATGTTTACTAAAAAAAAAAAAAAGGAGATATAGAAGGGTTGTGTAGCAGTTGAGGGAGGCCAATTGAGCTTTTATAACATAAATTTGTAGGAAACCCAATTAAAATATTTATATGGTTTTTTTCCACCTTCAGCATGTGTGCAGGAGGCAAGGCACTAAATAGATAGTGGAACCAATTCAATACTGAGACTAAGCAGGACACAATGATATGATAAGAAAAGCAGAGACCAAAGAGAAGGGAACAGTGTAAAATTAAAGTGAATCATAAAGGGTTCAAGATATGGAAAAGAAGAGAAAATGGATGTTCTGAGTGAAAACTTAAATATTGAAAAGTTGAAATCACAATGTGAAAAAAGAGCAGGGTTTGATATGGGAAGGCAATAGTTTACAGTCAGATTAAGAGATTTCAAAATTCTTGAATACAGAAGTGGTACATTTGTGGAAATTTGCCTGGTTACCCATTAATTAATGGAAGTAATGAAGGATGATTCCCAGATATGATCCATGTTCTCAAAGCAATAATAACACAAAACAGAATTTGTAGAGCAAAGATAATTCAAAAGATCAGGTATTGGAAAGTACTTTAAAGATTGTCTAATGCAATTTCACAAATCAGGTAATTGAATGAGGCCTATGGAGATTACATAATTTGTTTAAAATAACATAGTAATAGACTATTTTTGACTAAAACAGATTGCTTTCTATTGTGCCTTTTTCCATATGCCATTTTAATAAATTGTTGAGTTCACAAATGATGCATAATTTTGGGTGGCTACGTATCCACTGGAGGAAAAGATTCTGTCAGGTACGAACATAGGCCAATCTAAAATCATAATTGTATACCACTTATTGCCACATAGTAAGAATAGTGAAGGCTCAAGGTTATACAAAAAGCTGCTTCTCCTTCTGAAAAATATTTCTGTATTTCAAAATAGAAAAGATAAAATTTTCTTCACAAAATAAAAATTCCTAGAATCAACAACATGAATATTTCCCCAATGCAAATGAAAGAACTGTCTAAATGTTAAGGAGCTAGGTGAAATGCAGAGTGATGGAAAGCTGAATGTATTAGTGGGCCTCATCAATACATGAGCTTTTTAAATCTATGGCTTTGAAAAAGAATTTCTCTTTTCTTTTTTTTCCTTTTTAAAGCAAGAAGTGATCATTCTCACAAGAAATCAGAACCAGCACTATCTTTCTATAAGTCATACACTCTCTGATTAAAAATAAACAAAAAATAAAACAAACAAAAACAGTTGAGTAAATGATAGAAACATTTTCTTATGTTTTGCCAGAGATTCAAGAAGCCTGACTTTAGCCTGCTCTGATGGGAATGAGCTAATTTAAGTGTAAGGCAGAATGACCAGCATGGTTTTAATTCAGAAGAAAGAGAAGAGTGTTGGGAAATTGATCACATCTCTTCTGGGTTGTTCCTGTCATTAGGATTTTTTATTGATTGATTGTTCACATCAATGCAAGAACACTGGGGGTGGAAAAGTGGAGAAAGAATGGGACTATAGAAGTATGATCCATGAAATATGATCCTCCAAATAATTAATACCCAAATTAAGAAGATAAGATATAAGAAGTAATAATCATTAGGGTAAAAAGTATAGAAAGCATAATACTTGTGAGTTCATTGATAAAGAGAAATCTTACACAAAAAAAACTTTGACCAATGAAAAGTACATTCCTTGTTACACATATTCTTAGAGTTGTCTAGAACAGTGGTGTTAAATTCAAATAAAAACAGGAGCCACTAACCTATCTGTACACAAGGATTCCTGAGCCCACATATTGACTTAGTTTTGAAATGTGATATTATCAATGTTTTATTATATTTTTATTTTAAGTATTTCCCAATTGTATTTTAATATGATTCAGATCTCACTTGGGAGTATTAACTGTCGTGTACAACCTATAGCCAGTATGTTTGACATTTCTGATTTAAAGCACTAAAAGCTTTAATGACTTTCCAGTACTACACACTTAGTATGTCCCTGAGGCAGGACTTGGGTCCAGCTTTTTCAGATTCCAACTATTATATATCACTGCTTCTTGAAATGTATAATGAATGAGGTACTAAATTTTGTGGTAAAGATAAATATTATCTAGAACTTCCAAGGAGAGAAAAGTTATGAAAAGCTAGCAGAGTCAAATAATGTTTTATGGGAAAGATGGCACTAAGACTAGACATGAAAAAAGTAGGATGTATAAAATAGAGTAAAAGAGGAAGACAATTCAGACAGACACAGGGAAAACTGAGCATAGGAATGAGGATATGCTAAATTTTCCTCTCACAGGGAACTGACATACTAATTCTGAGTTCATATATCTTCCTGAGAAGGTCAAAATTACCTAGGATGATGGGTGAAAGAGGATGTTTATTTAAAAAGTACCCTAATATTTTGAAGGGAGGATTTTAAGTCAAAAGACATCTTGAAGGCAATAAATTTACCTTAATGATAGTTTTAGTGTCACAAAGTCTAAGTCCTATCTTTGAATAATAATATATAGAGTATGCAACTAAGGACAAATTATTTATCCTCTCAGTTCATTAGAAAACACTCTAAAATAAGGAGTTTCGTACAACTTAAGAGTTTCAGATAACTGGGAAGTCACAGGTTCAGACCAACGGCAATAGAGACAAATTAAAACACTTCCTACACAGTCAAGCCTCTTAATATGAAATGAAGAGAGGAGAATACTGAACAAGGGAAACATTATAATATACTTTTGAAATGTTTCATTATATAGATAAATATTTGGATAATTTGAATTGGTTGTGAAGCACAAAGTATTTCATTATTTTGAACTTGAAATTATTGATCTGATAGACCTTTATTGAATGATCTGTTTTCTGAAGTTTCCTACAATCTTATTGCCTAGCAGAATTCTATTTGAGACATAGGCAAACTAGAGCTCACACTAGTTTCAAAGCTTCCTCTTAGTATTCAAAAAGGAGATTTTAAATTATTTAAATGAGGAGGTCAATACTATCAAACCAGCATTCTGGAACAGCAAACTGAATACACTATGTTCAATGAATTGAGCTTTTTGTTCCCAAGAGTTCATAGATAAAGTATTTATTAGATGGTTAAAACATTTATTAAATCCCTACTATGCCAGTTACTATACTAAGTATTGGAAATACTAAAATAAGAAAATAAAGAGTTTCAATGAGTTTATATTCTAATAAGGAAAAAACCTTACATAAATGAGGAGGTGGAAAGTGGGGCCAGATTCCCAATGGAAAGCAAAGTCATAGGAGTGAAGATGGAACAGACTGGAGAATATGCTATAAGAATCATAGGATCATCAATTTAGAACTGAAAGGAACTTCAGATGCCAACTTATGCAATCTTCTTAAAGGAGAAACTGAATTTCAGAAAAATTAAGTGACTTGGCCTAAGGTCACAAAAGAATTGTCAGAAGCAATATCTGAATACAACTCTTCCTATCTCCAATGTCAGCTCTTTATCTGCTATGTCACATAATGTATCTTGTGTGGTTAATATTAGGAAGACAATGATATTTTAACTATTCTAGAGGCCCATTAAATGCTTTCATAGTCTGGATGATGGATTCGATTTGGGAAAGTTATTTATTATGATTATGATACCTGGATTAGTGCTTATTTTAATAGTTAAAATGTATATAAAATGTTAAATTTTGTAAATTTTATTTATTTTGAACTAAAATTCAAAAAGACAAAAATAAAACATTTCCTATCCACAGCATAACATAAAGCATTCAACATGAAACCATGAATTTCTATTTCATACTTTGTCACCTAATAAATGTTAAACATTGTTTTCAAAGGTGCCTTGTATTTCTGTGCTTCCTTCTCAGTTTTCTTTTGTTCTCTGCTGTGCATTTTTCATTTTTCCCTCTTTCCTCACCCTGCCATACGGAAAACTACAATTAAACACAAATATATACACATAGGTGTCTCCCTCCCCACATAACATATATGTAAAATCATACTATATATACCCCTATTTATCAGTTCTTTTTCTGATGTAGATAGCATCTTCTTTCACAGTTCTTTTGTAGTGATTTGAGTATTTATGATACTAATCATTTTACATATCATTAGTTCATGCAAGTTTTTCCATATTTTTCTAAAATCAATCAGCTTATCTTTTTTATAGCATAGTAGTAGTATACTACAACTTGCTTAGCCATTCCTCAATTGAAGGACATCTTTCATTTTAGCCAGTCTAATAGGTATCTTAGATTATTTGTAAAACATAAATTATTTCATTTGATATTAAGTAAATGTAATTATTATTCCATTTTAAACATAGAAAACTGATTCCCAAGGATTTTGGTGACTTATGTAGAGTAATACATCTAGTCAAATGTGTGAGGAAGGATTTGAATATGGGACTTCCTGACTGGAAGTTCAGTATATTGTGCTTCTCTGGATTTAACTGCCTTCTTTGCATTAAGGTACATGTGGGCATTTTTTTCTCACTCTTCACTTTCAATTTAAATTCACTTACAAGCCTTTAGGAAATTATATATTTTCTCTGGTCCTGTGAGTTGAATTCCACTTTTAAGCCAATCATATCATTCTTGTAGATTAATTTATAACCTAAATGTTAATTTTCCTTTTATTATCCCCTCTCCTGAAAAAATCCAAAATTCGCAGACATAAATAAATAGAGATGATTTTTTTTGCCATCAAACAAAATACATTGAACTCAATTACCTTGAAAGAGAAAGTCAATCTGATTCAAACTAGACACCAAAAATTTATTTTAAAGCACCACAGAGTCAGTATGAAAAGGGAATCAATTCAACTACCACCAAATTAACAGTTGCTTAGCAAGGGGAAGCATGATTTTTATAATAATTTTTATCAGCAGCACATGGTGGCATATTCAAATGAGAAATTCTATGTAAACTTTTTAAAAGTATATATGCAAATATACCTTGCATATCTGTTGAGCAAATCTGTTAAAATAATTGTTACATTATAACAAGATGTGAAGTGTAATTATTCTGACAGTAATTTGTCTTGGGCACCTGAGTTCTCCAAATGCCTTCCATCACAAAACACATAATATTATTTTTGCTTAAATTTTATGTATAGCAATCAGATATGAGAACTAGTTTTTTCATCTTTAAATCTACCTTTTGGTTTGAATATTCCAAATTCTGGTATGTCAAAAATAAATCAACATTTTTTCCAGTGAAAATTCCAGGAAATTTATTAAAATGAAACCTTAAGGACATAAAATCATTATGTTCTTCAAAGAGCCATTTTTTCCCATATACTTTTAATCTTTTGTGCCAGTTCACCAAATTTCTTTGTTCTGGGATCAGGTCAGTTTTCTAAGTGGTACATGATCATATTTTCCTGCTAGTAAAACATTTTTGAGCCTAGTTAGGATGATGAATGAACCGTTAATGGTACTAATTCATTAGTTTACCTGTTGGAGTTACCATTTGTGGAACACTTCTACTAAAAGCACTACTGTCTTTTCATTAATGACTAAGTATACATTTATAGTACATGAATGTATGGGCTAGGGAAAGGAAGTATGTGTGTGTGTAGGGGGGGCAGGGGGATCAGCAGACTACTAAAGGTTTTATGGTGTCCTGGAATATTGATGTAAATTGTGTTGTACAGAATATCAACAAGTTCTTGTGTGTGTTAAAGAGACATATATTAAAATAAACCTCTATTCTCTCTGACTTTCTATGCATACAAGAAAAACCAGGGACATGAATAAGAAGATAGAAAAGCTCTATGTGAGGAGGAGGTGGAGAATGGACGTTGATAGAAAGAAGTTGGGGACAGAAGGGTGATGGGGTTAGGGTTAAATAATATTTTAGATTGGTATCTGATTATTAAGAGATTATTTAAAATAAAATAAAAAACTGAACTGTCTGTAACCATCTGACATGGCACTATGCATCCAAATGTTTAGCTTTTCAATAAGCAGTAGCTGTATTTAATGGTTTAAAATGTAATGAGTACGTATCGGGGCTTTTTGTGGGCGGGTAGGCAGAAGGTTTCAGGGATTTTTTTTTTTTTAATCTGCCGGGTCATTAAAATCTGAATGCCCAATTAATGGTGTCTGCCATATAGCAGCAGCTTGACAATTATAAATGGAAAGGTTTGAAACCAGATGATAACCTGAAGACTGTAAACAGAGGGGGCTCATGTCTCACTGATTTTAATATGGTCTGATCAGGCAGCTCTGCAAATGAAAAGCTTCTGCTCAAGCTTGCCCATTAATTTGGATTACTCTCATCTGGCTAGCTTTTAATACTACTGTGATTACCTCAATATTTATACTAGCATATAATAAGAATGAGAATATCTCGAAAGATGAACAAGTTAAAGGCATTTTAGGAACTTTCCCTTTTTCAATCCTTCTCTTTCTTCTCCTCTCCTCTCCTCTCCTCTCTTGTTTTGTCCTCTCCTCTCCTGATCCCTCTCCTCATCCTCTCCTCTCCTCCCCTCTCCTCTCCTCTCCTCTCCTCCCCTCCCCTCCCCTCCCTTCTCCTCCCCTCCCCTCCCCTCCCTCTCCTCTCCCTCCCCTCCCCTCCCCTCCTTTCCCCTCCTCTCCCCTCCCCTCCCCTCTCCTCTCCTCCCCTCTCCTCCTCTCCCCTCTTCTCTCCTCTCCTCCCCTCTCCTTTCCTCTCCTCCTCCTCTCCTCTCCTCTCCTCTTTGTTCTCCTCTTCTCTCCTCTCTTCTCTTTTGTAGTTTTCTGTCCTCTCCTGTCAAACTGTTCCTTGCACACACCAAGCCGGTTCTGAAAAGTGAGATGAAAAATCAAGAAGAAAAAACATAGACTCCCACACAGATGTTCCCAACCATTAGAATGTCAGGAAGGTAATAATCTATTCATTGAATCCCGTGTGTGTGTGTGTGTGTGTGTGTGTGTGTGTGTGTGGCACAGATGGACATGCATGATGGGTAAGATTGATATAGAGGATGTAGTTGCATTTTCAGGATGAATGGCAGGAGAAAATTTAGGGCTTTTCTAATTGCTGACTCCTAGGTAAGACTATGTTGACAGTCCCTTTAGCTTTGACATTGGGTATGGATTAGAGGCATGTAAAATGAATAATTAAGTCTTTATATGACATGGATATACAGTTGATCATCTGATTGCTTCTAGGTTCTAGAACAATGAATACTTGAGTGACAGATACTTGGAAGAGTGAAAGAGTTATAAGAAAAGGAAAACCCCAAGATTCCTTTGAAGTTGCTCCAGTTGTTCAATTTTGATATGACAGTCACTTTGCAGTCATTTCATGTAATTGACATGCTTCCTTCTAAAATTTTGTTTGTTTTTTGAATAGTGTAGATGATGCTCAGGGGTTATTTTCAATAACTTTCCCTATCATAACTTTTCTTCTTTCTAAGCCACTTTGCCTCAGGAGATTAAAACAAAATAAACAAACAAAATGAAACAAAACAATCAAAAGGGAGGAAAAAGAGGAGAGCAAATAAAGCAAAAAAAGATCCTGAAAGTAAAAGGTTTCTCCATTACCAATATGCACAGTCACATTTATTAGCACAGAGAAGTGGAGTGGGGAGAGAAGAGGAATGTAAGATGAGCCATATATTGCCCCTCTGTCACTAGCATCTTCCTTTGCTCCCAAGTCAATGATTCTGATACTTTCCTTCAAGGAATGAGTAAAGTGACAATGAATTTTGAACAGCTTTGAGGAAGCAATAAAATGTTTTATCACTTTACCATAATGTAAAATTTTCTCTCGCTGAATATTTGATCTCCTAGTTATTACTATTGCCTGTCTTTATGACTTAACAGTCCGATAGAAGTACCATGTGTCTTTTATGCCATCAGATTAGTATCCTGGACACAGAATAAATAGTTTATCAATTTAAAAGTCACCAAAAATAATTAAATAATGAAGTATGAATTATAGAATGGTGCTGACTATCCTTTATATAAAACTTTAACATTTTTTCTAAGTGTTTTACAATTTTTTTCTTCTTTTATCCTTGCATCAACCTGGAAAGTAAGTGCTACTATGCCCATTTTACAGATGAAAAAATTTGAGTTACAGAGAGATTAAGCAATTTCCCTTGTATCATTTGTTGTCCATTCAGTCATTTTCAATTCTTCATGACCCTATTTGGGTTTTCTTTCCAAAGATAACAGAGTGGCTTGCCATTTTCTTATATGGCTCACTTTGTGGATGAGGAAACTGAGACAAAAAAAGTGACTTGCCTAATTTCATACAAGTAGTGAGTATCTGAAGCAGATTTTGAATTCAGATCTTCTTGAACTCCTATGAACTGATGCTGAGTGAAGTGAACAGAACCTAGAAAACAGTGTGCATAGTAGCAAGATTAGGTGATGATCAACTGTGATGGATTTGGTTCTTTTCAACAATCAGGGGATTCAAAGCATTTTCAATAGACTCTCCCCAGAGAAAACCATAAAAACTGAATGCAGATTGAAGCATAGTATTTTCAACTTCTTTGTTATTATTTGTTTGCTTGTGCTTTTTTCTTCCTCATTTTTTTTTCTCTTTTGATCAGATTTTTCTTACACTGCATGATGAATGTGGAAATATGTTTAGAAGATTTGAAAATGTTTAATCTATATCAGAATGCTTGCTATCTTGAAAAGGAATTGGAGGGAAGAGAGGGAGAAAATTTTGGAACACAAGGTTTTGCAAAGGTGAATGCTAAAAACTATTTTTGTATGTATGTGGGAAAATATAATACTATAATAAAAAAGAAAAGATCTTGACTTTAAGTTCAGCATTTTACACACTGTGTCATCATGCTGCCTGGTAAAGCTCCAATGTCATTAACTTTATTTAACAATCCTATATTGATACAATTTAGGCCAAAAATACTTTTATGTGAAATAAAAAGCTAATTTTAATCTTCATGCTTTCAGATCTTTGTCTCTAAATGTTGCTAACCTGTTTATCTTGATAAAGAACTAACCTTATTTTCAGGAGGTAATAAAGTATGCTGGGGAAAAAAACTGGACTTTAAATATATGCTCCTGACTATTGTAAGGAAAAGTCCTTTTATTCCTATGCTCTCGAGTGTTTTTATTAGGAATGGCTGTTGGATTTTATCAAATGCTTTTTCTGCATCTATTGAGATGATCATATGGTTTTTATTTGTTTGGTTATTAATATAGTCAATTATGCTAATAGTTTTCCTAATATTGAACCAGCCCTGCATTCCTGGTATAAATCCTACTTGGTCATAGTGTATTATCCTGGGGATGATTTTCTGTCATCTTTTTGCTAATATTTTATTTAAGATTTTAGCATCAATATTCATTAGGGAGATTGGTCTATAATTTTCTTTCTCTGTTTTCAGCCTACCTGGTTTAGGTATCAGTACCATGTCTGTGTCATAAAAGGAGTTTGGTAGGACTCCTTCAATCCCTATTTTTTCAAATAGTTTATTTAGCATTGGAGTTAATTGTTCTTTAAATGTTTGATAGAATTCACATGTAAATCCATCTGGTCCTGGGGATTTTTTCTTAGGGAGTTGATTGATAGTTTGTTCTATTTCTTTTTCTGAGATGGGAATGTTTAGGATATTTACTTCTTCCTCTGTTAGTTTAGGCAAGCTATATTTTTGGAGGTATTCTTCTATTTCATTTAAGTTGTCGAATTTATTGGCATAAAGTTGGGCAAAGTAACTCCTAATTATTGCTCTAATTTCCTCTTCGTTAGTGGTAAGTTCTCCCTTTTCATTTTTAAGACTAACAATTTGATTTTCCTCTTTCCTTTTTTTAATCAGATTTACTAAGGGTTTGTCTATTTTGTTGGTTTTTTCATAGAACCAACTCTTAGTTTTATTAATTAATTCAATAGTTTTTTTACTTTCAATTTTATTGATCTCTCCTTTTATTTTTAGAATTTCAAGTTTAATATTTGACTGGGGGTAAAAACTGGACTTTAAAAACAGATTTCATTTACCATCTGCAAGCTATGTAACCATTCATAACTCTCAGTCTTTTTCTCCCATCTGTAAATCACATGTGGACTTCTTATCTCATGGGGTTATCGTAAGGATCAAATGAGAAAATGTATGTGTTCTATGTAACCAGAAAGCACTTTATAAATGTAAGATTTTATTTATTTAGGAAAGAGTAGAGTTGTCATCCAGTGGAAGGAGTACTAGGTTTAGCGTCAGTAAACTTGGCTACAAATCCTAGATTTTAGCTATTTATTTAAAAAAAATAATTTCTTGAGCTTCCATAATTTTTATTGTGTTTGTTTTCACCTATCGAATGAAAAGAGTAATATTCTACTAATCTCATTAGAATTTTATTAAATTTAAACTTAAAGGTTCTTTGGTAATCTAAAGAACAAGTACACAGATAATCTGTGATTTTTACTGTTTTCTTTTAAGACCCAACCATGAGGGAAGAGGGGTATGTAAGTGGTGTAGTGGATAGAGGACTGGGCCTAGAGTCAGGATGACTCATATCCCTGAGTTCCAATACTAGCTGTGTGACTCTGAGCAAGGTACTTAATCTTGTTTATATTAGTTTGCTCATCTATAAAATGAGTTAAAGAAGGAAATGGCAAACCACTCCATTGCCTTTGCCAAGAAAACTCCAAATGGAGACACAAAATGATGAACATGAATAAAAATGAGTGAAAACAACATGAGTTGAGATCCCTCGAGGAAATAGAGGAGGAAAGAAAAGTTTCTAATTAATCTAAGTCTGGGTATCATGGTTTCTATCTAAGGAAGGAGACCACATGGGGTCCTCAGTTTGGTCAAGGTCAATGAGCCTAGTTCTTTAGATACTTTGGGACAGATCACACTAGTAGAACTCTAGGGTTTAATGCATCGATTGCACTTTAATAAGATACAAAGAGAATAGAGAGAGACAACAGGGAATCTGAGAATGGGATTAGAGAAACACACAAAGTCACTTAATTGTGATGGGAATTGGGAGCACTTGGGCAGCATGTGTACATGACAGAACCATGAGGTGTACATGCATATCAGGAGTGCATAAGAGGCAGAGCTCATTTTTTTATTAATTTTTTTTCTGGTTATACATTTATATACATATATAAAGAGAAAAACCACAAGAGAGAGAGGAAAAAAAACACAAAAAGTGAACATATCATGTGTTGATTTACATTCAATCTCCATAGTTTTCTTTCTGGTTGCAGATGACACTTTCTATCCAAATTTATTGGAATTGCCTTGGATCACTGTACCACCAAGAAGAACCAAGTCTTTCACAGTTGATTATCTCTCAATCTTGTTTTTTACTATGTACAATGTATTTCTAGTTCTACTTGTTTCACTCAATTCATGTAAAACTTTCCAGGCTTTTATAAAATCAGCTTGTTCATCATTTTTATGGAACAATAATAATAATCCATTACTTTCATATAACACAGCTTATTCAGCCATTCCCCAATTGATGGACATCTACTCATTTTCCAATTCTTTGTCCCATTCTTAACAGGTTCTTGGAGGTGGGAAATAGCCTACTTCTAATTTGTGCAAATAAATTTAACTCATTAGCAAACTATATCATCTCAAGATTATGAGTGCCTTTTTAAGGTTTCTTAATTAATATAACATTACTCTAATTTTTCTGTACATGTGTGGAGATAATATGAAGTTTTCAGACTGAGAGGCTGCTATTGGGACCTAACTGGCTTCTAATTTAGCATATTGCCTCTGGGCAATTTTTTGCAAGTACTTTCTGTGTTCCCCTTTATACTCTTAATTCCTACTTTCTATTTATTATTATCTTAATATTGACTTACATGCCTACTTGGTATATTAATTGATGAAGTGGTCAGGGAACATAACAATATAAAATTTTAACACATACTGCACAGATAATTCCTCTGGCCTCCCATTACCACCACCCTGGGAAGGGAATAGAGGAAGAGATTTAGGTCAAAGTCAGATCCAAGGTCTTTCTCCTTTTCTACTCCACTTTCTGGAAGCAGTTCATTTGTGTGTGTAATGGAGATAGTTGTGTGTTAGTTGAACTCCATACTTACTCCAAACTTTCAAATATAAACAGTTTTAACTGACTTGGTAATTTATAGAAAAATATGTATTTCCATGTTTCCATGGCTTATACAAACAAGATTCTTTTGAAACTATGCTATTGCTCTAAGGACTTGGTACCATTTAGTCTAAAACCTATGATTCTCTTGATGAGATCAAGGCTAAAATCGAGGTTAATTATACAGCTTGAATGCAGATTGGAACTCCTCTATATATCCCTTAGCAGATAATTCCCAGGAGATGAATTGATTTGTTCCTGGTCATACATGTAGTGAATATCAAAGGTAAGACTGTCTTCTTACTCTAAATCAAACAATGAATCATATTGCTTTCATTGAACTAAAGAGCTCTATATAAAAAAGTGAACTATTGTTTTCTTGTAATAATAGCTTTTAATTTTCAAAACATATGTAAAGATAGTTTTCGACATTCACCCTTGCAAAACCTTGTATTCCAAATTTTTCTCCTCCCTTTCCCCTATCCCCTTCCTTAGGCAACAAATAATTCAATATATGTTAAATATGTATAATTCTTCCATACATATTTCTACATTTATCATGCTGCACAAGAAAACTCAGTTCAAAAGGGGGGGGAGGGAAGGGAATGAGAAAAAAAACAAAGCAAGCAAACAACAACAGAAAAGGTGAAAAAAAATATATCATAATCCATATTCAGTCCCCAACGGTCCTCTTTCTGGTTGTATATGTCTCTATCACAAGTCTATTGGAATTGGCTTGAATCATTTCAATGTTATAAAGAGCCACATGCATCAGAATTGAGCATCACATAATCTTCTTGTTGCTATGTACAATGTTTTCTTGGCTCTATTTACTTATACTTGATATCAATTCACGTAAGTGTCTCCAGACCTTTCCAAATCATGCTACTTATCATTTCTTATAGAACAATAATTTTCAATAACATTCATATAATTTCAATTCTGATGGACCTGGCCATCTGCAGCAATGAGATGAACCAAATCAGTTC
Source organism: Antechinus flavipes (assembly GCF_016432865.1). Classification (NCBI taxonomy): domain Eukaryota; kingdom Metazoa; phylum Chordata; class Mammalia; order Dasyuromorphia; family Dasyuridae; genus Antechinus; species Antechinus flavipes. The sequence continues at coordinate 226,829,420 of NC_067400.1, forward strand.
CAATGGAGTAGTAATGAACTGAACCAGCTACTCCCAGCAAAAGAACTCTGGGAGATGACTAAGAACCATTACATTGAATTCCCAATCCCTATATTTTTGCCTGCCTGCATTTTGGATTTCTTTCACAGGCTAATTGTACAATATTTCAGAGTCCGATTCTTTTTGTACAGCAAAATAACAGTTTGGTCATGTACACTTATTGTGTATCTAATCTAAAGTATCTAATACTTTAATATATTTAACATCTACTGGTTATCCTGCCATCTAGGGGAGGGAGTGGGGGGAAGGAGGGGAAAAATTAGAACAAAAGTTTTGGCAATTGTCAATGTTGTAAAATTACCCATACATATAACTTGTAAATAAAAAGCTATGAAATAAAAAACAAACAAACAAACAAACAAACAAAAACATTCATATAACTTATTCAGCCAAATCACTAACTGGGCATCCACCCAGTTTTCACTTTCTTGCCAGTACAAAAAGGGCTGCTACAAACATTTTTGCACATGTGGGTTCTTTTCCCTTTTTTATGATCTCTTTGGGATGCAGACCCAGTACAGACACTGCTGGATCAAAGGATATGCATAGTTTGATAGCCCTTTGGGCAAAGAAAAGTGAACTATTGTTTGTTATCAAAGTTAATGAATTCATTTTTATTATCACTGTGAATTAGATAACACTCTGTATATTTTAAATATGGGAAAAACAAGGAACTTTAAAAAAATACTCCTAAGGAAAAGAGGGAGGATTCTGGTTGCTGACTTGAAATTTCATTCTGGTCCGAGAGAGATCCTTTCTGTAGGAACAAGGTCAAATAATAAGAAGAAAAATGATTTATTGTGATTAAGAATAGTCTCTCTATAAAACTATTTCACCAAATTGGAAACAGGATAAAGATCTAAGAATTGCTTTTAGATTTTTAAAAAGAATTTAATCAAGCACACACACACACACACACACAATACTACAAGTAGATGGCTCAGTCTGGGGTCAGGAGGACTTTGTGAGTTCAAATTCGACCTCTGACACTAACTACTGTGTGACTCTGGATGTCACTTAACCCTATTTGCCTCAGTTTCCTTATTTGTAAAATGATCTGAGGAAGGAAATGGAAAATCATTCCAGTATCTGGATCCCAAATAGAGTCACTAAGCATTAGATATGACTGAAAAATGACATTCACATACAAGTGGATCTGTTCCAAATTGTCTGCTTTTTTGTCTGTTCATATTTGTCTTGTGTGATAATTGAATCAGTGCCATTGAAGTATCTACTCCTTATCATAGAATTGTTGCTGATGAAAAAGAGAAAAAAGTCTTCCTTCATTAAATGTCCAGTGAATTCAAGTGAAAGTGATTCCAAGAAATAAATAGTATAAGATATTGAAAAAGGTAGAATTGTTTAATTGGTTAAAATCTTGAGTGGGTATTATAGAGCTACATGAAATAAGAAGGTCTAAAAGAAACCATGACTTAAGCTAAGGGAATTCAAAACCAATCTGAAAGTGTAAAATGAATGTAAGAAATGTGCAGTGAAACTATAAAAGGAACTAGAGTTCAAGACTTAAGTAATTTGCTATCATCAGTTGTATTAATAATTTATCCATGGTTGTAAAGGCATTCGATTGTGTGGAAAGTGCCAAAGGATCTTTCCTGACTTCATGTAGTCAGAACTTGATTTAATTCAAAACCTGGTTTCTCTGTGGGAGTTCAGGGCCCCTCTACATCATGTAGGAAATCTCATTCTGTGTTGACTCAGAGAGAAGAGAATCATTTTCTGAATCAATAGTATTTCTTGATTTAGCCCTTGATGTTTCCTTTGAGGGTCTCCCAATCTTGACTAATGACATGTATCAGTACCGAAGATGTAATAGTACCAGATAGCATGGTCCTATAACTTTAACTTTTACCATGCTATTGCTATCAATGTGCATTTATAAAATTGGCATTTTATTATGGTTTTGGAGGGGATGGTAGATCTTAAATTTATCTGTTACGGTAATCTGTTAACAGGTATTTCACCTAATGAAACTTTACTAAAGAATGTTCTTTAAAAACCCTAATATATATATGGAATTACAATATTTTATTTATTACTTACAAAAGTTAAAATTCATCCTCAAAGTTCTCAGACATGTCAAAATGTCCTTCCTTCCTTCCTTCCTCCTTCCCTCCCTTCTTTCTTTTCTTTCTTTCTTTTCTTTTTTTCTTTTCTTTTTTTCTTTCTTCCTTCCTCCTTCTCTCCCTCCTCCCCTCCTTTCTTCCCTCCCTCCTCCCCTCCTTTCTTCCCTCCCTCCTCCCCTCTTTCCTTTCTTCCTCCCCTCCTTTCTTCCCTCCCTCCTCCCCTCTTTCCTTCCTTCCTCCCTCCTTTCTTCCCTCCCTCCTCCCCTCTTTCCTTCCTTCCTCCCCTCCTTTCTTCCCTCCCTCCTCCCCTCTTTCCTTCCTTCCTTCCTTCCTTCCTTCCTTCCTTCCTTCCTTCCTTCCTTTCTTTCTTGAAGCTGAGTCTAGCACACATCTTTCTTGATAGTTAAGATTTTAAATAGAAGACTAAACATGGGAGTGGAGGATAAACTTTCACTTATTTCTATTTTTCTGAGGCTCTTTGTTTGTTAGAGGTGGTGCTGCTTTGGCTTCTCCTTCATTCTATCAAAAATATATTTTCAACATTATTCATTTTCAGGTGACTTAATTTAGGAATATAAAAAAGTGCTTTTTGTTGCATTGGTTTTGGAAGGGGGGCTGAGTAGGAGTGGGTGGAAGGCTATGGTTGTTCAGTGAGTCATTTTTCAAATTATACCACCAAGAGGTATTTTAGTGGGTACTCATTTTAAAAGCATTTTATTGAAGGCTAAAGTTAGCCTGCCCCATAAAGTGTATCTATGCTTATCTATACAAGATTTTAGAGAGTAGTATAACCTGTGTTTTTCCATTTTCAGTAAGGAAAATGTACTTTGAACCACACTGTTTGCAGTATGTAGACCAGTGGCTGATTAGGTTGCCATTCAAACATTGAAATCTATACCCAGAGCAAGAAGTCTCACAGACCACACTGTGTTTAGAGTATGGAAACTATAAACCTGTAGTTATACTCAATACCACATTCAACTAAGAGACCCTAACAGAAAGGGATGGGGTTTGTTTCGGCCAGAAGCCAGCAGACTGAAGTTGGGATTTTAGGTAGACTTAGGTAGGCACTTCTTTACAGCTAGGAAGTTAGACCAGACTGTGGATAATTGGTTGATTCCCTTAGGATCCTGAATTCTGAGTGTTAAACATACACTGACTGACTGGTTGCCTCACTCCCTCCCCCCTCCAACCCCTTATCCAACACACACACACTTTTTTTTAAAAAAAACATTTTCCTATTCCTTCTTGCATATAACTACATACCCTTAAAAACTTGTTAACAAAAGTTCTGGATCAGAATTCAAAAGAACAAAAATATTATAAAACAACCATTTAATACTGTGTGCTTATGCTTCGTTTATTCCAAGGATGGCATGCGAAAATAACACCATTCATCTCTTATTGACAGATTATATTATTGCCACATTTAAAATTTACCTGCCTGTGGATAGAGTTAATCACCAAAAGCTCTTTGACTATTGGCTATCATACCAATTTATTCAGACTTTATTCCCAGATGACATTCATTAGTAACATTAACATCATCATTTATTAGTAAAATTAATGTCATCTTCATTATTATCCTCCACATAGGGTATTAAAGATTAATAAACAGAAATCTATGTTCTAATCATGATTATATCTCCTATTAACTCACTGGATAGTCCTAAATAAACCATTCAACTTCTCTGTGATTTCTTTACTTATCTGTGAAATTGAATTGGTCCCCTTCAAATCTTAAAATTCCATGACTCCATGAGCTTATCAAACAAAGAGGTAGCATCACTTAATGCAATTTTGTATCACTTAATTGCAAAGGGGTGTCATTTTTATTAATTGAAAGAATTATATAACTACTACCCTTGGAAGAAGCAGTGTGGAAAAGTGGAAAGAATAATAGATTTGAAATTATAAAATGTAAATTCAAATTTTGACTCTACTACTTATTATCTATGTGATCTTGGTCTTTATTTTATTTCCTTAACTATTGTTGATCTTGATTAGCCTTAATTTGTTATCTCAAAAACAAGTTAGTTTAAAATAGGCTTAGTTTTAAGTTGCTTTATTTCTCACGACTTTCATTAATATTTATATGTCAGAATATTTGACATTTTTCTTTAAAATTCTTGAAAATTAAATAGTAAGCTTATGAGAAAAATAGCACGTTATTTATGTTGATGAATAATATGAATTTATATCAATTAACAAGATCTGTATTAAAATAATTTCTAAACATTAGTTCAATAAGAATAACAATTTGATATTTAAAAAATAATGAAATTTATTAAAAAGAACTTATCCTCTTTGGGTCTTTCAACAACATTCTAACAGCTTAAAAGACATATAAATGTCCTTGCAATGTGTAGACTGTATTTTGTGTCTTGGATTTTACCATTTTTTGACCCTTCTGGAAGTCTGAAAAAGTCTATGGATACTTTCTCAGAAAAAATACTTTTAAATGAATACAATAAAAATTAAGATAATTAAAAGAGAAACCAATTATATGAAAATGCAATTATCGTAATACTTTTTTATTTTAAATTTAAAGACACCATGTTAAAAACTTCCTTTCTATCTATACCTCATATCTATCACTTTGTTGCTTTTGGAATCAACCTAAGATCTGTCTAATTCATATCACACATATCTGCTTAATAGAGAAAATCAACAGTACGTTTTCTACTATTCAACAATTATACAAGTATCAACAGTAGGTATTTTAACTAACATTTTATGATGATCAAAAAGATGTCAGGAGGCTAGAATAAGTCAAATTAAACAGGATAAGATTTTAAACTCAATGCTACAAGAATTCATTATTTCACTGGATCCCTACTAACACATCATATCCTGTAATGTTTGGGCTAGCTTTTCTGGAGGATGTCTGAAATGGCCTTGGTCTCAGTGGAGTACAGAGGGCAGGACAGCCAATATAAGGATGGTCAAAGATGGAATGCCTCATTTCCAGTCCTTCTCAGCCCTTATATACCTTAATACAATTACATCATTACAACATACTGAATATGTGTGAACTAGAGAACCATCATCTCATCAATTCCACTGAGTTAACACCTTGTTTCAAGTATACTTCTCCAGGGTTCTGCCCTTCTACATCTCCCACTTTCTTTTGTTTTAGAACACAAGTGGTCATGCCCTCCCTGACTTCTCAGGAAAAGAGGTAAAAACACCAAAAAAGGAGGTGATTACACCCTCCCTGGTTTCTCAGGGGGTTCTGAACACCAAACCAGATATCGTTAGCAGGTTGTCCTCTGGACAAGAAAAGTCTTACTTGAAACAGGTATACATAAATCCATCAGGATGAAAGGTATTACCCAAGCACATAGTAATATAATACAAGCTAGTAGTGATGTAACAAACAACATGAATCAACATGACAAATTATACATACCCATAAGTCCTAGAAAGAGAATATATAAATAACAATCACACATACACCTCTTTCAGCAGCCAAGAGATAGTCCAAAACCAATCTATTGTCCCTTACTTCATGTATCAGGGAATCCAATGATTCCTTGCAGATTTTGAAGTCCTGTAACAGACTCATCAACAATTTTTGTTTTTCATTGTCATGCTTTTTCAGTGGCACACTTGGTCAGAGATGGAACCTTCTGATGTTTCTTGGGTCTTCTCCTTTTCTGTCTCTCCCTGATGGTCAAGGCTCGTTGGCACCATCTGATTCCTTCTCCATCTATAGAGATACAAGCAAACCCTCTCCCCCAAGCAGTTACCTATCTGGTCCCTTCCATTCACCACTTTCTGGATCTCTCCACATCACCTGGTGATTATCTAAAGATAGTGGAGCTGCTTGCACTGGACACTGCCCTTCTGGCAGGTTATAAAACCTGTATGCCAGAGCCAGTGCATTTTTATGGAAAATCAAAAAATTAATAGTATAAAGAACTAAATTTAGAAGTTCTTTAGAATTACCTGTGGCTCCCCCTTTCTTTTATTTTTGGAGGAGCGTCTTGATGTCTCTGTTTCTTCTTTCTACTATTGCCTGTCCTTGGGGATTAAAAGGTATGCCAGTGGTGTGTAAAATCTGATACTCTGCACAAAAGTATGCAAAATGTTTAGAAGTATATGCAGGTCCATTATTTGTTTTTATTGCTTGTGGCATGTCCATACTTACAAAAGCTTGTATGAGAAATTCAGTGACTACTCTAGCTGTCTCTTTTGCTGCTGATATTGCAAAAGTAAATGCTGAAAATGTATCTACTATAACATGGATAAAACAGATGACAAATGACAAATATGACAAATGATGTGACCTATTATAAATCTTTTGGTTATAATAGGTCACATCATTTGCCATATTTCATTGGATCTCAAACCACAAGGGTTCCTCCCTAGAGGGATCATAGGAGTGTGGAAAGGAAGGCAAGCTATACAGCCTTGTGCTATGCTCCTAGCTTCCTCTTCTGTTATCCTAAATTGCAAAATTGAAGCTTGAGCCACCTGATGATACTTAGAATGAGATTCTTGGGCCACCTGAAATAAAGGAGTATTAGCTAACATGGTTAGAAAGCTATCTGCCTTTGAATTTTCATAAAAAAAATAGGACCTGGAAGTCCCTATGAAAGTGGACATGCAAGGTATAAATCTTACCTGGATGCTTTCTTACTTGCTCTTAAAGTTCCTTAAAGAGTTGATATATATTGGAAGCTACAAATTTTATTTGGACTGTGGCAATTCTTTGTGCCACACCTACTGAATAGGCTGAACCAGATATTATATTTATATCTCCTGGATAATAAGTAAGAGCTAACATGATTGCATATAATTCATTCTGTTGAGTGGATTGAAAAGGAGTTCTTACTACTCTCTTTATAGTTAAGTCATGAGAAGATACAGCACAAATGTTATGTTTGGATGCATCTGTAAAGCTAGTTGGTCCTTTAAAAAGATCCTTAGAAACGTTTTCTTCAAAAGTCCATGCTGAGTTATCTTTAATGGAGACACATGTGTAAAATTTGAAGCTGTGACCAATAGATGGTCACATGGGATGGTTTCACAGCATAAATTAATTTGTACATTGGTATAAAATGTGTATATGTTGTCAGATCTTATCCAAGATAATTGTATTACTCTCTTAATAGCCTTGAATAAGATTCTATCCACAAGCACTGGGTAAGGAGTAAGGCTTTGTTCTGCTTGTGCTGGGAGGTTCACTCACTCTATCACATTGTGTCCTTGATGAAAAACTGCTGTGGGCGCCTCTTGTGTAGCAAAAACTGATATTTCCAAGGGTTTTTGAATAACTCTTTCATTGGATAAAGCCAGTTCAACTTCTCTCAAAGCCTCTTGAGTTTCTTTTGTAAACTGGCATGGTGAGTTTAAAGCAGTGTCTCTCTTTAAAATGTCATATAATGGTTGCAATCAATAGGTAGTTAAACCTAACACTGGATACAGCCATTGTATATCTCCTATCAATTTCTGAAAGTTATTTAAGGTGCTCAACTTCTCTATTCTTAAAGAAAATTTTTGTACTGTAAGTGCCTTAGGATATACTTAATATCCTAAATATTGAAAAGGAGCATGTCTTCGAATTTTTTTCTGGAGCTATATGCAATTTGTATAGTTCCTTAGTTTTTCCTATGGTCTTTTGTAGACATGCTTCTAACATTTGCTCCTCAGCTACACACCCCAAGATATCATCCATGTAATGTAACAACATAACTTTTGGAAATGCCTTTCTTACTGGAGCAAGAGCAGCAGCAACATACATCTGACACATAGTGGGGCTGTTTTTCATTCTCTGTGGCAAAACTGTCCATTCATATCTTTTATAAGGCTCAGCTAAGTTAACGCTGGGCACTGAAAAGGCAAATCTTTTCATATCCTCCTTATCCAGAGGGATAGAATAGAAACAATCCCTAATGTCTATAACCCAAAGAGGCCATATTCTAGGCAATTGAATAGGAGATTGAAGTCCAGGCTGAAGAACTTCCATAGTTTTCATCTGTTCATTTACTTTTCTTAAATCAGTCAGCATCCTCCATTTTTCAGATTTCTTTTTTACAACAAATATAGGGGAATTCCAAGGACTTAGAGAAGGTTGTAAGTGTCTTTGGTCAAATTGCTCCTGTACTATATCTAATAAGGCCTAAATTTTATCACTAGCTAAGATCTACTGTTCTATCCACACTGGTGTATCAGTTTTCCATTGAATGGGAACAGGCGAGTGTGCAGGCAGGCCTTCAAAAGCAGCTCTGCCTAAAAAGCCACAGTACTCAATTGTAATCCTAACTGTTGTAAGATGTCTCTTCTCCATAGATTGATAGGGATTTTTCTACTATAAAAGGAGTAAAAAAAAAAAAAAAAAAAAAACTTCTATTTCACCTTCAAATGTCCATCTCAAGGGTAGCACTAACTTCAGCTACTATCGATCCTCCTGTGCCAAACATATGGGTGTCTGCTGTAATCTTTGGCCAATGACTGGGCCAATTGGCACCTCTAATGACTGTATGATATGCACCCATGTCTACCAACCCTTCCAGTGGTATTTCATTTTCATAGATAGTGAGCATAGGATGATCAACTGTAACAGCTGCAGTCTAGAATATTCCTGGTTTCTGTTGTTGGGAGTCAAAATCTGGGCAAATATCACCAAGTTGCCTATTAGGTGTCTGTATCAGTAAACCTAATGCTACTACTTCTCCTGAGTGATAAGTCACACATTGTCTACCTGTAGTAGTGACTGGGATATTAGCTACACATTCCTCAGTTTCCCAAATCAGTGCATGGATGAACAGTTTTGTAACCACTCTCAGGAGGTGATATGGTCAAGCCTACTGTGCCTGAAGGCAAAGAATCTACAGGCTGGACAGAGACACATTTCACCTCTCCAGGGGATATCTCAGTAGTCCCGGGAGTATTCTCCCCAATTGTCTCTCTGAGATGGACAAGGTGAATACGACTCGTTGGCACCCATCTGATTCCTTCTCCACCTGTAGAGATACAAGCAAACCCTCTCCCCCAAGCAGTTAGCCTATCTGGTCCCTTCCATTCACCACTTTCTGGGTCTCTTCACATCACCTGGCAATTATCTAAAGATAGTGGAGCTGCTCGCACTGGACACTGCCCTTCCAGTGGGTTATAAAACCTGTCTGCCGGAGCCAGTGCATCTTTGTCAAAAATCAAGAAGTTAATAGTATAAAGTGCTCGATTTAGTAGTTCTCTAGGGTTACCTGTGGCTCCCCCTTTCTTTTGTTTTTGGAGCAGCGTCTTAATGTCTCTGTTTCTCCTCTCTACTATTGCCTGTCCTTGAGGATTAAAGGGTATGCCAGTGGTGTGTAAAATCTTATACTGTGCACAAAAGTGTGCAAAATGTTTGGAGGTGTATGCAGGATCATTGTCTGTTTTTATTGCTTGTGGCACACCCATAATGGCAAATGCTTGTGTGAGGAATTCAGTGACCACTCGGGCTGTCTCTTTTGCTGCTGGTATTGCAAAAGTGAATCCTGAAAAGGTGTCTACCACAACGTGGATAAAAGACAGACGACCGAAAGATTTATAATGGGTTACATCCATTTGCCAGATTTCATTGGATCTCAAACCACGAGGGTTCTTCCCTGGAGGCAATGTAGGAGCGTGGAAAGGAAGGCAAGCTGTACAGCTTTTTACTATGCTCCTAGCTTCCTCTTTTGTAATCCCAAATTGTAAACGCAAAGCTCGAGCAGCCTGATGGTATTTAGAATGGGATTCCTGGGCCTCCTGAAACAAAGGCGTACTGGCTAACATAGTTAAAAGGCTATCTGCCTTTGAATTCCCATCAAAAATAGGGCCTGGGAGTCCACTATGTGAGTGGACATGCAAGATATAAATCTTACCTGGATGTTTTCTCACTTGTTCCTGAAGTTCCTTAAAGAGCTGATATATATTAGAAGCTGCAAATTTTATTTGGGCTGTGGCAATTCTTTATATCACACCTACTGAATAGGCTGAATCAGATATTATATTTATGTCTCCTGGGTAATAAGTGAGAGATAACATGATTGCATATAATTCATTCTGCTGAGTGGACTGAAAAGCAGTTCTGACTACTCTCTTTATAGTTAAGTCATGAGAGTATACAGCACAAATATTGTGTTTGGATGCATCTGTAAAGATAGTTGGTCCTTTAAGAGGAACTTTAGAAACTTTTTCTTCAAGAATCCATCGCCAATTATGTAAAAGTCTGGTTATCTTTAATGGAGACCCATGTATAAAATTTGGGGCCATGGCTAATAAAATTTGCCACTCTGGGATGGTCTCACAACACACATTAATTTGTGTGTTGGTGTAAAAGGTGTATATCTTATCAGGTCTTGCCCCAGATAATTGTACTGCTCGCTTAATGGCTTTTAACAAAATTCTAGCCACAAGCACTGGGTAAGGAGTAAGGCTTTGTTCTGGTTGTGCCGGGAGGTTCACCCACTCTATTACACTGTCTCCTTGATGAAGGACTGCTGTGGGTGTCTCTTGTGTGGCAAAAACTGATATTTCCAAGGTTTTTGAGTGACTCTTTTAACCACATTGGATAAAGCCAGTTCAACTTCTCTCAAAGCCTCTTGAGCTTCTTTTGTAAGCTGGCGTGGTGAATTTAAAGCACTGTCTCCCCTTAAAATATCATATAATGGTTGTAACTGATAGGTAGTCAAGCCTAACACTGGTTGCATCCATTGGATATCTCCTATCAATTTCTGAAAATCGTTTAAGATGTTTAGCTTCTCTATTCTTAAGGATAGTTTTTGTACTATAAGCACCTTAGGGTATACTTCATATCCTAAATATTGAAAAGGAGCATGTCTTTGAATTTTCTTTTCAGCTATGCATAATTTGTAGTATCTTAGTGTTTCTATCATCTTTTGTAGACATGCTTCTAGCATTTGTTCCTGAGGTGCACATCCCAATATATCATCCATATAATGTAATAGCATAACTTTTGGAAATGCTTTTCTTATTGGAGCAAGAGCAGCAGCAACATACATCTGACACATAGTGGGGCTGTTTTTCATTCCCTGTGGCAAAACTGTCCATTCATATCTTTTATAAGGCTCAGCTAAGTTAACAATGGGCACTGAAAAAGCAAATCTTTTCATATCCTCCTCATCCAGAGGGATAGAATAGAAACAATCCTTAATATTGATGACCCAAAGAGGCCACTCTCTAGGCAATTGAGTAGGAGATGGAAGTCCAGGCTGAAGAGTTCCCATAGTTTCCATCTGTTCATTCACTTTTCTTAAATCAGTGAGCATCCTTCATTTTCCCAATTTCTTTTTTACAACGAACACTAGGGAATTCCAAGGACTTAGAGAAGGTTGTAAATGCCCTTGTTCAAGCTGCTCCTGTACTATATCTAATAAAGCCTGAATTTTATTGCTACCTAAGGGTCACTGTTCTATCCACACTGGTGTATCAGTTTTCCATTGGATAGGAACAGGTGAAAGTGTTGGCAGGCCTTCAACAGCAGCCCTGCTTAAAAAACCCGAAGTACTCATTTTTAACCCTAATTGTTGTAAAATGTCTCTTCCCCACAGATTGATGGGGATTTTTTCAAGTATAAAAGGAGTAAAAACTCCTGTTTTGCCTTCAAAAGTCCATCTAATAGGGGCAGCACTAACTTCAGCTGCTATTGATCCTCCTATGCCAGACATATAGGTGTCTGCTTTAATCTTTGGCCAGTGACTGGGCCAATTGGCACCTCTAATAACTGTATGATCTGTACCAGTGTCTACCAATCCTTCCAATGGTAGGCCATTTATATAGATCGTGAGCATAGGTTGGTCAGCTGTTACAGCTGCTGTCCAGTATATTTCTGGATTTTGTGGTCTGGAGTCAGAATCTGGGTGACTGTCACCAGGTTGCTTATTAGGATTCTGTATGAGTAAACCTGATGCTACTACTTCTCCTGGGTGATAAGTCACACATTGTTTACCTGTATTCGTGACTGGGATATTATCTACACATTCCCCAGTTTCCCACATCAGTGTGTGGATGGACACTGTTTTGTATGTACAAAAAGGAGATGAAATGGTCAAGCCTACTATGCCTGGAAGTAAGGGATCCACATGGAAACTGAGAACTGTGGCATAACAAATTGAATCTGATCTTTTTGGACATGCTTAAAAGGGAGATCCAACTAACTAGATAATGTAATCTACTTTATAAACCTTATTAGTATTTTCCTTAGCAAGTTGTATTATCATAATTTCTATTGCTATGTTTTCACCAATAATTTGTAGGACACCTATCTACAGACTCCCACAAAATCAGCAAAGAGTTTATTGGACTTTGTGCTATTTTTGTGAAAGCTGCCTTTTTATCTTGTCTTCCTGGGAGGGTGCCCCAAGCTTTGATAGCAGCAGCAGCAGCAATTTGTTTATATGCTGCTATAGGGTAATTAATCAGTGCTAAAGCATCTGCATAAAAACTTACACTTGCTAGTTAATCAAAGATGACTGGTATATTAACTCCAGTTTGCAAATTTCATTGGGCTTATATTCTACAGAGTTCATTACACTCAGAAAGCCACAACAAGTTTTCTCCAGGTTCTAAACATGTCCTTGTTGTAGATTTCCAATCATTAGGGGTTAAAACTTCAAAAACCAAATTCTCTAATAACTTTTTTTTTGAGACCAATTCAATAGTTTATTAAATGGAGAGAGATACCGGGACCAATGGATCCATGTTTGATCCGAGGGCTGAAGGAGACTATCATCTCAAAGAGTCCAGCACTTTAGTATCAGAGGGCAAGCTTTTTATAGGATAACAAGAACAATGACGTATTGGGGGAGGTACCTGGATGGGGATAACCTAATTGGTGGGGGAGGCCCCTAGGATGACACAATGGAGGGAGGTTACTGATATTCTAATGACATCTAAAATGGATAAACCTCTATCCTGTCAAACATTAAGAAGGAGTAAACCTTTATCTCATCAACCATTTAAGAGAGAATGATTGTAGCCTGAGGTTTTGGGGCAGAGCAACTGAGGTAGACCTTTATCTCATCAAACATTAAGAGGCAGAATAACTAAATAGGCAATGGGGAAACTAGGTCAGGACATCAAAAGGGAACTTTGGCACAACATTCCCCACTCTCTCTCATAACTATTCAAATCTTTGAATTACCTTCCTCCAGAAGGTCTTAGCACCATAATTTTGAACAACTCTATGTGAAGTAAATAGACCAAATAAAAATCAAAATAAAGTTAGAACAATGCAAGGACTTATGGCAAAGTCAAGTCTCTTCCTGATAACCCCAGAGTTAATCGGGAACACAAAGTTCCTTATTTTATCATGTCAGATCCTCTGCAGTTGGGGAGCATATGGACAGTTCACTGTGAGTTAGGTCTGTGGTCATTTGTGCATGACTCAGCCTCTGCTTACAAAGCAGCAGGGTTCAAGGCAGTTGTGTTGCCCATTCAGAGAGGCAACCCGCTCCAGGAGAGAAGGATGAGGCTTGGAGTAGCTCCATCTGTCCCTGCCCAGAGAAACAGACAGAGCTGCAGAAAAGGATCAGATTTCTGAGCAGATTATGCACAGTTAGACCAAGGCAGGCAAACCCCAAACTTAAATGTTGAAATACTAATTAAGGACTGGGGTAACAGGAGTGGAGAAACAGATCAGAGAGACTGTCGGTTCCAAGACAGGTATCCAATTTTTGGTTGTTTCTAAAAATAATCTAGCTGCCAGGACAATTCCAACAGAATAAGGGATTTCAAAGTTAAAGCACAATCAGCAAATCATAGTCTAGTAAATTTAAGCAAGGAGTAAAGGACTTCCAATTAAATCTGAGATAGTAAGATGGGGGTAGGGCAGAAATGCCTAAGAAAATACACCACTTTTCCCAATTTCCTATTTCTTCCTCCCTTTTTTTTTCTTTTGGAAAGGAATTATCAACTAACCATCCCACATATAAATCATATACATAACAGACTAAAAGTCCCTCAAACATAACAGCAATAGTTATACAAGTTTAACAATTTCCATCCCAAGTCTTAAACACACAGTAATATAGTTAAAATTCTAACAAGTCAACCACTTTCCCACTCCCCCATATCAGTCCAAATTACATCATGAAAAGGGGCAATGGTTCTCAAAAGCTGCTTCCTGCTGAAAATGGGCAGAAGATGCTCAGTCCATGGAGGGGTGTGGGTGTATGTAGTGTGGCGTGTTGACAATCAAAGCTTGATCTAGGTCCCAGAAGCAAGTCAATATATCTGTAATTTGACCAAATCTATAAATAAAAACAAATCTAACAAAGAAAAATTAGAACAGTCTGAGATAGAAAAACTGGTCCACAAGGACTGCTATAAGATGTGGCCTCTCATTAGTTATAAACCTTAAAAAAAAAAAAAAAAAACTTGGATATCCAGACACAATATCTAGTAACCAATAGATGACCAGACTAAATACTTATTTGCTCAAGTATTTAAGATATAATGATTACAGATAACCAGAGTGAAAACAGCAAGGTATGACATAATTGAATTAACAATTTCTCATTGATCAATGCTCTGATTATAGAAATCAGTTACAGGAGGAAAAATATGCAGTGACATATTAACTACAAACCCAAGAAATTTTACCTCCAATAACAAATCCTAAACAGATATTTACCATAATCTAATCCGTTTGGTGCTTTTAGCCAAGAACTAGGTAGCTACAACTTGATAAAAAATGTCTGAAACAGTTTAGAGGGAGGGGGAAGGAGAGGATTCCATAGGACTGCCCTTCTCCCCACTCCACCTCCAAAGGGCGGGGAGGGAAGTCGAACTAAAACTTCACTTCAGGCTAACTAGATGCTCCAATAGCTGAAGTAATAACAGTGAGGGGTGAGTTTAAATCTTTACAAAAGATACCTATCCCACCCAACATTTAAAGTAGCAGAAATCAGTGAGTGGGTAGGTGGGTGGAGGAATTCCATAAAACCCACATACTCAGCTGGATTTAAAGTATAATTTACAATGTTATAATATAGGTAACAAACAGCTTTAAATTCCTAATAATATAAAACTGCTTTTCCTATCTCATTTCAAATAATGAAACATCATAGTTTCTCTCCTTCTGGTCCCATGTGGCCATTATTCCCAATGGACTCCTCCTAAGCTCCAACTTGGCCAGAGTTGAAGCTTTCAGAAGTTAGATCCTTTTTGCTATGTACTTTATCTAATTAGAGGCACATGACCCCTTTCAGGCAAGTTAACACAACTTCTTTAACAAGCTATTATTCTTTTAAGATCTTATACTTAAAGATAACCAATTCTAGCCTGCAGAGGCAACAGTAAAATTTATTTCCCAAATTTAGAATTATCTTTAAATTCCTAATCAAATGTTTTCTCTAGCTGGAGTTCAGTATTGAAATGACCAATTCCCAAATTTGATCATTGTTCTTAAATTTAACATAGCTCTTAAATTAACAAAACAGACAAACAAATTACACAGAATACAGCAGCCATCTAACACAGACAAAAAAAACAACACATTTAACATTTAACACAGACCAGGGGCTATCTGGAAAGAATAGCCCTGAGGGAAGTTGTCTGCTCCACTCTTCCCTTCCATAATCCAAACGGAGACTTTTTTTTAACCTTAAGCCACAAAACAGGCAATAACATACAAGACATACAGAACACTGATCACTCTTAGACTACACAATTACAACATTCATTAGGACACTAACGTTAAAACCAAGCCAAATGGCACCTTAAAATCCCCAGTCTTTGTAGACAGCCCTCTGAGCATGCAAAAGCATAATTCTGAGGCTTCTACAGTTAAAGGCTGTGACAGGAGGAGCATTGCTCTAACACAGAATGACCAAATCAAGGAAACTGAGTCCCGTTTTTAAATGTATACACTCCCCACTTGATGAAAGAAGTGGGAGGAAAGGCCAGAGCGAGGGTAGGGGAGGAAGAGATGCCATCTTACCCAGTGTGTGTCTGGAATAGCGAGGGCTACTGTGGCAGTTCTACGCTGGAACTTGAGGGAGGGGTAGCTTATCTAAGTCCCCAAATCTTGCTGGGAGAGCAAGACCTGAAGGAGAGACCACTTACCCCTGTCCAGGGAGTAGCAGCCGTGGGTAGAGACATTCTCTAAACTCACCCCAATTCAGTGACCTTTCTCCTTGTGGCTACAGCCTGACCATTAGAGCCTTTATTGCATTTAACAGTGGAGTGGGATAAGGGCTCAAACACAGCTCCTCTTTTCTCTGGTTATCTCCCCAGAATAGATCAAAGAGAGCACTGGCTTGGGACCTCTGAAAAGGCTGGGGTCCCCAGAAAGCCATGTGTCTCCTTGGTCTGGAGCGGGGGGGGGGGGGGGGGGAGTGGTTAAAAGAGACACTTCCTCTCATGTCTTGGAGTCCCTGCCTGAGAGCAGGGCTTTCTGGTGAGAGAGAAAAAAAGATTAGAAATGCATTGAGATGCAAAGGAAGGGCCTTTTCTCTGGAATGGATTTGGACAGAGGAGTTTCCTCAAGCAAAGCATCTACTAGAGGAAAGATTTTAGAGGTAGAGAATTAGAGAGTCAAGAAACAAGCCAAATGGTGTAGCAAGGACACCCCAACAGTGACAACCGCATCCAGTTAGATACATACAAGGCTAAGCCAAATGATGTCTTTAAAAGACACCCAGATTTATACTCTGGAATGCCCAGAGTTGTGCTAACTGGCACACCAGATGTGTCTTAGGAGACACCCAGGTAGGGTCCCCAGCATCCAGAAGACCCTACTCCCAGAATCTATGACCGTCAGCATTTTATAATTCTGGGAATCCAAATGCTAGCATACCAAACAAAACAGGGCTTAAGACATAACCAGATGGTACCCCAAAAGGTACCCAGACAGATTTACTCCTCCTGTGGCCGAAATGGAGGTATCTACCATCAGGCTATTGTGGCTGGAAACTGCTCTCTTTCCCAGAGGCTCTGGGAAAAAATCCAGGAGGGCCCAGCCTCTCCAGGCCAAGAATTCAGATCTGCAGCCACCCTATCCAAGGCAGAGACCCAAAAGTCTCATCTCTAATCCTGCTTATTTTCTAATTATCACACTGGGGAGCCTCCAAAATGTAATGCCAGAGAAACTGAGCAAGGCAGAGATGAGAGACCAATTCAATAATTTATTAAATGGAGAGATATACTGGGACCAATAGATCCATGTTTGGTCCCAGGGCTGGAGGAGACTATCATCTCAAAGAGTCTAGCCTAATAACTTCTTAACATAAGATGATGTAGACCCATAAAGAGCACAAGCCTTTTTCAGATCTTTGATAATTTTCAAATTAAAAAGAGTGGATCTTTTTCTTTCTTGATCCAAAGAGTCATACTCTTTAATCACAGAGTATGCTTTTATTCTTAAATCAGATGTATCCTGCCTTTTATTAGCCTTAATTAATGTCTTTTGTAATCATGTCATAGGGGATGGATAAAGCTGCTACATGGGTGATGCTGATTGAGAAGCACCACATTGATTAATTTCATCAGCATTATTCTTCACTCCTTTCTTGCCTAATTCTTCATGCTTTTAAGCTGCTTTGTCAGTACCATTCCCCTCCTGCTCTTTCTCCTTTTTCCTTATTTTAGAACTTATGAAATTCCTTATAGACAATTATATTATGTTTTATTTATAGAATGTTTCCTCAGGAATTGAATCAGGACAATTATCATTGTAATATTCAATTAATTGCTCTTCCACTAGTTTCCATTTATGTGGTTCTAATTTTTCTTCCTTAGAGACCCAAGGAGACATGTATTCTAATGTATCTAAGAGTCCAATGATCTGCTCCCAAGTTACCAACAAACCTTGCTCCTTTTTAACCTAACTATGCTTGCTACACACTTTCCTTGGGTGGGGGAGGCTTTTTTCAAAGTATTTGCCCCATTTTAGTTGAAAAACAAAAGTGACTAGTTTATTCACCTATTTCCTGTTTATAGGGCCTTCTTTACCGAACTTACACATCGAGCTTCTGAGTGTAGGTCCTTATGCCCCACATTGGGCGCCAAAATGTAATGTTCAGGTTAGCTTTCTGGAGGAGCTCTGGAATGGCCTTGGTTTCAGTGGAGGAGTGCAAAAATCAGGACAGCCATCACAAGGCTGGTCAAAGATGTAATGTCTCATTTCCAGTCCTTGTCAGGACTGGACAATTACATCATTGGACAATTAGTACAATTACACCATTACAGTATACTGAATATGTGTGAACTAGAGAACTATTACATCATCATACTAAATACTATGTATATATGTGAAGTAGAGAACCATCATCTAATCAATTCCACTGAGTTAACACCTTGTTTCAAGTATATTTCCCCAGAGTTCTGGCCTTCTACAATATCCCCTACAATGATTTAGAATATGATTTCCATGAGTTGTGGTTTTCACAAAAATCCACTTTTCAGTGGCTAGGTCTTTGGTGATAAGACTCTTCAAAAGTAAATGGTCTAGTTCTTGAGCAATAAACATAAGCCATCACTGGGACTATAGTTGTAGGCTTTCTACTTGGTCAGAAAGACCATAGCTATCATAATGTCTTACAAAATTTGACATGATCTCTAAGGACAGGATTAAATCATTGTCTTGTTGAGTAATCAATCATTGATGAAATTAATTAATTTCACTTAATAGTGATAAGTATAAATTTTTGTGTTTGGATTCAAAATAAGTATTTGTATAAATACAAGACTGGGAAGTATGATGAAGACAGCATTGGAAAAAAGATCTGATGAATATAGCAGACTCTAAGTTCAATCTTCATTAAAATATGTTTTGATAAGGCAGTCAAAAACACTGATGTGATCTTAGGCTTTACTTGTGATATCACAGAGTCCACAAAGACAGACCTGATAATCTTATACTCTACCCTAATCAAATTATAACTAGAATATTGTATTCAGTTGTGAATAACATGTTTAAGAAGAAACACTAAAAATATGTGTGTTCAGAAAAAAATGATCAAGATGGTTAGAGCACTGGAAACCATAAAATATGAAAATTATTGAAAAAAATGAGTGTGTTATCTTGGAGAAGAGAAGACTTAGGGATGGATACCTGATAACTGCCTTCATATATTTGTAACATAGAAAAGGAATTGAATGTCCTTTGATTTGTTCGGGTCTAGGAGATGAGCAGCAAAGCTAGGAACAACAGACTAAGTGCTTTAGAGAACCAGATTAGAGTCAATGCAAATACAAACTTCCAAAGAATTACAAAAGAAGAAAAGAATTTCTTTGAATGTGGTATTCCTGAAAATACAAACTTCCTGAGGATGGTGTGGAGAGGATTCTTGTTCAGGTACAGATAAGCTAGATGATTCCTGAATTTCGTTCCAACTTTGAGATTCCCTAATATTATAAAGAATCTTTTTGATTGATTATACTAGAGTCTTACCCACAGAAACAAACCAACACAAAAGATAAAGCAAAGGGTTAGGGAAAATGAAGAGGAAATAATATCTTTGAAATAAGAATATTGTATAATTGTGAAATATACATATACATATATACATGCATATATATGTTTATGTGGATAGAGATATATAACTATATATTTTACATATGTGTAAAACCATCTTTACATATACACACATGTATATATACAGGATTCAGGAGGACTATAAATGTCATTATTTTGTGGAGTATTTCAGGCTACATTTCATAGGATAATTCTTAGACTTTGTTATAATATATTACTTGTTAAATGTCCACTGATGTGTTAGGTGTGAACATGGCCATAAAATATTAATACACAATATTTATGTAATCCTTTAAAGTTTACAGAATTCTTTGTATATATTATCTTGTTAAAACATTCTAATGATGTGTGGTAGTTTTCCTAGTTATATAATCTAATTCACCAATGAAGAAACTAAGACTTAAAGAGGTTAACTGACTTGCAAACAACTAGTGAATTTCAGAGACAGGCCTTTCTGATTCCAAATCCAGCATTCTATGTACCATGCTTTGCTACAAAGCAGTAATTCTATAGATATTGCCTTTATCAAGGAAATTTTCTTTAAAGTTTTTTTTTTCCATATTGCTTCATTGTCTATGATACCTTTAAGTAAAACGCAGTTTCCTTGATTATCTCCTTTAATTAAATCTATTTTTGCTTTTGACTTGACTGAGATCATGATTGCTACATCTGTCTTTTTTTTACTCCAACTAAAGCATAATAGATTCTGTTTCAGCCCTCTGTTTTAACTTTGTGTGTGTCTTTCTATTTCAGGTATGTCTCTTGTACACAACATATTATTTGGATTCTGGTTTTCAATCCATTGTGATATTGACTCCCATTTTATGGATTGGCTTATCCCATTCACATTCATATTTGTGTTCATTAACTGTGCATTTCCCTCCAACCCATTTTGATTTGCTTCTCATTCTCTTCTCTCTTTCTCTCTATTTTTGTCTTTCTCCCCCCATCTCTCTCTCTCTGTCTTCTCTCTCTCTCTCTCTCTCTCTCTCTCTCTCTCTCTCTCTCTCTCTCTCTCTCTCTCTCTCCCCCCTCTGTCTTTCATTATCCTCCTTCTCAAAAATCTATTTTGCTTTTGACTACTGCCTCCCTCAATATGCACTCTTCCTCATCATCCCTCTTTTTATCCCTTCCATTTCTAGCTCCCCCTTGGGTAAGATACATTTTTATGCCCAACTAAGTGTGTGTGTGTGTGTGTGTGTGTGTGTGTGTGTGTGTGTGTGTATTCTTCCCTCTTTAGATTAATTAAAATGAAAGTGAAGTTCAAGCATTTCCAGAATCTCTTCCCCATTTTCCCATATACTCTTCCTTTTGTGCCTTCTTTATGTGAGTAAATTTGGAGCACTTTACCTTCCTTTCTCCCCTTCTCCCTGGGTACTTCCTTTTTCACCTCCAAATTCTTTTTTAAAAATCATTCCAACATAATTGACCCACAAATATACCCTCTTCTTTAGTGGGAAGGAGCTATAGCTCTTTTTTGAGATAATCCATATCTTCATGGTTATTTCAACTCTTTGATGAATCAGACCTATAGTAATAGCTATCCAGTATAGTAATAGTTGTCTAGGTTATATCTGTTTCTTGATTGATATTGATGAACACACTAGCCTGTTCATGACTATTAGCTCCAAGATTACAATAATTGCACTAGAACTTCAATTAGCAACCCAGAAGGTGCAGGATGAAAATTTCCATTTTTGTTATACATTCTTGCTTCTTTTCCTACTTTTCTCTATATATACACCTAAAACTATTGTGCTATACATTTTAGAGTTCTGTCATCCATTAATTCATAGCAACAAAGTAAAATAACACTGAAATAGGAATCAAGTCATATGGATTTTAATTCTAGCTCTGAAACTAACATTTTATATGATATAGAGCATGTCATTTCATCTCTGTGTTTTAATTTTCTTACCCATAAAATAGAGAAATAACTAGATGATCTATCTATGAGGTCCATCTCTATTATCTACAACCTTTTGATGTTATATATAATAAACTCCTGGTGATATCCTAAGAATTCATGTATTTTAGTCAATGTTTCATATGCTATTTTGTCTTTTAATATCTTGAATATCACCAAAGGAACTCACTTTGTTGGCAGAAGTTCTGAAACAATAGAAGACCAGTTTCAATTTGCTCTTTCTTGAAACACCAGGGACCCCATGTAAAAACAAAGGTGGAGAATGTCTAAAAGATTCAGAACATGAGGAAACAGAAAAGGATGATGAATATTTAAAGCTACTTTATCTGTTTTAATGTCAGTCTTTCCTCTGACAATTATTCCTGGAGTTGTACTAAATTTGTACTGATTATTGATTGCTTTTTATTTTCCCACATTCAACTTCCCTTTGAAACATAGTTTAGGCAGGACTTGCCACAGTTTCAATTTTAATTTGTGTAAGACACAGGATATAAAGTATCAGTCCTTCAACTTTTTCACTTCATTACTTTTTTCATAAGTAAAACTGAGGAGAGAGGGAAATTGTTTTGTTTTGTTTTGTTTTGTTTTTTTGGTTAAAAAGTCAAAGAAAAGTAAAACTTTAACTACAATGAAAATAAATCTATCTTGTAAATTGTTTGTTAAAAAAAATTCCTCCCTTCATTGGGTTTCATGTAGTACTTTTGGTAAAGAAGCCTGTGGACAAGATTTGAAGAGCTGGTCTTTGGCTTACCTGTTGTCTGAAGTCAATAATTTTCTGACTATCAACTAAATCTTAGACTTATTTATTTACACTAAAAGCACTAACTAAATTTCCATTTGCAACATAGGAGAGTGCTTGTTCATGACTAAGCACTGCTTTTTGTCTGACAACAGGCTAATTGGGACAAAACTACTCAATTTGAGAAAGGAAACCACTTTGGTTCCAGAATATCATACATTCCACATTCCCATTGCACATCTGGACTTTAAACAGACAAAGTTTTCTTTCATATAAATTGTTTATTGTTCTGTGAGATTGATGCTGTTAATATTAGCTTTCAAAATGACAGATTAGCATCACCAGTTAATCAGGGCTATTAGCAGATAAATATCTGTAATTCAATCAGTACAGTAATTTCTTTTCCAATAATAAGATTTACAAATGCAAATGATTAAGTAATTAGCTTATATTTCCATAGATTACAGTTCCTTCAAGGTCTTACTTGAATTTTTTTCCTATAGATTACACTGTTTAATTAGAATCAGTGCTTCCTTACACTCTACCTCTTCAAATGACCTCAACTACCTCTTTAGTCTTCTTCCTATCCCGCAAACATACCTCCTTTATTTGTGGTAGAATCCCATCTTCAAATGAGTGTTTAGAATGATTTCATATTCAAGAACAAGCTGATAGGTGACTCTGAGAGAAATCTGCAAGTATTCTTTCTAGTAGCTACACCTACTTCAGGTATTCAGATACACTGACCTTCTTTGGCCCAATTATGATACCTAATCTTTTGGGAGAAAGCTTTTTTTTTTTAAAAGAAAGAAAGAATGGAGAGGAAAAAAGAATAAAAGGAAAAATATAAAGGAAAGATCTTCTTAATAAAGACACAATAAATAACACTTAATAAAATCTGTAGCTACTAAAGAAGTGACTTATTTGAAGCTACTCTTGGCTTCTTTGTGATTCCAACACTGAATAGTCTGAAGGATGGGGAGGGAAGGCAAGTACTATTCCTTCTAAACATATTCTCCTATTTATAGAATGATTCAATAGTTATTGTTCATGCATAAAATGTCACATGAAGGCTATAGAAGATGAGATAAGGAAAAAAATGTTCAGAAAAAGCTTAGGGTAGGAAGTTAGAAGAAAGTAAAGAGAGTATTAAAGAAAGCAAGAATTTATAAGGACATTAAAGAATATGTTAAGGTACTTCCTTAAAGAACAGACAATCGCTAACAATTTGAATGCTAACAATTTTGCAAGTAAAACAAAATCTAGTTAGGTGGCATAAAATGTGCCCTCAAGTAAATCTGGTGAAGAATCTGCCTGAGAAAGAATACTAGGATGAAATTAGCAAACTGATAGGAATGAGTATTCACCTTAATAAGAATACTGTTGTTTCCTTTAGAAACTGATTATAAAAAGTAACTAAGTGCTGAACTCCATTGTGTCTATAGTTGTAAATATAAGTCAATCCACAAGTGTGATTAGCACTTTCTAGATTTCAGAGCCAAAATTCAAAACATACTCCCACCTTAGCACAAATTGTTGCCTTTCTTTTTGGGGCAGAGATCAGAAAAATTGATATATACTTGATGGCCTTTTTCTGAACAATAGACCCGGTTGTTTAGCATTGATTTCTACTTTGGAGTTCAAAGAGAGTTGGTGGTTAAACAATCTCAATATGGAGTATCTAAATTGTAAATTAATCAATCAATTAATTAATTCAATAATTGCATAAATTTTTGTTTACCCCTACTACCTAAATGCTAGACATATCTATCTACATATATCTCTATCTCTCTATCTATCATCTATCTATCACCCCTCCCCTCAAAAAAAAACTCTCTTTGCCCTTAAAATTATACATTCATCTTTAGGTTACAGTTAAAAGATATAGCTATTTCCCAAAAGTCAAGGAGACATGTCCCCTAGGACACTGAATTAAATTCCTTCTGATGAGGTCTAGACTTGGGATGCCTAAATGAAATTAGGGTTTAATTGAGGTCTAGTGGCAGGTTCGGGGTACAAGGAGTTAAATGGAGCTCCCCTGCAACCCCTTTGGATTTGGTGCAAGGGTGGAGAGTTAAATGAGGTCTAGTAGCAGCAAAGAGTCCCCTGAAAAGGAATTTACAGACCTGAAAACCTAGATTGATAAAAGAGGTTTATTATGGGGTTTGGAAATAAGGTTAAAGTACAGTTAAGGAAATAGGTGAAGGTAGAGATAAGAGGACACCAGAAACAGGATTCCAGTGGGCAGAGAGTCCTTGGGGTGCCAGGTATGGTGCTGGAATGTTTTGACCCTCTGCAAAGAGAGAGCTCCAGCTTGGCTCTTTTATAATGAGAAATTTAGCTAATGGGGGCTGTGGGTAGAGTCTCAAGTTGGCTCCTCACTGGGTTCCAGTGAGGGCTAGAGTTTGCTTGGTGGGGGTTGGGAAACCTGAGCAGATCATTAGAATGGGGGCTGGGACAAGCCCCGATCTCCTATTGGAATTCAAAGGGATGTTTTTGATCAGGGTTTGTGAATCAAAGGTCCTTGCTTCCTGAGTTGATAATACATCAGCTAGGAAGGGTTGGGAACCAGAAAGGAATAAATCAATGTGAAAGGACAGGTTTTTCAAAGGGACCACATCACTTCATATCCAGAAAAATTGTTGTTGGATATAAATCTTTTTAGCTAAGTCTACCAAATATGAAAAGATGGAATATAGCTATTGACATTAATATGTTCTTTAGTTAAAAAGAAAAAGAGAAACATTCAAGTACATATCCATTCTAATCTGTTTGTCTCCATCATTTTCTAGATTAAGGTATAACCTTGCATTAGCAATAATATCTATCTGAACACTTTTTTTTAAAGAGGCAGTTGGGGTTAAGTGACTTACGTGTCACCAGACTAGCATTTGAATGTAGGTGCTCCTGAATGGCCTGTACTCTCTCCATTGTGTCATCTAGCTGCTCCTACCTTAATATTCTTTCCTGACACTGACTTAGTCACAGTCATTGAAAATATTTTCCCTTCTGTCTTTTGAAACAGGGGAATGATGCCACTTTGATATCACTAAATAAAATAGTTGCAGTTTTCTGGATGCTAATACCTGAACAAGAGAATAAAAACTATGCCTATTTTAAGCTACATGGTAAAATGATGTGGTAGAAAAATATTGTATTTGGAGAGAGATGACTTGGGCTCATACTCTGACTCTGGTATATATTACTTGAATAACTTATGTCTGGATCTTAGTTTCTTCATTTTTAAAATGAAAGATTTGGAATAGGTAATTTCTTAATGTCCCTTTCAGTTCTAATAGACTGTGAGCCTATGATCAATGAACATTATAAAAGTAAAAGAAAAATATAAACAGAGTGCCACCAGTCTCTTACCCTTACAATCCATCCTCATGTAGCTGTAAAATTATTGATATTTTATTATATCATTTTTATATCATATTTAATGATATTCCTAAAGCATTGATCAGGTAATGTCACTCACTGGTTTAGGAATGTTGGGTTGCCTGTTTATCTGGGGGGAAAAATGCTTTTCTCTTAAACTGTTTAAGCCTTCACAGTGTGGTCCCAACCAATCTTTCTAGGTATCATGTTATTCCATTTTATACATTATATATTCTACATAAACATAGCTCAAATGCTACTTTATCCAGAAAGGCTTTTCTGATCTTCCCACTTTTAAATATTCTCTTTACCTCCCTAAATCATTTTGTCTATTAGCAATAAGTGTTTTAACTCTTGGTACTTTTTCTCATGGAGAAAGCCAGTTGAGTTCTAATAGCATGGCAGAAGTGGTAGAATATAAGGTTTCAAGGTTAGAAAACAATTCTTTATTAAAATCATTTCTGGGGTGAAAAGTAACCTCTCAATGTCCCCAGATAATAAAATTTCAGTACAGGATATTAAATGATGAAAATAACTTCATACACTTTTTGGTAACAATAATAATAACCTATTAGATGATATTTCTTATTTCTTGTATCTTTCATAAACATAGAACTAAGAACTAAGAAAACATAATTTTCTACTCTTTTTAAAACTATAATATATATTTTGTTCCATGAAACAGAGTTCATATGCAATAAATTATTTAGAGCTTTTTCTAAATGTTCTATTTGTGACATCATTGCAGACACAAATACGGCTGTATTGTGCTCACTGGATTACATCTAAAATAGAAACTCCATTAGCACCTTTGAGGTTCCTATTGCAAATATAGATGCAGCAACTGTTCAACTTAATCTAGTTTCCTATACCAATAACATTATATATTGAAGCAAAAACCTGAACAGGAAATGAGGAATTTAAAAAAATGAGATAAATATTGAAAGTTTTTTTTTTATAAACTGATGCAGAGTAAAGACAGCAGAACTAAGAAAATAATACACAAAAATTAAACAATATTAATGAAAATATTTTAAATAATTTTAATTCAGATTAATTACATTGGTCAATCTTAGCCCTGGAAAACTGATAAGAAGTAGCATTTATATAGTGCTTTGAAGTCTGCAAGACATTATTTTGTTTTTCATTTTATTCTCTCACCATTCTTTCTAGAATTTCTTAACTCAAGCAATTCAGCAGCCTCAGGGATTATAAGCATATGCTACTATGACCAGTAATTATTACTGACATTCTCACAACAACTTTCAAAGATAGTTGCTATTATTATTTTCATTTTACACATAAGGAAACTAAAACAGAGACTAAATGACTTGCTCAGGATCACACATACAGTAAATGTCTAAGGTGGCATTTGAAATCAGAGCTTTCTGATTTTTGACTAAACACTCTGTCCACTTTGCCCCCTACTATTATTTCTCCATGCCTATTTTTTCTGTCAGCAGTATTCCAGAAGTATCAGAGTATGTTCTAATTTGACCCTCTTCCACATCTGAAGTTTGGTTTGCAGAGAATAAAACAACAATATAAACATTGCAAAATGAGGACATAAAAGTTATACCATATTTTTTCAGTGCTTATATGCAATTGTTTTTAGCCCTATTTCATTTCAAAACTCCTGAACTAAAGCAATCCATCAACCTCAGGGCTTATAGGCATATGCTACTATGATCAGTCATTATTATTGACATTTTTACACATAAAGAAACTGAGGCTAAGACAGATTGAATGATACATCTAAGGACACACAACTAGTGTTTGATAATTAAACTTAGATGTTCCTGATTCTAAATTTAGCCCACTATCCACTATGCAACTAAGTGCTTAATACCACAAAATAGGTGCTTAATAAATGTTTATTAAATTGAACCAAATTGTCTCAAAATGGCAATCTTTGTACAGTGTCAAAGAGTTCTAAATTATCATCAGGAATCTGACATGGAAAGATCTTATTATATAATTTCCCAAAACATATATAAGTAGGTAGAACACTTGGACCAAGTAATGTATAATTTGAGTCCAATTCTGATTACATACTTACATATATACAAAACATATATACATACATATTATGTATGTGTGTGTATGTATGCACACACACACACACACACACATATTCTACAGTATGTCTGCAATTTTTTTTCTTGTTTCCCTGGTAACA
Organism: Antechinus flavipes; assembly: GCF_016432865.1. Lineage (NCBI taxonomy): Eukaryota > Metazoa > Chordata > Mammalia > Dasyuromorphia > Dasyuridae > Antechinus > Antechinus flavipes. The sequence continues at coordinate 226,857,239 of NC_067400.1, forward strand.
ACTCTAAATTCACTGAGTCCCCGAAGTGCTCCACCTCTCCTGCTGCTGATGTAAGACACAGGAGAGGCATATGAGCATCTCAACTCATACCTGTCAAATTCTGAGGATGGTCTGTTTGATCATGAAGTCTGCTGGTCCCACAAAGACCAGTCATTTGGTGATCACAGGGCAGTGCTAATTCAGTCAGCTATCAGGATAGTGGGGGGGGGAATTCACCCACTTACCATTTGTTTTTTGTTTTTTTTTTTAATCTTAGGGAAAAAAAATTCACATTTTGTGGTGTGAAAAATTATGGGCTTTTATTATTATTATTATTAGCCATGGTAGAAAAGTATGAAGTAGCTCAATTCTGTGGATTATCAATAAATGGACATTAAGAAATGACAATGAAATCCTGATTCCAAGTGATTACCACATTATGTAAACTTAGAATGATTGTCATAGACATCACTGCTCAGATAGAAATAAATTCAGAGAAAAGTAATGATTGGAATTTGCCACATGTTGTCTTCTGCTAACACTTTGAAATGACTGACCTACCCCTAGATTATGGCAAGGCCACAATGTCTGTGTCATGTGGACTTCCATAGGAATTCCATTATAATTTTAGCAATTAATTAGTTTACCTGTAACTATGATTGTAAGGAATTACAGTCTGACCTTAATGTCCATTTACTGTGCTGGCAACATGCCCATATCCACATTGGAATTAATGAAGAGAAGAAACATCTGCATACAAGTCTGCCCCTCTGGTCATTTTTATTTACCTTGATATTCTATCCTTTGCCTTATCTTATTAGAATTCATGCCACAACTACAGAGAGAGTCAGAAAATCAAAAGAATATACATGCTTCTTCATGCCACAAACCAGCAAATTTTAAAGAAAGCTTTAGACTCCCCAGTTATTTTGACAATGAATTCAACTCAATTTAATTTAATTCAGCTCGATGTACACTTATCAAAAGCATACAGAGTGAAAATACAGAGAGTTAGTCCTAGTATAGCAATAGAGATAAGTATACCAGAACCATGCCAAGAAACTGAATTGCTTCCATTTTAATTGTCTTAGGAAGATTCTGGAGATCACTTAGCAGGATAAGATAAAAGACACTGAGATCCTTTTTCAAGCTAAACTGCCAAGTATTCCATCTCTACTGTAGAGAGCACAACTCTATTGGGCTGGCCACATTATATATAAATGTATACAAATATATATTTACCAAAAAGATTATTTTATGAAGAACTCACTCATGGCAAATACTTCCAAAAGTATTCAGAAAAAAAGTGATATGAGAATACTCTCAAGGTCTCTTAAGAACTTGACAATTGATTGTATGACATAGGAAACAAGGACACAGAATTGCCCAACATCCCTCATCATGGAAGGTGCTGTACTCTATGAACAAAGTATAATTCAATTAGTTCAGAAGAAACATGAAGATACACAAAGGTAGAGAGTCCACTCCAAATGTTCACATGGACTATTTGTGTCCGACATTTGTCAGAACATTCCAAGCTTGTATTGACCTGATTAGCCGCAGTCAGACATGCTGTAACTCAACCTGAACATAATGATGTCATTTTGGTCTTTGAGAATGAAGGACCACCACCAACTTACCACAACAGTCTATCTGTGCAACATTGCTCATCAGACGAATGTGCAACAACCTCCTGTGTACATAATACTGGAAGAGTAGGTACTTAATTGTTATTGATTGTCCTTTCTTGAAGAGGACTAGGACATCAGAGAGGTGATTCATGACATGCAAGTGAATTAAGTGAGGGAGGACTGTGCAAGGTCACCTGCCTCACTTTCCTTCCAGAGCCATCTGAGTTCAGTAGCAAGATATTGATCAAGACGACTGGGGATGGCCCTGGATGCCATGGGAGACCCTAGCATTTTTAAGCTAAGGTCTTCAACAGGTCGCAGTTTGACTGAGGCTGCATCCATTCAGTGATTAAGGCTAGGTAGCAACTAAGGCAAAGAATCTCCTCTTTCACTTAGTCCCCCCAAAATCTAAATTAATAAAAAATTAATGAATCTGGAAGGGGAAGACGCTCTGTGTTTCTGGCCAAAGTTTAAATGACTTATTTATATTCAATCTGAGTCAATCAAGACCCAACAATGACCAAATGGAGCTTAGCTTAGGACATCTTGGTGGCCAATTAGAATCATATGCCAGGTGACTGACTGACAGACAAATTCATATGTAGCATATGGAGGCAATATGCCTTTTATATAGGACAACAAAGGTACATCGGATAGATAGGTGGTCGCCATGCCATTTAATGGCACCATATTTGTGACTAGCAAAATTTGATTGCTAGTCTTTTTGGCGTTTGTGTCATAGTTATTTTACTACAAAATATACAAATAAAATAAGTTAAAGAACTAGACTATGACTACATGATACACTGACAAGAATAATGGCTCTGGAGTGATGGGATTTAGATAAAAATTTTAACTGTTATATGGCCTATGTGTTTGGTACAAGTCACTTAATGTCTATGTGTTTCAAATTCCTCTTCCTCTTCTGTAAAATGAGAAGACTGTACTATATGGCTTCTGAGGACCCTTTCACCTCTACAGATATGACACTAATACCTTGTGACTTTTTTCCCCTTCATCAAAATCTAACTATGGGACTTAGTAAGTAATAGGTGATGGAGGAATTCTTTTCGATCTTAAAGTTGGACTATTGTGAATAAGCCTTTTTCAACTGAATAATAATCTCTGTTTCAGATCATTTGGAAGTTAGGTGTCATGCAGTCTGAGAAGTTTTCTTTTCTTCAATGAATATTATAACAGCATACTTCATAGCAATATGGGGTGGGGTAGAGTTGATGAGAAGAAGAAAGAAGCATATCTTGAATAAGGACAATGAAGGAAGGCTACAATCATAAAATAAAATTTTAAGCTATTTCATGATCTCTTGAGAAGGGTGAACTATACTATTTTCCTTGATATATGCTGAAGCTCTAGTGTTTTAGTAGCTAGTAGCATTTTGAAATATTCATGAAAATGCAAAGGAAACAAAAGCAATTTGACTCCCCTCCACACTGTACTGGTGCTAAGTTTAGCTTACAGCACGAGATGATACATCCAAAATATCATGGACTTCTAAAATGCCAAGTAATCCAAAGAACCTGAGAGGAAAGTTTATAGCAAAACAAAGATACTAGACACAAGAAAATATTATCTGATGTCTAATCAAGAGGGAGAAGAGAAAGAAGTTGATGGGAGGAGGGGCAAGAAGATATATTTTTTTTAACTACCAAAATATCAGCTGAGAGAAGTTTCTATTTATAATAGTTGGAAAAATTACTAATATGGATAAGTAATGACAGCTATCCCTGGTGTGCAGGTTATTAATACACTAAGCTCATTTAGCCAAAAACATAACAAACCCAAACACAGACTATTTTTTTTTTCTGAATTGGTGAGAAAAGTAACATCCAAAGAAGAATGAAATTGCTGCTTGAAATACATGATGCTATAATAGTGAACAGAAGACAAAACTTTATCCTTTTGTTTCTCTGTGAATGTGAATGATCTTTAGATTTTTGGAACATAAAATAAAAATTAACAAGAATTGAAACCAGAGTATGTTAGGATGTGTCATTTTGCTGCTCAGGAAGCTGCTAATAATTTATTTTTGCATTTTGGGAAAAATATAAACTTTTCTTTTTGGTACTTAAATCTTTACAATTTTCTTTTATTTTCCTGACATATTACTTCTTATATACTATATATTGCAAGGAAATAGAACTTGTTGTCTTCTTCATATATGACTTTTCACTTACTGTCTCAATGTCTGCATAGAGCATGCCTCAACTTTGGTATTTTCTCCAATCTTATGTGAGCCTCTTGGATTCAAATAAGATACTATTCAATAAAAAGGGCAGTGCCATAAAATACTTAGTTCCTTCCCTTTCTCCTTTATTTTCTCTTCTACCCACCCTTGGAAACTCTTCCCTTCCTTCAAAGTAAAGCTCAAGAGTCATTTCCTTTAAGAAGTCTTCCGTTAGTTTCAATGCTCACATTACCCCTTTTCTTTCACCTCCCATTCCAAGTGCTTTATATTTATCTTGTTTCTATTCTGCTTTTACTTATCTGTGACATTATATCCATTTCTCAATAAATGTTAAGTACCTTGAGATTAGGATTTTATGACTTTGACATTTGTATTTCAAATGTCTTCCATGGTGCCTGGCACCCACTAGGCACGCACTAGGCACTAACACATTTTTGTTGGTTGTTCAATATGTAAAGAAAATATCTAAGTGACCTAATGCAGTGTAAGACACTGGGTCTTAAGAAACTGTATCCCAGGATACTGAACACATTTAAGAAAGTGAATATTAGTTTTCAGTGCTTTTTGAAAAGTTGTAGATTATTGGCACAGCTTCCTCAGTATTGTTAATGGATAAATAATGCTGTCCTTTTAAAAGAAAAGATTCATTCTCCAAATGATAAACAGCTGAATTTTACTTCTAGTCCTGGCAAAATCCATTGTGGTTTAAAAAAAAAACTTTATTTAGAAGGAATGTTTCTGAGAGTTTGGGGGAAGGAGGGGAAAGCAGCATCAAGATGAATTTTTTTTTCTTTCTTTACCTACTTAAGTTATGTTTAAGCCTTTATCAAACACTAGGTTACTAAGTTTAATTTATAAAAATTCTTCCTTTCCTAGTCTGCTCTATTAACTTACTTTTTCTATTTGCTATTCAGTTAAAAAAAAAAAGTTAGGTTTTTTTTTTTGGTTTTTTTTTTTTTTTTTTTTGGAATGTTTGATACTTCACAATGTAATTTGAAGTCTGGCAGGGCTTCCTTTACTTCAGTTCTAGCTTTGTCATTATTTACATTGATACTTTAAATCTTGCATTCTTCTTAATGAATTCTGTTGTTTTGTCTAACTCTCTAAAGTGTACCTTTGGCAGATTGACTGCTATTGCACTGAATCTGTAAACAAATTTCAGCAGTGTTATCATTTTTATTATATTAGCCTAGTTCCAGATACCTTTTTGGAATTCAGGTAATATGTAGTTTAAAAAAAATGTGGTTTTGATTCTATGTGTTGTCTTTGACTTTTAGATGTGCTTCTTGAAGGAAAAAATAATGGAATTTTATTTTCTTATCTATTTTTTGTCACTTTTTCATTTTTAATGGAATGTTTAATCCATTTACATTTGAAGTTTTGAATTAGGTATATTTTTTTTCTCATTTGTATTGTGTTTTTTTTTTTTTAATAGTGTTCTTAAATGAAGGAAAGCTTTTGAAATACTATATATGATCATCTTTTAATTCATTTCTTTGTTAAAAGAATTTCTAGTTCTTTACAAATTGTCTATTTTTTTCCTTTTACTCTTAACTCCTGGAAGTATCCATTTATGAACAATATAATACGGGCAGAATTTGTGCCCCATGGCTGAAATTATCCTGTCTTGAAAATCATGCAAAATTCTTCTTCCAGTTGGTAACACTTTCTCTAGATCTTCCCTTCTCCCCAGTTCTTCTAGGTTCTAGTTCATAGGGATTCAAACTTATAGTTTCAAGCTCAGATGATTTTGCATTCTCCTCTTCTCCTGAGCCAGGGTGTTGTCCATGGAAGTAGAATGTTATCTCAGAGAAGATGATTTCCCAGTACATACTCACTTCTCTCTCTGCTTTTCCCCAATAGATCCATCATAAGTTCCCCCATCACTTATTATAGGCCTATGAATTTTCTCCCTTGAAAGCTCTTCATTGGGAGGCTCTTTTTATGTTCAATTGAGACTTTCCTTTTCATTGTACCAGTTTCAATTTCATCTTTCTGCTACATTTCACATTCATTTGCAATCTTGATTCTTACAGTGTAGTGTTCTGGTTAGCTTTCTGGAGGTCTTTGGACCAGCTTTCATTTCAGCAGAGTAATCACCATGAGAATAGCCAGAGATAAAGTCCAAAAGTCTTTATTGTCTCTTTCAAAGTCTGTCTCCTTGCCTGGAGCTCAGCTAGCTTTCTGGAGGTCCTTCAGACGGGCCTTGGTCTCAGTGTAGGAAATTAACCTTGTTGTAAGAATCCTTACCTAAGTATATTTTTCCAGAGTTCTGGCCCATTACATCTCCACTTTCTTTTGTTTTAGAACATCAGTGGTCACTCCCTCCCTGACTTCTCAGAGAGGTGAGAAACCCCAAAAGGAGATGATCATGCCCCTCCTGATGTCTCAGAAAAGGGGGGGGGTGAAAACACCAAAAAAGGAGGTTATCATGCTCTCCCTGATGTCTCAGGAAGAGAGATGAAAACACCAAAGGGAAATGGGGAGTCAAACCAGATTTTGTTAGTGGGTTTCTGAAGGGTCTTACTTGAAACAGGTATACATAAATCCATCAAAATGGAAAGTGTTACATAAGCACAAAGTAATATAGCACAGGCTAGCAGTGATGTAACAAACAACATGAATCAACACGAAGAATTATACAAGTCCATAAGTCCTAGAAATAGTCCAAAACTAATGTATTGTCTATTATTTCATGTGTCAGGGGAGCCAATGATTCCTGCAAGTTTTGAAGTCCTGTAATAGTCTTATCAATAATTTTTCATCTCAGGAAATCCAATGATTCCTGCAGGTTTTGAAGTTCTGTAATAGTCCCATTATCAGTTTTCTTTTTTTTGAAGTTCTGTAATAGTCTCATTATCAGTGCTCTTTTAGTGTCAGGTGTGTCTTAAGTCTCCTTTGTTTTGAGCTTTTTTTCTCTTTTACTATCTCTTTCTGATGGATAAGGTGAATATGGCTCATTAGCTCCTGGCTGATTCCTTCTCCATCTGTAGAGATACAAGCAAACCTTCTCCCCAAGCAGTTAACCTATCTGGTCTCTTCCATTCAACACTTTCTGGATCTCAGAGGAAATCTCAGAGTTGTGAAGATCAGATAACATAATATCTGTGGAGTGCTTAACATAGTGTCTTTAGTTGCCACTTTGTACATGTTAGTTATTGAATTTATTATTAATATTCTTTGGCCTTAGTTACTATTAATTTAGTAACTATTAAATTAGTTAGTTACTATTACTTAGTTACTATTAATCTAATGCTTATTAATATGGTCTATAAAATGGCAATTTTTTGCTGCTTCATTTTCGCCTAAGTACCTAAAATATGCTATTGAGGAAAGTGACACAAAATATTCAAGGACTCTAATAAATAAGCTGTTTTAGAAGCATGTTTGGTTTAGTCTTGGTTCTGCTATTAATTAGATGTATGGCTGGTATCAGGTCACACTGCTTAGTGAGCCTCAGTTTCTTTAACTGAAAAGTGTGGGATTTATACTCAGTGATCTAAAGGCTCTTTGACTAACTGTATGATTCAGACTTAGTGTTCCTGGTCTGTACCCAGAGGCTGATGGTTACTCAGGGCCTGCATTGGCTCTGAAGTTGGGGGTGGATGGGAAATAGCTACTAAAGGACAAAATCTGGCTCTGGTTTTGGTGTTTTTTAATGAATCAGGCTCACTGTTAGCAATTCCTGTGTGAGAAGAATCAAGGATTTTTATGACTACATTCCTCTATTTCTGCTCAACCAACTGGGATTCAGAAGTTGCTTTAGCACTATCCAACTTCCAATATTAAAAATTCTGTCTCATAAAAAGTGGATCTAACAGGCATCAAAGCTTTGCATTCCACAGTGATTTAGATGGTAAAAAAAAAAAATGTAAAAAGCACAGATCTACACACCTTAATATTCTCAGTAAGACTTTCCATCATGTAGCCTTTTATCCCATAACTGTATATGACTGCCAATATCGTTTTCTAAAAAAGGGGGGAGCAAAAGTTGGATAGTGCTAATCATAAATATTTCTATTTTTATTTATATGAATCAGCATGCCCATAATATTTGGCAAGATAGATTTTCATAGGAAAAACATGCCAAGTTTCTTGAGCAATAACATGACTTAACTCTATCAGCATTTACAATTCTCCCACTTTAATTCTTGTAACAATCAGAAGTGAAATTAAAAGAGTTAATGATAGAATCATTCTGCAGGGCTCCTAGGAAAACAATAGGTTAGTGAATGCTACTCATAGTACTTGTGGCAGGCCCTGAATTTGGGGTTAACTTTGCTTCCAGTTTTATCCATTAATTATTATGCTCAATGCTGAAATGGCTGTTAATTTTAGTCACATAACCATGACCTTTTAGATTTCTTTTTAATCTGTTAGAAAATTTAGAATACAAACCAAGAAAAATCCTGAATGATCTGGAACATGACATTGAGAACCAGGGGAAAAAAAGGTAAAGACGAGTTTGATTTGCTATCTACCCGTTTTTAATAGCAGAGACAATATTTACTCCCATGGCCTCTGACTCCTAATCCAAATCTCTTGGCATTCGCACACTACCATGGTTCCATTTAGTTTTATTTATTTATTTATTTTACAATTGTGGAGTTGCAAAATGTTGTAGGTAATAAATCTGTCACATTCATGGTTCAATTTTTTCTTTCTTTCTTTTCTTTTTTTTTTTTTTTAAACACACTCCATGAACAGCATAAACTTTTACTTAGGCTATTTAGTGAGGTGAATTTGTCAGGACACAAAATAAGGAATTCATTCCTGAGCTACTACAGAAGTTTCAGCTATGACTTGCTGTGTGGCCCTGACAGAGTCACTTACAGCCTGTTTGTGTCTCCATATTCTAAAATGTAATTTGGTAATAACAGTTTACTGCTGACCTACCTCCTAGGGAGACTGTGAAGAGAAGTTAATTTATACTGGGAAAGCACTGCATAAGATCTCAAGCACTAAATCATTTCCCCCTGAATTTTGAATGGTTGAAATGGAGACACCTCCAGCTTTTTCCAGGAAAGGGGCCCAAACTATGTATCTAAATTTTACCTAGTCCAGTACTCTTTGCACATTCTGTGAAAGCAATAAATGTTGTTGACTGATTGAATACCTGTCTGGAGCAGCATTCTACTTAGCATCTATTAACCCTGCTTCTTGTATTTCTAGAGTCTTCCTAAAGGGACTCCGTACAGTCTAAGTTCACAGTCTAAGTGAACTATTGGCCAATCCATATTAGTCTGGGTGGAATTCACCCCCACAAATAATTTAGGTGGCTTGAACCCATCACTACACATAAGAAGGGAATAGACTCTGTGTGGATGAAACTGCTCTTTGTCTGACACATTAAACTTATGATAAAGTGACAGATATTTTTATAGTGATTTGACAGGTTCTGCTCTGGGAGTGTTTCTTCATAGGACAAGATTTCCAAAACTACCTTAACTAAGACTCGGGGCAGCAGAAACAATATCTGTCTTAAATCAATTGCTGCAGGATCGCTATAAAGAATTTTCTATTACTCTTTCCCAAGGGCTGTGAACACATATATACACACACACATACACAGACACACACACACACACACACTCACATACACATACCCTCTACTCTGGAAGAGCTGAGATGACCTGATCAAGAAAAGCCTTCAGAAAGGACATTTCAAACACACACACACACACACACACACACACACACACACACACTCACTTTTCTGGAGCAGTGTGCATAGTGAATAAATAATTGCCCTCAAAACCTGGAATTCCTGGATTTAAGTCCCCACCTCAGACACCAACTGACCCTGACCAGCAACAATCTCTAAATCCTCTAGGCCAATGGTGTTAAACTGCAATATAAATGAGGGCCACTGAGCCATACAAAGAAACCTTGTGGACCATATATTGACTTAATTTTAAAATGTAATATTATCTGTGTTTTGTTTTATTTTTACTCTTTTTGTTAAATACTCTCTGATTACATCTTAATCTGCTTTAGGCTGCACTCAGTCCATGGGCCAGGAGTTTCACAGCACAGTTCTCTGTAATTCTAAATCCTTATGTTTCAGAGAAGATTTGACCTGTGTGGTAAATGGAGTTTCTTCACCCAGTAGTAATGGAAATATAAGTCCATTCCTTATTCTAAGATGGAAATTAAGAAGAACTACATTTAATTGTTTCCTTTGATACTATATAGCCATCGACAACCCCTTAATTCTCTTGTTCCTCTATTCTCTCTAAGTAAAATAGGAATAATAATATTGGAAGTTCTTGATTTGTAGATCTGTTGGAATGCTGAAATGAAATAATATATGTAAATTTTTGTCAACTTTAAATGCTATGCAATTGATAGCTATTTATTATTGCCATTATTATTATTCTACTTTAAAATTCACTTAATTTGTTAATTAATTCAACAAACATGAAGTGCCTATGGTGTAAAGTGCCAAGGCAAATATAAAAATATGTAAGATAGTAACTGAAAATTAGGTAAATTCAATGAGATTTAAAAAAAAAATCTTTTCTACATAAGGAAAATTAAAACCAATGAAACCACCAAAGTCATTGAAATTTGCTTTCCTTTATTAAAGATTCCCATAATGGCCTGATATATATCACATGTTCAATAAATGCTGCTCAGAGAATAGAGAGCAATATTGACAAAGTGTCAGAATTTCAATCAACAATTTGAGAAATTCTTTTATTTTGTCCTTCAAAAGTGAATAAAAATATGGTCCAGGTCAGGGTTTCTTAACCTACTTTTCTACTTGTGACTCTTTTTCACCTGAAAAATTTTTTAAAAACCCTTAGTAAATCAAATTTATATTCATATATACATACACACATGTATAAAATAAGCATAAAAATCAAATACTGATAATAAATTATATTTGATTATTCCTCACATTTATTTACAGGACCCCATATGTAGTTGCAACTCATAGTTTAAGAAGCTTTGGTCTAGGTCATAGTACAGTTTGATGGAGTTGAATAATTTGAATTACCACAACTAAAAAACAGACATTAATGAGTCTGTCAACTTGGAGTGAGTTCTCTAATAGAATCCTTGGGGGATCTCTTTTAGTTCTACTCTGTGCAACATTTTCTTTCATGGCTTAGATACCAATTTAGTTGGTATACTTTTCAAATTTAGAGATGATGCAAATATGGGTAGGACAGTGAACAGCTTGGATAACAGAAAGAGAATCCCCTCCCCCTCCAAATTGTTTGATAAACTAAAATGATAGATGATATCTAAAAAGATGAAATTCTGTATAGGCAAATGAAGATTCCTACATTTTGGTTGAAAGAATCAAGTTCATAAATATAGATGGGAGGTGTGGCTATATTAGAATTTCTGTGAATAAGATATAGGGGAATTATATGAAATGGAAATATACACACACACACACACACAAACAAAGCAATGTAGCTAAGAAAGAAAGAAAGCTGTCAACTGGAAAAAATTATGCATCAAATATCTCTGATAAGAGGCTGATATCCAACTTATTAACTGAACTAAAAGAAATATATAAAATGGCTTTGGAATGACTTCTGGGTTACATGACTAATGAGATGGAGGACTAGACATTTTCTAGAGTCCTCATGGACTTTCAAACCTTGTAAGAGATAAAGCAAATTCATCTTTCTTCATGCTCTAGATTACCCTAGAACCCTAAAAGGAGAGGGGGGAAACCCTTCTGTTTTAATGGCAGAATAAAATAATCCCTAAGTTGTAATCTTCACATTGAATATCCTCTCTTTCCTGATCCATCATGCTCCAGTCATGTTAACAACCAAATTCAACTTTTCACCTTTTCAATGCTAATTAAAATAAAAAAATTTAAAAAAGATAAACCTACTGGATTAGGAGGCAGTATGATAGGATTCTGTGATGCAATGGTACTCAACTAGAAATCCAAAGAAGAGTTGGAATTGAAGCAGGACATCTATGTGGCACTCCATTAAACCTAAGGGAAATGCCTAACATCCAGCCATAAACAGACATATTCTTCTAGCAATTACTTAAATGAAGTAGATGCCTAGCTGTAGAATAGCTAAACCAACTTTAGTACATGAATATAATAAATTATTTTTATTGTAAGAACTGATAAATTCAATGCATGATAAACAAAAAGAAGCATGGAAAATTTATATGATCCAGTACATCATGAAGTAAGAAGATCTAAGAAAACAACATAGCCATAGACTATAACAATATAAATGAAAAGAACAACTATACATACATAAAAATCAAAGGTCAGTGTTGCTAAGTTGCAAAGAACAGGCATGATTTGAAAGAAGAATTATGAGGCAACATATACATTTTGTCCCTTTGCATATGTGAGGAGTCCACAATTATTGTACAGTGACCATATTTTAAAAGGTTTTTATTTTGGTGTATTCATCAGTTGTGCTATTTTTTTTTCTTTTTTTGTCTCAAGATATTGTGTTATGGGATGACATCATAGGAGAAGTAGAAGATGGAGCACTATGGGAAATTATGGTGATATTAAGAAAATGAAATATGTTGATAAATTTATTTTTAAATGGAAATACATAAAATGAAGAGAGATTCTTCCATTTAACATGGTGGGCAAAGGATATGAACAATCACTTCCTCTAAAAGTGCCAACTATTGGGGAGGCAGAGCCAAGATGGTGGAATGAAAGGACTCTGAGTTTCCCTCAGACTTCTGCAAATATCTTTAAAAGATGTCTCTAAACATCTTAGAGCTACCAAAAATGGAATGGAATAATTTTCCACCCAAAGGTAGCTTGGAAGGGCAACAGGATTCTTTGCATTGGAGTGGGTCTGGAGCAGAATTATAAAATCAACACAGCCTGGGTTACCGGAAACTCGGAACAGGCAGTGGGGCCTCTAAATCTGCATCAATGGAAGCAGTCTCCAAAATGTTTATCCCATAGAGGCCAAGGACAATTCAACAGGTACAGTTTGTGTTTTAGGGTGTGAGAGAAGCTCCAGCTCAGGAGCAGGCTTTGGGAGCTACTGAATCAATAGTGGTAGCAGCCATGCTGCAGTAATAACAGTGACCATGGCAATAGCAGCAACCATGGCAGGACAGCTGAAGACTCTACATATCTCAGTCCATAGATGATGGAAACTGGACATCTGGTCAGAGGGAGATTGTAGGGACCTCTTTGCTGGTACTGCAAAAGAATTTGTTGCTTTGCCCATATTCAGATCTGGGTAGCAGTGCTGGCTGGCAGTACAACTCCCAAGAAAGATCTCTGAAAACAACTGCAGAAAAGTGTTGGAATCTTTACAAACTGCTAACTCATTAGAGCTGATAGATTATTGATCTGATCTTACAAGAAGATGTTTTGGGCCAGAACCTGGAACAAGGTACTAAGTAGAACTAATTAATAGAATGCTTGTGTTTACACCTTTACACATTGGAGTTCACAAGTATGGGAGATTCACAAAGTAAACTTTGTAACTTTGTGAATTCACACCTCCCTTGAAGCTCTTAGGGCCAGAAAGCACTATGGGAGAAAACCCATAATCCCTCTCTCTCATATATAAGAGACAGACAGAGGCTCTTGGTCAGATTTCAGTGGAATTACATGGAGAGTGGAGCTGGATTGAAGGCTGAAGAAAGCAGAGGCAGAGGCAGAAGGACAAACCTTTGGATTTGGAGACATTGGGAAGGAGCTCTTAGAACCAGGGAGAGAGAGAGGCCTCTAAGAATCTAGCTATCTGGGCCCAAGGAAAGAGACAAGACTTGGAAGGAGAAATAAACATTTATATTTTTTCCCAGCTGGCTGCATTTGGGGTAATTATTGATCTGAACTGAAACTAAGGCTGCCTCCAGAAAACCTTCCTCAAGAAACCTTCTCCCCCAGAGAGAACCATCATCTTATATATTATAGTTAAAAGAAGAAAATCACCACAGAAAAGCCCTCTACCCTGGTTAGAAAGACCAACTTTAAAAAAAGAGTTAAAAGCCAAGGTTTGGAAAATGAGTAAACAATAGAAAAAAATTCTGTAATAGAAAGTTACTATGGTGACAATGAAAATCTAAATACACATGTAAAAGATAATAACAAAATCCAAGTTACAGCCAAAATCTCCAAAAATAATAATAATAATAAGAAGAAGAAGAAGAAGAAGAAGAAGAAGAAGAATTGGTCTCAGGCTATGAAAGAACTCAAAAGGAATTGTGAAAATCATGCAAGAGAGTTAGAGGAGAAATTTGGAAAAGAAATGAGAGTGAAGCAAAAGGAAATACAAAATGTCAATGAGGAGAGTACTTTAAAAAGAAAAATTGGGCAAATAGGAAAGAAAGTACAAAAACTAACTGAGGAATAATTCCTTGAAAATTAGAATGGAGGAAATGGAAACTAATGACTTTATGAGAACTCAAGATACAATAAAACAAAACCAAAAGAATGAAAAAATAGAAAATAATGTGAATTATCTCTTTGGAAAAACAACTTACCAGGAAAATAGTTCCAGGAGAGATAATTTAAAATTATTGGTCTACCTAATACAACCTGGAAATTATTTTTATAACAGTTTTTAAAATTAGAAATGCATTTTTAATTTTCAAAAAAGTATGCATGGATAATTTTTCAACATTAACCCTTGCAAAATCTTGTGCTCCAATTTCTCCCCTTCTCTACACCCACTCTCCTAGATAGAAATTAATCCAATATATGTTAACTCCAATATATGCATACATATTTATACAATTATTGTGGTGATCTTTTTCTTCTTTAATATAATATAAGATGGTTCTTTCTGGAGGAGAGGGTAGGTTTCTCAGGGAGGTTTTCTGGGGGCAGCTTTAGTATCTGTTCAGATCAATAATTACCCCAAATGCAACCAGCTAGTATTTCTCGTTCCAAGTCTTGTCTCTTTCCTTGGGCCCGGATAGCTGGATTCTTAGAGGCCTATCTTTCTGCTCGGGTCTGAGAGCTCCTGAAGCTTGGTCCTTTGTCTCTGCTCCCTTCAGCCTCCAGCCAGCACAAAGATGAATCTGTCTCTCTTGCCTTCCGAAGTAATTCTCTCCTGGCTCTAGCTCAACTCTGACTCATAGCTTCTTCTGACTTGATGCTCCCCTCTCCATGTAATTTGGCTGAATTCTCCCCACTGGGTCTCTGCTTTCTTCTTATATACCAGAGAGAGGGATTATGGGTTTTCTCCCATAGTGCTCTCTGGCCCTAAGAGCTTCAAGGGAGGTGTGAATTCACAAAGTTACAAAGTTTACTTGATGAATCTCCCATACCTGTGAATTCCAATGAGTAAAGCTGTAAACACAAGCATTGTATTAATTAGTTCTACTTAGTACCTTGTTTCAGGTTCTGGCTCAAAACATCAACTCTAATGAGTTAGCAGTTTGTAAAGATTCCACCAAATTATCTTGCTGCACAAGAAAAATTCAAATCAAAAAGGAAAAACATTTTGAAAAAAATAAAATACAAATAAAAACAACAAAAAGCATGAAAATTCTATGTTGTGATCCACATTCAGTTCCCACAGTCCTCTCTCTAAGTGTAGATAGTTCTCTTCACCACAACATTATTAGAACTGGTCTGAATTGTCTCATTGTTTTGAAGTGCCATGTCCATCAGAATTGATTATTGTAAAATTTTGCTGTTGCACTATATAATGATCTCCTGGTTCTGCTCATTTCACTTAGCATCAGTTCATGTAAGTCTCTCCAGGCCTCTCTGAAATCATGCTGCTGATCATTTCTTATAGAACAATAATATTCCATAACATTCATATACCATAACTTATTTAGCCATTCTCCAATTGGTGGACATCCATTCAGTTTCTAGTTTCTCGACACTACAAAAAGGGCTGCACATGTTTTTGCAAATGTGGGTCCCTTTCCCACTTTTATGATCTCTTTGGGATAGGGACTCAATAGAAATACTACTGAATCAAAGAGTATGCACAGTTTGATAGTGCTTTGGGCACAGTTCTAAATTGCTCTCCAGAATGATTGGATCACTTCACAACTCCAGCAACAATGTATTAGTGTCCCAGTTTTTTCACATCCCCTCCAACTTTTGTCATAGTCTTTTCCTTTCGTCATAGCCAATCTGATAGGTGTATAGTGGCATTTCAAAGTTGTCTTAATTTACATTTCTCTGATCAATAGTGATTTAGAGCACTTTTTCATATAACCAGAAATCATTTTAATTTCTTCATCTGAAAATTGCCCCTGTTTGATTGAAACAGACCTTTTCTGAAGTTCTTCCACAGTATATTCTTCTGGACATTTGTTGTACTACAAATATTTCTGGGTTCTGTCACTTCAAAACCAGTTTAGAAGCTTAATCAGCTGTTAATTTGAGGGAAGCTCGGAGGAGGTAAAAAGCCATGTCTCCACCCTCCCCCCCCCCCCACACACACACTACCATCTTCCTTTCAAGAAATTATCAAGGAAACCTTTCCTAATATTCTAAAACCATAGGGTAAAATAGAAATTGAAAGAATCCCCCTGAAAGAAATCCCGAGATAAAATTTCCCATGGTCATGCAATGAGTGAGTGAGAGAGAGAGAGAGAGAGAGAGAGAGAGAGAGAGAGAATTCTTATGAGTAACAAGTATCATCCTCCCATGTAGTAATATGAACCTTTTAAATCCCTTATGATTTCCATTTTCTGATTGCCTCCTTTTGCTTCTCCTGAGTCCTGCATTTGAAAATCAAACTTTCTATTCAGTTCTGGTCTTTTCATCATGAATTCATTATCTAAAATTCATATCTAAAAAATAAGATAAAATAAAGGGGGTTGAGAGAAGAATGTATTGGGATAAAGGGAAAAAGAGAGGTGAAGTTGTATAAATTATTTAACATAAAAAAGTCTAGAAAAGACTTTTACAATGTGGGGGAAGAGTGAAAGGAGGGGAAGTGAGTGAACCTTCTCATCAGAATTGGCTCAAAGAGGAAATAATGTATACACTCTATATGAGTACAGAAATCTATCTTACTCTGCAGGAAATTTTGCAGGGGGAGGGAAAATGAAAAGGGGGAAGAATGATAAAAATGAGGGCACATTGGAGAGAGGATAAAATAAATAAAATAAAGAAGACATTCCCCAGGTCGTAAATGATCAAAATATGTGATCTATGCCCAAAGGGTTATAAAATGATGCAACTCCTTTCATCTAACAATACCACTACTAAGCATGATTCCCCAATATTTTTAAAAAGGAAAATAATCTAGATGCATATTTATAGCATAATATTTATAGCAGCTCTTTTCTCAGGGCACAGAATTTGAAATTGAGGAGATGCCCATCAATTGGGAAATGGTTGAATAAATTGTGGTATGAGATTATGAAGGAATATTATTATTCTCTAAGAAATGATGAGCAGGATGCTCCCAGAAATACCTGGAAAGTTCTCCATAAACTTAAGCAAAGTGAAATGTTCATAATAGTGTGCATAGTAACGTTAAGTTGTGGATTGACCAGATGTGAAAGACTTTTCTATTCTCAACAATACAATGAACCAAGAATACTCTGAAGGATTTATGATTAAAAATATCTATACCCAGAGAAAGAACTCATTGTGTCTGAATACAGACTGAAGCATACTTTTTTTTGTATTTAATCTCTTTTTTTAAATTTTTTTTTATTTTTTATTTAATAATTACTTTATATTGACACTCGTTTCTGTTCCGATTTTTTTTCCCCCTCCCTCCCTCCCTCCACCCCCTCCCCTAGATGGCAAGCAGTCCTTTATATGTTGGATATGTTGCAGTATATCCTAGATACAATATATGTTTGCAGAACCGAACAGTTCTCTTGTTGCTTAGGGAGAATTGGATTCAGAAGGTATAAATAACCCGGGAAGAAAAACAAAAATGCAGATAGTTTACATTCGTTTCCCAGTGTTCTTTCTTTGGGTGTAGCTGCTTTTGTCCATCATTTATCAATTGAAACTCAGGTGTCTTTGTCAAAGAAATCCACTTCCATCAAAATATGTCTTCATACAACATCGTTGTCAAAGTGTATAATGATCTCCTGGTTCTGCTCATTTCACTTAGCATCAGTTCATGTAAGTCTCGCCAGTCCTCTCTGTATTCATCCTGCTGGTCATTTCTTACAGAACAATAATATTCCATAACATTCATATACCACAATTTACCCAGCCATTCTCCAATTGATGGGCATCCATTCATTTTCCAGTTTCTAGCCACTACAAACAGGGCTGCTACAAACATTTTGGCACATACAGGTCCCTTTCCCTTCTTTAGTATTTCTTTGGGATATAAGCCCAATAGAAACACTGCTGGATCAAAGGGTATGCACAATTTGATAATTTTTGGGGCATAATTCCAGATTGCTCTCCAGAATGGTTGGATTCGTTCACAACTCCACCAACAATGCATTAGTGTCCCAGTTTTCCCGCATCCCCTCCAACATTCATCATTATTTTTTCCTGTCATCTTAGCCAATCTGACAGGTGTGTAGTGGTATCTCAGAGTTGTCTTAATTTGCATTTCTCTGATCAATAATGATTTGGAACACTCTTTCATATGAGTGGTAATAGTTTCAATCTCATCCTCTGAAAATTGTCTGTTCATATCCTTTGACCATTTATCAATTGGAGAATGGCTTGATTTCTTATAAATTTGAGTCAGTTCTCTATATATTTTGGAAATGAGGCCTTTATCAGAACCTTTAACTGTGAAAATGTTTTCCCAGTTTGTTGCTTCCCTTCTAATCTTGTTTGCATTAGTTTTATTTGTACAAAGGCTTTTTAATTTGATGTAATCGAAATTTTCTATTCTGTGATCAGTAATGGTCTCTAGTTCATCTTTGGTCACAAATTTCTTTCTCCTCCACAAGTCTGAGAGATAAACTATTCTATGTTCCTCTAATTTATTTATAATCTCGTTCTTTATGCCTAGGTCATAGACCCATTTTGATCTTATCTTGGTATATGGTGTTAAGTGTGGGTCCATGCCTAATTTCTGCCATACTAATTTCCAATTATCCCAGCAGTTTTTATCAAATAATGAATTCTTTTCCCAGAAGTTAGGGGCTTTGGGTTTGTCAAACACTAGATTGCTATAATTGACTATTCTGTCTTGTGAGCCTAGCCTTTTCCACTGATCCACTAATCTATTTCTTAGCCAATACCAAATGGTTTTGGTGACTGCTGCTTTATAATATAATTTTAGATCAGGTACAGCTAGGCCACCTTCATTTGATTTTTTTTTTTCATTAATTCCCTTGAGATTCTCGACTTTTTATTGTTCCATATGAATTTTGTTGTTATTTTTTCTAGATCAATAAAATATTTTCTTGGAAGTCTGATTGGTATAGCACTAAATAAATAGATTAGTTTAGGGAGTATTGTCATCTTTATTATGTTTGCTCGGCCGATCCAAGAGCACTTAATATTTTTCCAATTATTTAAGTCTGACTTTATTTGTGTGGAGACTTTTTTATAATTTTGCTCATATAGTTCCTGACTTTCCTTTGGTAGATAGATTCCCAAATATTTTATGGTATCAACAGTTATTCTGAATGGACTTTCTCTTTGTATCTCTTGCTGTTGGGTTTTGTTGGTGATGTATAAAAATGCTGAGGATTTATGGGGATTTATTTTGTAGCCAGCTACTTTGCTAAAATTATGAATTATTTCCAATAACTTTTTGGTAGAATCTCTGGGGTTCTCTAGGTATACCATCATATCATCTGCAAAGAGTGATAGTTTGGTTTCCTCATTGCCTACTCTAATTCCTTTAATATCTTTCTCGACTCTTATTGCCGAGGCTAGTGTTTCTAATACGATATTAAATAATAATGGTGATAGTGGGCAACCTTGCTTCACTCCAGATCTTACTGGGAAAGGTTCCAGTTTTTCCCCATTGCATATGATGCTTACTGATGGTTTTAAATATATGCTCCTGACTATTTTAAGGAAAAGTCCATTTATTCCTATGCTCTCAAGTGTTTTTATTAGGAATGGATGTTGGATTTTATCAAATGCTTTTTCTGCATCTATTGAGATGATCATGTGGTTTTTGTTTGTTTGGTTATTGATATAGTCAATTATGCTAATAGTTTTCCTAATATTGAACCAGCCCTGCATTCCTGGTATAAATCCTACTTGGTCATAGTGTATTATCCTGGTGACAATTTTCTGTAATCTTTTTGCTAATATTTTATTTAAGATTTTAGCATCAATATTCATTAGGGAGATTGGTCTATAATTTTCTTTCTCTGTTTTCAGCCTACCTGGTTTAGGTATCAGTACCATGTCTGTGTCATAAAAGGAGTTTGGTAGGACTCCTTCAATCCCTATTTTTTCAAATAGTTTATATAACATTGGAGTTAATTGTTCTTTAAATGTTTGGTAGAATTCACATGTAAATCCATCTGGTCCTGGGGATTTTTTCTTAGGGAGTTGATTGATAGTTTGTCCTATTTCTTTTTCTGAGATGGGACTGTTTAGGATATTTACTTCTTCCTCTGTTAGTTTGGGCAAGCTGTATTTTTGGAGGTATTTTTCCATTTCATTTAAGTTGTCGAATTTATTGGCATAAAGTTCGGCAAAGTAACTCCTAATTATTGCTCTAATTTCCTCTTCGTTAGTGGTGAGTTCTCCCTTTTCATTTTTAAGACTAACAATTTGATTTTCCTCTTTCATTTTTTTAATCAGATTTACTAAGGGTTTGTCTATTTTGTTGGTTTTGAAGCATACTTTTAAAAATACTTTTTTTTCATAATGGTTTTTTTAACCATTAAGAAAACCATATAAGAAAACCATATAAGAAAACCATTAAGAAGCCATATAAGAAAAACTTATGTGTTTTTCTTTGCAATATGACTTTTATGGAAATGTTTTGCACAATTTTACATGAGCCTTCTCTAAGTGAGGGTGGGTGGGGAGAATGAGAGAGAATTTGGAACTAAAATTTTTTAAAAAACAAATGTAAAAAATATAAGTGCAAACTATTAACAACCACATGAAAGAGTTTTCAGAGTCACTAAAAATAAAAGAAGTTCAAATAGAAACAACTGGAAGAGTTCATCTTAAACTGAAATGATTTACCAAGATGACATTAGTAAAAATAGCCAATGATGGAGCCTCTGAGGAAATAAACACAGTAAATATATTGTCAATCAATCCAAACATTCTGGGAGGCAATTTAATATTACCATAGTACAATGTCTGGCACATCATAAATACTTAAATAAGTATTTGTTGATTGATAAACTAAGACAGAAAGAACAGTCTTATAGATATCAAAATATCAGTAGAAATTTTTTTTATAATTTCAAAGAACTGGAAACAAATCAACAGTTGTGGAATGGATATACCAACTGTTGCATATGAATGTAATGGAATATTAATTAATCTACAATAAGAAATGATGAGTAGGAAAAATTCAAAGAAGCTTAGGAAGACCTATAAACTGCTGCAAATAGACTTAAAAGCCCAACAGGGAAAACAATATGCACAGTGATAACAACAATGTGAATGACAAAAGGGAAAAAAAAAAAACCAAAGAAGGGATGGGGAAGTCCCTTTCTTCTATATAGGAACTAAGAAATATAAGAATGTAACATGATGTATGATATCAGAGCACATGTGCTATCAAACTCAATAATTAACTTAATTTTTCTGCACTAATTAAAACAACCTCCTAATTTTGAATAGGAAAAAGGGAAAAGAGAATAAATACTTATTAAGCACTTCCTTTTGCTAGGCAATCTTCTAAGCACTTTTCAAATATTACCTTATGTTATCCCCCTAACAATCCTGTGAGGTAGATACTATTTTGATCCCTATTTTTAGAGATAAGGAAACAGATAGAGTAAGTTAAATGACCAGGTTCACACAGCTAGTTAAGTGTCTAAGATTGGATTTGGGTACAGGTCTTCCTGACTCTAGGCCTACTATTCTATCCACTGCAAAAATTATAAAGGATAGCTTTTTGGATAAGGGAAAGAAATATTCAGAATTGAAACTAATACAACAATGTAAAATGTTAATATTTTAAAGGAAAATAATCTAGAAAATTTGAATTATCACAATTTCATTTTATATCAACAATATGATTTAAAAGCTAAAAAGATTAATGAAGATTATAAGATGTACAATTTCCAGAATTATTAAGGTCCATTATGCTCAGCATTGGATTTACCAAATCTAGAGTAATATGTACCTTTCTAATTTTCATATTTTAGAAGAAATATTGATAATGCTTAGATAGCAGTCAGGTTCATGAGGAAACTCAATGTCCTCTGATATGAGGATTAGTTAAAGAACATGTTAATAATAATTTAGAGAAAGGAGAACTTGAGAAGCGCATAATATTTGTCTTCAAGTCTTTGGAAAACTGCCATGTGGAATCTGAATTAGATTTATTCTGATTGACATGAGAGGATATGACTAGAAGCAATAAGAGTAATTTGAAAAAAGATAAATTTAGATTTGATATGAAGAAAATCTTCACCAAAGTTAGAACTGCTGAAGTGAAATGGGTTATTGTGAAGATAGTAAGTTATACTTCACAAGAAGTCTTTGTGCAAAGATTGAATGACCATTTAATGACCATATTGCAATAATAAATTTTTGTCATTTGTGGTTTGGACTAGATAGAGTCTCAAGTGTTTTCCAACTATGAGATTTTATGCAAAAAGAATATTTACACTTTCCTGCAAGACTAATTTTTTTGTGTGAATGCCCCCTCCCCCCCCCATAATGGCATTAGTTATATTCTAAAGAAAAGATCACTAAAATTAGATTATATTACATTAAACATTGCTTCTCCCAGAAATCTATTTTATTTCCTACCTACAGAATATAAAGAATAACTATATTTCTGTCAACTTCTCCCCCCATCCCCCATTTTAATTATTTTTCCTGGGATAACAAGATTGTGCTTGAATCCGAATATTATTATTTCTGTTTTTAAATGTAAATACCAATTTGAACTATGTATCTGAGCTATGAAAACAAAAATTCTAGTTGATATACTTAAACACATCTAATTCTCCCGAAATGAGAAATTTTGTTTTTATAATTGTCTCAATCTAATAATCAGATAGATTTTAAAAATTAATTTTTTGTTGCCTTGTGATAATTCTTGCAGAAAAAGATTTACATAGTTAGAAAAATTGAATATGTTTGACCCATATAGGATTGTCTGTCTTGGAGAAGAGGGAGAAGGACAAAAAGGGAGAAAAATATGGAATATAAGGTTTTGCAAAAGTAAATGTTGAAAACTATCTTTGCATGTATTTAAAAAAATAAAATGCTATTATTTTTTTTTTAAAGAGAAGAAAAAGATTTACATGGGAAACGTGTTCTGTGACTTAAAATTATCACATTCAACATCCAAATACTGTTATTAGATTGTTAATTCCCTCCTGAAATCATCCTCAATAATTAAAGATTTCCATGAGTTAGAAACTGCAGTAAAATTTGTCTTGTCAGTGGATTGATAACTTTTCTTGACATACTGTAATATATAGACCTCAGTTTCTGAATTATCAGAATACTCTGATCTACAAACACTAAAATAAAGATTATTATTTGTTTAACCTAAAATTAGTTCTGCTGCTAAGATAAATTTTTGTCTAGGATGAACTCAGAACAAATCTCTTCATTTTCCAATAAAATCTAAGCTTTGATTAGATAGACTAGACATTCTAGATAGATTGCTCCTTCCACCAATGTGAATCACAACCCTTTCTTTTAAAGCATTACTCAATAGTAATCAGAAAAAATTTCCCCTTCTTCCCCACTTCCTAGTAATGATTTCTTTGACTGTAGCAAGAGTGGTCTTCATAGAACTGCTGTGCCACAGTCTTTTTTGAACTGTTCTACCTCAGTTTCCCTGTACTAGTTTCCCTTGTCTCAATTTCCTTAACTGTTCTGCCTCAATCCTCTTAGTTGTAAAACTTGCTCTGGTCCATTAAGGTTATAAATTGTCAATGTAAGACTCAAGATAAGAGGTGGAGATCAGACTTCCTGACTCTTTCTGTCCTCAAGAATTTATACTATCCCTCTAAAATATTTCAAGAGATAAGACTATCCTAGATACCTCGCTGACATCTTTACTTCTGTTTATTCAGACATCCTGATTCTGGCTTTTAATAAGAATTTATGGCCTCTCCCGATCCTGACAGAGCCAAATGGATCTGTTAATAAGTTTCCTGCTTCTTTCCCTTTTTCTTTGTTTGTAAAAGGTACTTAATGAGTTGGGATTCTCCCCTTCATTGCTGGATTCTTTGAGATGACAGTCTCATCCAGTTCTGGGACCAGCATGGATCCATTGGTCCCAGTATATCTCTCCATTTAAAAAACTATTGAATTGGTCTCTAATCTCTGTCTGACTGGATACTTTGAGATGAGAGTCCTGTCCAGTCAATTAGCTCTCCCAATTAATAAAATATTAAAAACTCTCTAATCTCTCTCCTGCCTCAGTTTCTTCAGCATTACGGAACAGATATATAATTTATGTCTCAACCTTTATGAGAAGACCCTTTATTTTGATAGGAATTGACAGAACTTCCACTGATAACATTGACTTTGAAAAATCTTATTCTTTCCCTCTCCCCACCCACCCAAGTTTACAATTAAGGGCAAATGCAAACACACATAGACATACATATATATATATAGAGAGAGAGAGAGATATATAGATATAGATATAGATACATATATGTATATATATACATATATATGCATATGCAAACATATATAGATATCTATAGTCATATAAATACACATTTATATGCATATATATAGCACCATACTATGTTTGTTTGTCTTATTTCTTTGAAGGTAAATGTTTTTATTCATAAGTCCTAGTCTTTCCACAGTTTTTCTAACACCACAGCAATATTCTAATCTTATGCTGTCTAGTTATTTTAAATAGTCTAAAATAATATTAATTCATATGGCTGACATATCATATAGCTTTTCTATTTTTCACTTTTCATCAAATATATTTTAGCTTTTGCTTTTTCTGAGACCATGATTACTACCCCTGTTTTAAAAAATAAATTCTACTACTGTTCTTTATTTTGTTTCTATGTGTCTCTTATTTCCTATGTCTCCTGACTCTTCTATTATATTTCTACCTGCTACCTTGCCCTTCTATTTTTAATTTACCTTAACCTTCTGCCCTAAGTATCCCTCTTTTATTCTCTTCCTCTACCCTTTTCTCTTGTTTTTTTTTTTTATTTCCATCTAAACTTAGAAGAATTTTAGACTTCCAAATATATTTATTGTTCTTTTATCTCATTTCCATTAATCTACACACTTAATTCTATTCTCGTTAATCTATCTAAACATCTATATTACTACCTCTTCACCCTTATCTCTTCACCCTCTTATTTATAAATTTAGAAGACTTGTATTCCTTTCTAAATGTATATGCTATTCTTTCTTTAACCTATAGCTGAGGTAAGTAGAGTTCTCTCTAAAAAGCCTTCCCTTATCCTCTCCCCTCTCTTATCACCTCACCTTCTTTTTCTTTCTGAATTTTGAAGATTTTTATACCTTCTAGATATATATATATATATGTATGTATTGTTCCCTCTTTAACCCATGAGAGTTAAGATTCCAGAAGTACCAGCACTCCTCCCTTATATAATTACTTCAAATCATTCTTGTTTGTGTACCTCATTTGTCTTTTTTTAAACCTTTTTTCTATACAGTTATGCCTTTTAGAATCACACCATAGTCAGCTCTACCCCAATATTTCTTTTGAATTATCCAATTACTAATGATAATCTTAAACATAGTTTATATTTACACATATTACAAATAGTTCTTACTGAATCATTTGTATTTAGACTCTGATGTTTCTTTTATTTTTCTCTGGTTTATTATATGTCAAATTTTCTATTAAATCCATGTCTTTCTGCAACAAAATCCTGAAAATCTAACAATTCATTGAATGTACTTTTTTTTTTCATTCAGGATTTTGCTAAACTTTGCTTATTATGATATTTTTAATCATAGCTCCAGTTCTTTTGCTCATCTATATATAATATTCCAAAACATATGGTCTTTTAGAGTAACTACTATTAAGTCTTGTGTGATTCTAATTTTGGTTTTACTATATTTGAATTTTTTTTCCTTATTGCTTGTAATATTTTCTCTTGAACTGGGGTTTCAGAATTTGATTATGATATTGTTATGGGTTTTCCTTGTGCAATCTCTTTCAGATGATGGCTGGTGAATTTTTTTTTTTTATTTCTATTTTCTTCTCTTATTCTAACATTACAGGACAATTCCTTTGGTTTTCAGTTCTTTGCCATCACAAAATAAGCCTTATAAGTATTTTTGTGCATATAGGTCATTTTTCTTTCTTTTTTTTTTGTCTCTGAGATGTAGACATAATAGTGATATTGTTGAATAAACGGTATCTACAATTTTATAGCCTTTTGTGCAAAGCTCCAAATTATGCCCACTTGTTGTTAGTTCAGTAGTTCAATTTCCCCTCATCCCTCATCCCTTCCATCATTCATCATTTCTGATAGGTGGGTGGTGGCACCTAAGAGATGTTTTAATTTGCATTTTCATAGTGATTTGAGCTTTTTTTTTTCTTTTCCTTTTTTTTCTTTTGCAATTTTATTGTTTCACTGTTGCAAAACCATGATGTTTATATAATGTATTTCCCTGTGACAACTGCTCTAGCACCCCAGACACCCCAGAATCAGCCGGAGTCAGGATAAGCAAAAGTCCTTAGTCTTTATTCTTGGTCTTTAGATACAGGATTGAATAGGATGGAAGCAGAATCTCTGCAACCGCCTTCTTCCTCATCTACTGCAAAGAGTGACCCTGGCTAGTCTTACTCCACCCCCTAGTCCCTCCTACAATCCTCTGTATATACCAATCATTGAGCCAGCACAGGATAGTGGGAAGAACCATTTTCCAAGGATATGCCCATAGAGTATTGTCCAATCAGTACTTATCCCTAAGTGCTTGAACTGACCTCAGTGCAACGACTCAAGAATTTCAGCCCTCTACATTTCCTCTTTAAATTACAATAATGAAGGTTATACATATGCTATAAAGATTACAATTTCTCTGTTTTTAAAAATTTTAGAACAAAATTTCTTCAAAAAATATGCCCAGTAGTAAGTATAGACCTCTAGTGAATGTCCAAAAAATGGGAAATATAAACTTCTGGTGTTAACTATGGTACTTTTAAACTCTCAAACATTCATTAATATACTCTATTTTTAAGGGAACTATTATATAACCTTGTTTTGCATTTAAAGAAAAACTCAAACTGAATTCAACATACAATATCCCTCCCACCCCCAAATCAAATCTCTTGTAAAAATCAAGATGAACTATAAGAATACAAAGAGATATAGCACTAGCCACTTCCTGGCTAGTACTCCCTAGGAGTGAATAAAATTACAGAAGCAGCAACAAACAGTGAAGAAAAACAGAAAGAAAAGATTAATAGCAGGAATAAACGAACTGAAGATCAGAGGAATTTTTAAAATTCAATCATGCTATTCTGGTGATCAGACAAACATTTGATGACTCAACTTGGATACCTGTGAAGTGAATTAATTTGTTACGGTCCTGAAGGTGAGTGCTAAAGGTGCTGAATAAAATAAATCACAGATAAGAGAAAGATAACCTAATTTGGCATTTCTAAAAGGTACAATCCAGGGGGGAATAACCTGGCATAATAAAAAACAATACTGTATGTAAATGTAAATAAGCACAGTGTACTTATTTTTTTCTCTTTAAAGGATAAGACTTCCATAAATTAATCCCTCAGACCCTGGTGATTCCCTCCTCAAGTACAAATACTCCAGGGTGTTGTGAAAATGTTTGTTTCTTCACTGACTCAAGATTTGGAAAGTCTTATCTTATCTTCTGGATAATTGATTCAAAACCTGAATTGTCACCACATCATTTTTCTTTTTATAAAAATAAATGTATCTGTTTGGTATTGAGCTTTTTAAAAAATATATCTATTTATATCTTTGATTTCTTGTTCTATCCTTTGACTACTTAATATCTGGGAAATGTTTTTCATTTTCCCAAATTTTAGTTCTACACTAGTTTGTATTTATAAACTTGTTCTTTATAAGAGAAACTTTTTGTAATTAAAAAATATTATTTCATCATTTATGGTATTTTTTAGCATAATGTTGTTTCCCTGATTATCCCTTTTAATTGGTTCCATTTTTCCTTTTGCTTTTTTTGAGATATGACTGCTATCCCCTGCCTATTTTACTTCACCAGAAACACATTAGATGGTGTTCCAGTCCCTTATATTAAATCTGTATGTCACTTTTGTTTTGAATGTATCCCTTATAAACAATAAATTGTTGGATTCTGTTTTCTAATCTATTCTGCTATCTGCTTTTATTGTGCGATTGAGCTCATTTCATTCATATTCACAGTGCTGATTAATAACTGTTTCCCTCTATCCCATTACTCTGTCTCTCTAGAAAGCTCTGGAGTTTTTCTATAATATTTCAGGGAGAGTTTATTTTGGGATCGCTTTTAGATAATCAATAAATTCTTTCAGTTCCTATTTTATCCTCTTCATCCAAGATATCAGGGCAGTTTTCCTTTGTAATTTCTTGAAATATGATGTTTAGGCTCTTTCATTGATTGTGGGTTTCAGATAGTCCAATATTTTTTTAAAGTGATCTCTCATTGATCCATTTTCTAGGTCAATTGTTTTTCCAATGTGATATTTCATATTTTTCTCCATTTTCTTCATTCTTTTGATTTTGTTTTGTTTCTTGATCATGAAGTCATTTAGACTTCACTTGCCCAATTCTAATTTTTAAGGAACTTTTTTTAATGAGTTTCTGTAGTTGTCCTTTCCATTTCACTAGTTCTACTTTTCTTTCCATTCCTATTCAGTATTTTCTTTTTTATTATTATTAATATTTTATTTTATTTAATAATAACTTTATATTGACAGAATCCATGCCAGGGTAATTTTTTTTTTACAACATTATCCCTTGCACTCACTTCTGTTCCAATTTTTCCCCTCCCTCTCTCCACCCCCCTCCCCTAGATGGCAAGCAGTCCTATATATGTTAGATATGTTGCAGTATATCCTAGATACAATATATGTTTGCAGAACTGAACAGTTCTCTTGTTGCACAGGGAAAATTGGATTCAGAAGGTAAAAATAACCTGGGAAGAAAAACAAAAATGCAGATAGTTCGCATTCGTTTCCCAGTGTTCTTTCTTTGGGTATAGCTGCTTCTGTCCATCATTTATCAATTAAAGTTCAGTTAGGGCTTTTTGTCAAAGAAATCCATTTCCATCAGAATACACCCTCATACAATATCGTTGTCAAAGTGTATAATGATCTCCTGGTTCTGCTCATTTCACTTAGCATCAGTTCATATAAGTCTCTCCAAGACTCTCTGTGTTCATCCTGCTGGTCATTTCTTACAGAACAATAATATTCCATAACATTCACATACCACAATTTACCCAGCCATTCTCCAATTGATGGGCATCCATTCAATTTCCAGTTTCTAGCCACTACAAACAGAGCTGCCACAAACATTTTGGCACATACAGGTCCCTTTCCTTTCTTTAGCATCTCTTTGGGATATAAGCCCAAAAGAAACACTGCTGGATCAAAGGGTATGCACAATTTGATAACTTTTTGGTCATAATTCCAGATTGCTCTCCAGAATTTTTGGATTCGTTCACAACTCCACCAACAATGCATCAGTGTCCCAGTTTTCCCACATCCCCTCCAACATTCCTCATTATTTTTTCCTGTCATTTTAGCCAATCTGACAGGTGTGTAGTGGTATCTCAGAGTTGTCTTAATTTGCATTTCTCTGATCAATAATGATTTGGAACACTCTTTCATGTGAGTGGTAATAGTTTCAATTTCATCATCTGAAAATTGTCTGCTCATATCCTTTGACCATTTATCAATTGGAGAATGGCTTGATTTCTTATAAATTTGAGTGAGTTCTCTATATATTTTGGAAATGAGACCTTTATCAGAACCTTTAACTGTGAAGATGTTTTCCCAGTTTGTTGCTTCCCTTCTAATCTTATTTGCATTAGTTTTGTTTGTACAAAGGCTTTTTAATTTGATATAATCAAAATTTTCTATTTTGTGATCAGTAATGGTCTCTAGTTCATCTTTGGTCATAAATTTCTTTCTCCTCCACAAGTCTGAGAGATAAACTATCCTATGTTCCTCTAATTTATTTATAATCTCATTCTTTATGCCTAGGTCATGGACCCATTTCGATCTTATCTTGATATATGGTGTTAAGTGTGGGTCCATGCCTAATTTCTGCCATACTAATTTCCAGTTATCCCAGCAGTTTCCTATTCAGTATTCTCTAGAGATCTGTCATATCTAAATTGTCCAGAATTTTGTTTGTTTCCTTAACATTTTTATTCTTTAGTTTTTGGTTAGACTTATCCAATTCCGAGAGGGGAAAGCTGTGGTTCCTTACTAATATAGTTTTATTATCTATTTCTTCCTATACCTCATTCAAGTTCTCTTACAAAAATTTAATTGTTATACCATTTGGTGCATACATATTTATATTGATATGGCTTCATTGTTTATGATGTCTTTTAGCAAGATAATTTCCTTTCTTATCTCTTTTAATTAGACATATTTTTGCTTTTGTTTTTTCTGAGATCATGAGTACTATCCCTGCTTTTTTTCACTTCAGCCAGAATATGATAACTTATACTCCAGTCCCTTACCTTTATCCTATTGTGTATTTTGCTGTTTCAGATGTGTTTCTTGTAGGCAACATATTGTAGGATTCTGGTTTTTAATGCATTCTGCTATCCACTTCCATTTTATGGGTGAGTTCATCCATTCAAATTTATAGTTATGATGACTATGTATTTTCTTCTATACTGTTTTTATTGTCTTTTTTTTCTCTTGTTTATCCCCCTATTGCTCTTACTCTCTACCCTTTCCCTCCCTTTACTTCTGATCATTACCTTCCTAATTCTACTGACCTTTTTATGACTCCCCTTACACTACTTTTGTTTCTGTCCCTTTTATTTCCTTATAATATAAGATAGGTTTCTATATCCAACTGAGTATGTATTATTCTCTCTTTGAGCCAGTTTTGAAGAGAGTAAGGTTTAAGCTTTTCCCATTACTTATGCTCCCACTTCTCTTTCTTTATAATAGTTTTTTTTTTTTTTTTTTTTTTGCCTTTTTAAGGTGGCAGAATTTATCCCATTCTATCTTACCCTCCTCCTTTTTCAGGTGCAATTTTCTTTCTCACCACTTTATTTTCTTTGGGGGGGCTTTTGGGGAGTATTATCCATTCAAAGTCATACCCTCTGCCTATATATGTTCCTTCTAATTGCTCTTATAGTAATAAAATTGTTAAGAGTTACAAATATGGTGAAGTAGAGCCAAGATGCTGGAGTAAAGGCAGACACTTGCCAAACCTCTCCTCCAAACTGCTCCAAATCTCATTAAATAATGACTCTAAACAAACTTTAGCACATCAGAACACTGAGTAAAATAGTAGAAAAGATGGGAATAGAGCATGCAGCACAGCCTTAGATCCAGCTCCAGTCTCAAATTGGTCCCAGCTCAGCCTCTGACTCAGTGGCAGTACTGGTGTCTTCCAAACTCTCAGCTCATAGACACCAGACAGCAGCTGGACGGTCAGCAGGAAATGGCTGGGGGAACAGAGTGGGAACAAAACACACAATTCCAATGCAGGTCCAATCCTGGGCCCAGTCTGGCCCAAACCCCAGCATCAATGAGGAAGAACCTCTGAATCAGCAGCACTGTTGAAGTCTCCTGGACATCTCAGCCCAGAGAGTTCTCAGAAGGTCAGTGGATCGTGTCTGTGGCAATGGGGTAGGAGTTTGGGTAAGTTCCATATGATGCTGATCAGCAAAGTCCCAGCCTGAGCTGCCAGATCCAGTAGGGGTGGACACACCTAAGAGCTCCAGGGCACAATAGAGTGCTTGTGGTCAGATTCTAAAACAGCTGCACAAAACCCCTGAAGCTTGGGACAGTGCACCCTCATCCTGAAAACAGAGCCCTACTTTCATTCATTTAGAGCTAGGGAAGACAAGTGGACTGGAGGCTAAAGCACAAGAACTTTGTGGACTCAGATTCATTCATCCCATCTCACACCATCTTGGTGGAAGGGCTATCCTCCTTAGCTTCTCCACTTAAACCAAGACTGGGGAAGGCCTTTAAGAAAACTAACCCGGGCCCCAGGGAAGGAGATAAGTCTTTGAAAGAGATAATAAGTGATTTGAACTTTAATACCTGGCTATTCTGGTGGAAATTACTCACTGAAAAGAAAGCTGCTCAGAGACCTCCAGAAAACTGAACTAAAAACATTACATTTTGGCCCCCAAACCAAACAGAGTTGAAAGCAGAGTAATAAGCTAGGAAAATGAGCAGAAAACAATACATTCGTTATTATGGCTCTTAGAAGGAGTATATTGGGTATGAGTTGAATATGAAAGGATATTTTTTTTTGGCTGAGGCAATTAGGGTCAAGTGACTTGCCCACTTCACTGCTAGAAAGTATTGAGTGTCTGAAGCCAGATTTGAACTCAGGTCCTCCTGATTTCAGGGCTGGTCCTCTATTCACTGTACCACCTAGCTGCCCTGGGATAATATATAGATATAGATATAGAGATAGATATAGATATAGAGATAGAGATAGAGATAGAGATAGAGATAGAGATAGAGATAGAGATAGAGATAGAGATAGAGATAGATATATAGATATATATGTTGGCTGCTAGCTAGGTTTCAGCTTTGAGCTGGAATTTGAATTGAATTTAATGAGTTTCAGGACTAAGCTGACTGACCCCACCCAGATAACAAGGAAACTTTGTCCTTCCGCTGAGGTCCCTCACTGAGGCAAAGTTGAAGGAGATTTTCTTCTTTAAGGATTTTCAGAGTGTCAGGGTCCTCTCTTCAATAGGAGTGGGATCCTGCTGTTAGCTAGCCCAGGGTCAGGTTTTACTATTGCTCAGGAATAGGGTCTCCTTTTTTATTTTTTATTTAAATGTTTTTTTTAATTAAAGCTTTTTATTTTCAAGATATATACAATATATTTTTTGACATTCACCTCTACAAAATGCTATGTTCTATTCTATTAGGAATACTTAAAATTCCTCTATTTCATTAAATACCCATTCCATTATATTTAATTTTGCTGGAGTAATTTTTGATTGTAATCCTAATTTTTATGCTTTCTAGTAGATGATGTTCCATGCCCCCTGGTTTTTTAATGTGAAAAGTGCCAAATCCTGTATATTACAGGCTATACTTCCATGATATTTAAATGACTTCTTTTTGACTTCTAGCTATACTTTTTCCTTGATTTGTGAGTTCTCCCTTCCCCTATCCCCTCTCTTAGTCAGCAAGTGCTCCATTATATGTTGAACGTATTTCCACAAATATCATGCTGCTCCAGAAAAATCAGATCAAAAAGAAAAAAAAAAAAAGAGAGAGAGAGAAAACAAAATGCAAGCAGACAACAACAAAAAGAGTAAAAATACTATGTTGCTGTCCACATTGAGTTCCCACTGTCTTCTCTTTGGGTGCTGATGGCTTTCTTCATCACAAAACAATTGGAACTGATCTGAATCACTTCATTGTTGAAGAGCCATGGTCCATCAGAATTGATCTTTGTATAATCTTGTTGCCATGTACAATGATCTCCTGGTTCTGTTCATTTCATTTAGTATCAGTTCATGTAAGTCTCTCCAGGCCTCTCTGAAATCATCTTGCTGATCATTTCTTATAGAACAATAATATTCCATAACATTCATATACCATAAGTTGTTCAGCCATTCTCCAACTGATGGGCATCCACTCAGTTTCCAGGTTTTTGTCACTATAAAAAGGGTTGGCATAAACATTTTTGCATATGTAGGTCCCTTTCCCTCCTTTATGATCTCTTTAGGATAGAGCCCATTAGAAACACTGCTGCATCAAAGGATATGCACAGTTTAATAGCCCTTTGGCCATACTTCCAAATTGTTCCCCAGAATAGTTGAATCAGTTCCACCACAATATATTAGTGTCCCAGTTTTCCCACATCCCTTCCAACTTTTGTCATCTTTTCCTGCCATCTTAGCCAGTCTGAGAGGTGTGTAGGGGTACCTCAGAGTTTTTGTTGTTGTTGTTGTTGTTGTTTGTTTGGTTTGGTTTTTTTGCACTGAGGTAATTGAAGTTGTGTCTTGTTCAGGGTCACAAAGCGGGGAAGTGAATGTATCTGAGGCCAGATTTGAACTCAGGTCTTCCTGACTTCAGGGCTGGTTCTCTATCCATTGAGAGTTGTCTTAATTTGCATTTCTCTCATCAACAGTGATTCAGAACGCTTTTCATAAGACTAGAAATGGTTTTTATTTTTTCATCTGAAAATTGCCTGTTCATATCCTTTGACCATTTATCAATTGGAGAATGGCTTGAATTCTTATAAATTTGAGTCAATTCTCTATATATTTTAGAAATGAGGCCTTTTTCAGAACCCTTGAATGTAAAAAATTTCCCCATTTTATTGCTTTTCTTATAATTTTGTGTGCATTGGTTTTGTTTGTACAAAAACTTTTTAACTTAATATAATCAGAATTATCCATTTTTGCATTCAATAATGTACTCAAGTTCTTCTTTGGCCACATATTCCTTCCTTCTTCACAGATCTGAAAGGTAAGCTATCCTTTGTTCTTCTAATTACTTATAATATCACTCTTTATGTCTAAACCATGAACTCATTTCAATCTAATCTTGGTATAGGATGTTAGGTGTGAGTCAATGCCTAGTTTCTGTCATACTAATTTCCAATTTGGGGGGGGGTCTCTTTTTTAAGAAATTCTTTTTTCAATCAATTTTTATTCTTTTTTTAGGTCAATTCTGGTTTTTAAAACATTATTTTCTTCAATCTTTTTTGTCCCACTTTTCCCAAGTTTTTCATTCTCTTTTCATAATTTTCTCATATTGCTCATTTCTCCCTCTCCCCAATTTTTCTTCTTTCACTTTTATTCTTCCCTTTAACTCTTTTAGGAATTCTTGGTGGGTTTGGTTCCAACTAACATTTTTTTTTGTTTGTTTTGAGGTAGGGGTTTAATGGTAGTTGTTTTCAAATTGTTTTCTTATTCTAAGTTTATGTCTTGGTCTTCCCTGCCATTTTAGTAGATTTTTATAGTCAAATTCTGTTTTGATTGCTCATTTTTAAAGTTTTTTATTTAACTTTGAATTTTATGCTAAAGTTGAGCTTTGCTCGTCTATGTGTAGTAAGATACTTTGACAAATTTCAGGCTTTTGATTGTTTTCAGAGTTATTTCTATGAGTCTGCATGGTTTTCATGCTTCCAAATTGGTGTGTTCCTGATAGACATATGGTCATTCATCTTTTGGATTACACTCTAGTCTTTACACAGTAAAGATCATGTAGCTGCAAGTGCTTGTTATCTTCTTTGCTTCAGAACTGTAATCCTGCTCCTTTTGACAAACCAGGAGATAATCTTTTGTTTTCCCTCAACCCAGATTATTTTATGAGTATTAAAAAATATTCTGGATATTCAAGTAAATTACAGTGGAAAGGATATTTTCACCTCTTAACAAGAGATACATGTTGAGGTGTAAATTTTCAAGACTCAGACATTGGAGTCTTTTGCTGAGCTTTCTAGAGAAACCTTGGCATTTGTTTCTTGCCATAAGCAGCATGCTGGAACTCTCCCCACACCTTCCTCTTGCTGTTCTATTCTACTTTGTTTCTAGATGGGATAGTATATCATTGTGATTGTGTACTATTGTTCTGTAAGAAATTGTGAACAGGATGATTTTGGGGAAAAAAAAACAAAAAACCTGGGAAGGCTTATA
This sequence comes from Antechinus flavipes, assembly GCF_016432865.1. NCBI lineage: Eukaryota > Metazoa > Chordata > Mammalia > Dasyuromorphia > Dasyuridae > Antechinus > Antechinus flavipes. The sequence continues at coordinate 226,892,877 of NC_067400.1, forward strand.
TGAACTGATGTAATGGAAAATGAGCAGAATCAGGAATATGTTACCACAGTAATGGCAAGAATGAAAGACTGTTATCCTAATCAATACAATGATCCAAAACAATTTTAAATGACCCATCATGAAAAACATTATTCTTTTCCAGAGGGAAAACTGAAGATCTCTGAATGCTGATAAAAGAATCTTTTTTTCTCACTTTCTTTTTCAGGATTTTTTTTTTTCCTTTCACAACATGGCTAGTGTGGAAATATGTTTTGCATGACTTCATATTTATAATGAGTCTCATATTTCTCGCCTTCTCAGTGGGTGGGAATGAAGCACAGAATTCAGAACTGGAAATAAATATTAAAAAGTTTTTTTTAAGTTAACAGAATATAAATGTATAATAAATTTGACTTCATACTTTTGAAATTGTCCTGCTTGTTGCTTTTTTCTTCTAAATTTTCTTCTGTTCTCTCTGTGTATTTTGTATTGTTAATTTTTCTATTTTATTGCTCTTGTTGTTGTTTAATTATTCTTTGTGATGCCTTGAGGGTTCCTTGGAAAGATGCTGAAGTGCTTTGCCACTTTCTTCTCTAATTTTACCGATGAGGAAACTAAGACAGAGTTAAATGATTTGCCCAGGGACACAGCTCTTAAATATTGGAACACATATTTGAAGTAAAGTCTTCCTGGCTCTAAACTTAGCATTCTTTCCACTGAGTCCTCTAGTTGCCCCTAATTGGTTCCCTTCTGTCCCTGCCCCCCCCAATCCAATACCAATGAAGAAAAAACACAATTCTTGTAGTAAATAAGAATACTTAAGAAAAACTAACCTATACATCTCTCTTGTCTAGAAAATTGCATGTCTTAATATGTACTTTGGTTTTATCACCCTGTCTGAGGAAGTAGACAGCATGTTGAATCCACAGATCTATGGAATTTTAGTCAGTCATTTCACCAGTCAAGTTTCTTAACTCTCCCAAAGTTATTTTTCTAACTAACTTACAATGCTCTTGTAACTTTAGAAATTATTCTCTGGGTTTGTTCTATCTTCATTCTGTTTCTATTGATATAAGTATTCTCAGGTATTTCTGAAAGGATTTCTTTAATATTCAATTACATTTATATACCATTTCCTTTTTGATAGGCACTTCATTTGTTTCCTTTTTTTGCTACCAAAAATGGGCTAAGATAAATATGTTTACATATATGCAAAAGAAGGAGACCCTTCTTTGATTTTTGTGTATATAGATTAGTAGTATAGAGGAATAGTGTAGTGGTCTAAAGATCATGCACAATTCAGTGATTTTTTGGGAAGAGTTATAAATTGCCTTTCAAAATGGCAGGACCAATTCATAGATCTTTCAATAGATTATTAATATATCTGTTCTTCCACAGACCCTTTAACAATTATCTTTCTATTTGTGTCATCTTTGGCAAACTGATATGTGTAAGGTAAAATCTTAGTTTTTATTTCTTAAATTTTGTTTTTGGTTTCCTAATTGTGAAGATTTAGGACATTTTTATTTAATTGTCGATATCTTGAACTTTACTTTTTGAGAAGTGATTCTTTGCATGCTCAGAACATTAATCTGTTGAGAAATAACTGTCAGTATTACATATTTAAAGTGGTCCCTTATATATCTTATATGTCATACTTTTATCAGGGAATTTGCAGCCAGATTGTATTAGTCAGTTACATTTACATTTTCATTTTATGTAGTCAAAATTGTTAATTTCGTCTCCTATGACCTTTCTTCTTTGCCTAGAAATGAATATTTCTTCATTACTTCTCTACTTTTTTCTTAATAATGTGACTTTTTATATCTAATCCATTTGGAGCTTATTATGACATGTGATAGAAAATTTTGATCTAATACTAATTTCTGCCAAATTTCTTTTCAATTTGCTGAGCAGTTTTAGATGACTTAGATTTAACCTCAGTAATTTTTTTTCATTATTGAACATTATTGTAATATGTTCATTTTTTTCTGTATTTGGTATGCCTAACCTACAGATCAATGACTTATGTGAACAATTTTTTTCTAGTCCAATGACTCTGAATATGCAAATTTATTTAAGTAGTATTTTGATTTTTTAAAAATATTGACTCAACCATGATCAATTAATATATCTCCACTTATTTAGTTCAATCTTTATTTTGCTAAAGAATGTTTTATAGTTGTATTCCTTTAGTATTAAATTGCTTAGTAGACCTCCTAAATATTACTTATGCTATCATCAATTCAAATGGAATTTCTCTTTCAATCTTTTCCTGCTGGGTTTTGTTGGTAATATATAGAAAGGTTGATGATTTATGTGGGTTTATTTTATATCCTGCTACTTTGATGTAGTTAGTAATTGTTTCAACATTTCATCTCCCACCTCCATGCCTTTGCACCATTCTATGATCCCATGAATAATGGGAGCATATGTTGTTATGGTACTTGCTTCCACCCGTTTCTAATTAACCTAGTCAGGCTGTCTTTGGTCGATATGTCTGAAAGCATGATTCAATAAGCAGACTTGTTTTTTTTTTTTTTTAAAGAAGCCAGACTAATTTTTAGTATAAGCTATATACATTGAGCAAATTAACTTATTGTTTATCATAAATTAAAGACAGATTACTTTAAAATCTTGACTTAGTTTCACCTACCATTTTAAGAAATCATTATGCCTCTAATTTTGAGGTTGAGATGATAATGAAATCAGTTGATGATGGCATGGCATTGCTTTTATTTCTGTGCATCAGGATAAATTTAAAATCTCCAAGTCATAGAGCAATATAGAAGAGTGACATGTAGTGAAGCTCTAAGAATTGTGGATTATTCCTGTTATAATTACATTAGGAAAATCTTTATAAAGATTATTTGGAAAAGATTTATGATCGAATTATTGAATCTTAAATTATCAGATACTCCAAAGGTCATATAGGTCTTATAGGGACCCACTATAACATAACTGAAAAATGGTCACCTAATCTCTACTTCAACACTTCCTGTAAAGTGGAATAAGAACTATGCAACACTTTTTTTTTTCTTTTGGAAAATACTAATGGTTGCAAAATTCCTTTTGGCATTGATATAAATAGTATGTCTGAAGAGAAGCATACCAGAGTGGACTTGACATCAAGAAGATGGGTTCAAATTGAAGCTCAGACACTCGGTATCCAGGTGACTTCATAAAAGTCATAACCTTGACTTAGTTTCTTCATCTATAGAAGAAGGAAAAGATAAAAATCTTTTTCAGCTTTAAATATATGGTGGTTCCATGATTAATTTATGCCTTTCTATAACTTCCACCTATTGATTCTACTTTTGCCTTCGAGACTAATAAAGAATATCTATAATTACTCTTCCTAATAAGAACTTTTGTTGTTGTTGTTGTCTAGTAACCTTTTCCTGAATTTCAAATTGGTATCAATGTAGACTAAGATTCCATTAACTTTTAAAGCAACTGTGTCACAATGTAGGTTAATATTCAGATTGCATTATACTGAAATTGTAAGAGTTCTTCAAAGAAATTGCTATTGATGTCAAGACTCATCCTATACATGTGTGACTGATTTTATTAAAGTAAATATAATGCTTTATCTTTATTAGTATTACAAACAATGTTTATTTTATGGCCATCTTTCTAGCTTGTCAAGAACTTTATGGATACTAATTCTTTAGCATTTTTAAATGAAAACATCATTTCATTTAAATTAGGCAAAACAACTTAAAGGTCTAAATCAATCTATATCATACATACTGTCTTGTTAATTTAGTGATAACTTATTAAAAGAGTTCCAATAAAATATTCATTGAAAAGAAAAATTTGCATATATATGTAGTTAAATTCATTTCTCATCACAATTTGAGTGAATGCCTAAACTGTTTCATTTATGAGAATCTCACAGTATTCAGTATTGCCTGAAGTAAGAAGGTTATTGATTAGAGCTTAGAAATCTTTTCCACATATAGACTATGTGATATTCTGGTAATATTGCATAAAATACCTGAGCTTTGTGCATATGTACACTGATTCACATTCTATTCAAATCTATTATAATGCATAACACATATCCTATTTTTTCTATGTTTTTTTTATAAAATATTTTATTGATATAGTGTGTACTTATGTCACATTTCAAACTTTTTTCATCTATACAATAAGATAGAAATTTTTGGCTTAATGATATGTAATGTCTCTTTTAACCCTAAATCAAATATCCTATAAAGGTCTTGAATATTAAATTAGATATCTAACTTCCCTGTGATCAAGACCAACAATTACAAAAACTTAATCACGACAAAACAAAATCACCACTTCAAACTTTTTTCAACTTTTCTAACATTTATTTTTTAAAAATAGCTCAATAAAACCAGAATCCCAATGCTTCAATCAAAATATAATCAATTATTTTTGTTAGCTATAGAGTCGATGGGCATTTCTTTATTTTAATCGAATCACTGCTTTAAGAAAGGCAAAGCTGAGCATTAAGTACCATTTTATACTTCTGGTTGTCCAAATGGACAGGAATCCCTTAAACAATAATTCTTGCCTCTGATTTGTAAATTAGTCACAAATTCACCCAAGTTATCAATCAGCCCACATTCCCCCTCACCCCAATTTGTTCATAAGGATTTTATGTGACTTTGTCAAATACTTTGTTGAAAATCAGATATACTAGATAGACAAAATATCCAGACATAATCCTATCCAAAAGGTTTATTTTGTTATAACTTGATCTTAGGAAAACTCTGATGACACTGAGATTGTTTCTTTCCTTTCCTTGTTCACCTAAGTGATATTTAATAATCTTTTCTAGAGTACTAGTAGAGACTGACATCAACTTCACTGGTATGCAATTTCTATAGGCTCCATCACTTTTGAAAATCAGATCATTTGCCTACCTTAAATCTTATAGCACCTCATTTATTCCCCATAACTCTTTAAATATCAATTACAGAAATGATGTCTTGCAGAGTAATCAGATTCAATTCAGCTATATTACGGGAAAAAATTGAATTTAGGAATCAGGAGTATTGAATTCTAGTTAAAATTTGATTGTTAAGGTGCTGTGTGTTGTTGGGCAAATCATTTCACCTCTTGGAGCTACAGTTTCCTCATCTGGCATTGGAAAATTAATTTAATAGTCTAAAATATAATTTATATGAACTTAACAGCTTAAACCCATTTGACAAAGTTGGGTGCTTCCTTATTGTTATTTCATTCCTACTGGTATTCAAATTCCTTTTAATACTTTTGCTATCCCTTTCAGCTGGAAATTTTTCCTCTTTAGAAAACAGAGTGCTGTAGAGTCCTTCTGTGGAACCTTATTATAGGTTGGAGAAGAACCCAAGTTCTATATATAGAAAGGCACAAATTTTGACTAGTTTTATCAAACTGGAATGATTTTATGTATTGTCTTAATGACAGACTATCTCAGCTTTCCACAGATTTATAACTAAGTTTTAAAGAGGTCAATCACCTATAATTTCTCCCTGGAGATCAATAAAATATAAAATAGCCTGAAGACCTATTAAGTACACTTAATACTATCACAGTGATAGTAATAAAATAGGGGGGAAAGGGAGGGGCAAAGCATTCTAAAAATAACAGTCTTTAAAAACACATATAACTTATAAATGCTGATATCCTAATGATTTTCATATTGAAACACTAAATAGAAGAACGGAATCACATTAATATTGCCATTGCTTCTAGAAATAAAGCCAGAAGAAATAAAGAAGAGATAGTTAAGTAGAAGGATGACTCAGGTTTTCCTTAAGAAATTCATTAAAAAAGAGAGAGAAAGGGATTAATAACATTAGTCTCATCATACACTGAAGGGTAAAACAAACATCCTTTCATAAATTACTTGGTCATCTCTTAGTCATCTTTTAGTGTTAATAGCCTATACATAATAAATATTTTCTATTAAAAATTGTCATAATGTGCTAGAAATAGTAAGTCCTGAATATATATCTTAACTCAAAATTTTGGCTGTAGGAGTCATCTGAGAACATGTGTGAATGCAGTAAAATAATCTACAAAGGTCAAAATTGGCAACAAATTAGAAGAACGATGAAAAGATGTCATTGTAATAGCTTCAACACATTCTTTTTTAATCAATTTTTTACATCATGAAATAATCTACGTATAAAATTAAAAGCATTGACCCTATTAATGTATTTTTAAAAGATTCAGTGTTTCTCTGAATTGTTTATTTGCTACATTGCATTCATAAACCATAATTTGTTGATTGATTCCCCAACAATGGGCATCTATTCAGTTTCCATATTTTGCTACCACAAAAGGAGATGATGATATTGGAATATACATGACACTTTATTATTTTTTTTTTACTTTCTTGGGGTACATTCTCGTTAGTGGGATTGTTGGGTCAAGAAGAGTTTAATAACTTTCCTCCCATAATTTTAAATTATTTCCCAGATTGGTTTGGCCAATTCTTGACTTATTAAATTCCCTATCAGATCACAGATTCCCTAACAGTCACTGCAACAAACACTTTAATATAGTTAATTTCTTAGGCATGGACCCACACTTAATACCGTATACCAAGATAAGATCAAAATGGGTCCATGATTTAGGCATAAAGAACGAGATTATAAATAAATTAGAGGAATATAGGATAGTTTTTCTCTCAGACTTGTGGAGGAGAAAGAAATTTGTGACCAAAGATGAACTAGAGACCATTACTGATCACAAAATAGAAAAGTTTGATTATATCAAATTAAAAAGCCTTTGTACAAACAAAACTAATGCAAACAAGATTACAAGGGAAGCAACAAACTGGGAAAACATTTTCACAGTTAAAAGTTCTAATAAAGGCCTCATTTCCAAAAGATATAGAGAATTGATTCTAATTTATAAGAAATCAAGCCATTCTCCAATTAGTAAATGGTCAAAAAATATGAACAGACAATTTTCAGATGATGAAATTGAAACTATTACCACTCATATGAAAGAGTGTTCCAAATCACTATTGATCAGAGAAATGCAAATGAAGACAATTCTGAGATACCACTGCACACCTATCAGATTGGCTAAAATGACAAGAAAAAATAATAATGAATGTTGGAGGGGATGCGGGAAAACTGGAACACTGATACATTGTTGGTGGAGTTGTGAACAAATCCAACCATTCTGGAGAGCAATCTGGAATTATGTCCAAAAAGTTATCAAACTGTGCATACCCTTTGATCCAGCAGTATTACTTCTGGGTTTATATTCCAAAGAAATACTAAAGAAGGAAAAGGGACCTGTGTGTGCCAAAATGTTTGTGACAGCCCTGTTTGTAGTGGCTAAAAACTGGAAATTGAATGGATGCCCATCAATTGGAGAATGGCTGGGTAAATTGTGGTATATGAATGTTATGGAATATTATTGTTCTGTAAGAAATGACCAGCAGGATGAATACAGAGAGGCTTGAAGAGACTTACATGAACTGATGCTAAGTGAAATGAGCAGAACCAGATCGTCATATACTTCAACAACGATAATGTATGAAGATGTATTCTGAGGGAAGTAGATTTCTTCGACAAAGAGACCTAACTCAGTTTCAATTAATCAATGATGGACAGAAGCAGCTACACCCAAAGAAAGAACACTGGGAAATGACTGTAAACTGTTTGCATTTTGGTTTTTCTTCCCGGGTTATTGTTACCTTCTGAATCCAATTCTCCCTGTGCATCAAGAGAACTGTTCGGTTCTGCACACATATATTGTATCTAGGATATACTGCAACATATTTAACATATATAGGACTGCTTACCATCTAGGGGAGGGGATGGAGGGAGGGGAAAAATCGGAACAGAAGTGAGTGCAAGGGATAATGTAAAAAATTACCCTGTCATGGGTTCTGTCAATAAAAAGTTATTTAAAAAAATATATAGTTAATTTCCTTTTTTTGTAAAATGAGGAAGTAAGTGTAAAAGATTAGATGGCCTGTAAAATCCCTTCCAGCTTTAGACATATGACTTTATGATCTCTGGCAAGCATAAAGACATGACAGACAAGAGATATGAAATTAGAGGCAACTAGGTGATCCAACGAACACCACCAATGAGTATTAATTAGGAAGACCCAAGGTCAAATGTGGTCTCAGAAGCTTTAGTTGTGTGAGCCAAGGCAAATAATTTAGTCTCCATTTTTCTTAATTTCATCATCTATAAAGTGAGGCTAATAGTGTATACATGTATACATAAATATATATGTGTATGTGTGTATATGTGTATGTTTGTGTACCATCTAAAGATTGTTGTGAGAATAAAATTAGACTTTTTTTTGTAAAGGGCTTTGCAAACCTTAAAGCTTTATTATATAATTGCTAAATAACATTATTGTGAATTGCATTATCTTAAAATCAGCAAAAAAAAAAAAAAGTGGAGAGGAATAAATCTGTGGAAAGCTTTGTATGATAGCCAACATAGAAAGTACAAATGTACTGAGAATATTTAGAGATCAAATAAAAAAGGCAACAAGTATATGTGAAATGGAAAACCTCTCAGAGAATTTCTATAATGATCTATATAAATTCCTATTAACACTGAAAGATATGAGTTAATACCCCATCACCTAATGTGTTATGTGAGGAACGAAGAAATAGAACTCAAAAAAAGTGAAGTTTGTTCTGTACCTTTACATTAATAAATATTACCTAGATTCACCTCTTGCATCACACTACCTATATAACTAGCAGGTAGTGACCCACCTGGTTGCAGATGCCTCTAACAGAGAGTCTATTTTACTGAAGTTCTCCAAAGAAACAAATAACATTTTTTGATTCTTCATGAGACTCTCTAGTTCAAGTTACTTATGTCCAACTTAAATTAACTTAACTAATTAAACTAACCTGCTGCAGTCCAAATAATATAAATTTTATTTGTCTCATGTGGTGACTGTGCTATTCTGCTGAAAGAGATTTTTGAAAAGAATATTTGAAGATTAGTCTTATTCTGCACTCCAAAAACCATCCCATAACTCTAAGAGGGATTCATTTGCTCCAATTAAACCAATGTAAAACTTTAAGTCTCTTCTATTCTCTGAGGGTGAGAGTAACATCAAGCTCTACTTAGCAAATGGTTGAGGGTTTTGGTTGTTTGTTTACTAATTTTAGTCATATGGCTCATCTCTTGTGTCAATGAAAATCTACTTCATTGTTCTTCTTTCATCCAAATTTTAGCGTCTTTTTGGAATCGACATTATGAAGTTTGAAACAAGATCTACCAAAAATTCAGGGGTTATATCAGTAGCTTCTGTGTCATAACTCTATCTGCCTGTGGGATTCAGAAGAAGGAAGTGAGACTGAGGCAACCCTGCAGCTAAAGCAATGTCAAGGTATCATGTGATAAAACTCCCTTCATCTTTTTACCCTTTCTTAAAACTCAGATCACCATAGATCCATCAAAGCAAATGTTATTTCATTTTTTTTCTTCAGTATGCATGAAAACCAATTACTTATATCCTCTGAAGAAAATTCTATCATATTATCAAATATTGTCATCAAATTGAAGCTCTTTCAGCCTGTTTTGGAATAAGAAAGCCCATTTTAAGTCTTTACACATCAGTTTTGTTTTTTAACCTTCAAAAAATATTATCTACTGAGATCTTGAATGCATTACTTTATACAGGAATGGTCATCTAAGAATCATGAATGATCCTTATTATTCAAGTGAGATTCAGTTCCATGTCCTCTCATAAATTCTGCATAGTTGTTTTACCAATTGTAGGGCTTTTTCTTACACTTTTACACCTGGTGCCATTAAGACTGTACATCTTTTATGCATTATTGTTGCTACCTGGTTTGGGACACCTTTCTAATCAAAGCATTCTGGGATAGTTCAATATGATTATTAATTTGTAGCAGTTAATAGTAGTAATATAAGTAATGATAGCTAGCATTTATATGCTATTTCATACTCCTTATAATACTGTGCTATTATCTTCTTTTTTATGTAGATAATGATAATAATTAGTATTTACACAGTGCTAAAATGCCCTAGGGTGCTAGGTGACAGCGAGCTATGCTTGGAAGCTAGAGTAATCAAATGGAAAAAAAAATTAAGGACTTAGAACAGTACTTGACACATAGTAGGCAATTAATAAAAGCACATTCCCTTTCCTTTTTCTTTTCCATATTATCTCATTTTATCTTCAAAAAAATTCTGCGAGGTAGATGTTATTATTGTCCTTATTTCACAGATGAGGAAACTGAGACCAAGGGAACTTTCTCAGGGTCATACAACTAGTAAATTATCTGTTGGGCACTCTGAACTGAGTCATCTGGCTGCCCCCAATTAATGTCAGGAAGATTAAAGCAGGAAATGAAAACCAATGTGCAAAAGACATAAAGGGAAAAATGCAAATGCATCAGGAGCTGGATTTAAGAACAGACGTCACATAGACTAAAGGCAACAACAGAGTGATATATAGGCAATCTCTTAAGTATTTCAAAGAAGCTTTGCTCAGAATATAGTGACAATCTTTCCTGAATTGCATTTCCACAGAGAAGAGAATAAAATAATACCAGCTTCAGCTTGATTAAATGGAATTTTTAGTAGAGATCAAGAAAAAAATTTGAGGGAATTTTAAGTTTTGCATTGTGTTATTAAGGGAAATGTGGGGAATTTCCTGTCTGAGGGCTTTTTTTTTTTTTAAAGGATAGAATATGACAGATATGTTTTATCCATGATCTTTCTTAAAAGAAGAGGATGGACAAAAGAACTACTTAGCTTTTTTGTACCTTAAATTTCATAGTGGTAAGCAAAGAAAGGGAGATTTGTTTTGTCTCCCATTCAACTTTACCAATTATTTCTAAGATTTTTTTGCAAATCTATCCAAGTGAATTTTTCTGATTACAAAATTAATGCTGTTTATATTTCCCATTAGATTGATTTCCAGTAATTTTAACTGTTTTTTGATGAATAGATAAAAACTGAGAAGTAGAACATTGACTATGGAAGAAGTATAAGACAATTAGGATTCACAGCAGGAAGTAGAACTGAGGAGTGTGACAGTGATAGAAATGCAAATATTTTACTCTGGGGACCTTTGTAGTATTATTGCTAAATACTACTTTGTTATTAAATCAGCTGTATAAGGATACAGTGAGGTTGTTTTGAATCTTTACTTCTTAAAATTCCTCTTTCCACCAAATTTCACAGTAGAGAAAAGAAAGGAGGCACTAATTTCTGATTTGGGTTGTTCTAATAGAAGTAGAAGTATTATCTATTGGAAGTTTGGAGATCTGGCACAGAAAACTCCTTTTTTATTTTTCAAAAATAAGTGGGTAGGATATCTCAGGAAGGTGAAACCTCTATTTATCCATGACCAGGAGCAGAACATTCCTAGGCCATTGCCTAGTTTATGCATGACCAGTCAGGAAAGAACTGGGACATTTCAGGAAATTATTGACAAAATTGAAAGTGAAGGTTAACCAAACTTGCCTTTTTAGAATCCAGCCTCATTTATTACTGTCTCTAATGCCTACATGCCTAGGAAGTCTGGGATCACTCCCTGATGTTTGTAAAATTTGAGATATCCTTAGATGAAATTCAGCTGGGAGATTTTAATTCTTTAATTAAGAAGCTAGGATTTTTATACAATAAGAAGAGAATGCAGAACTTGGAGTCTAACCAGAACTATCAAACTGAATAAGCTGGGGCTAACTGCATCCAAATAGGGTTTCATTATGCGAATTGTGTTGCCAATAAGTGTTTTAATTGCAAAGGATGTAGTCTCTTTCTCTATCCCCTATGTCAATGTCTCTGTTTCTCTGTCTCTATGTCTCTGTCTCTGTCTTTCTCTCTCTGCTTTTCCTTCTCTCCCCACTCTTTTTCATCTCCATTTATTCCCCTCCCCCATTTTTCCCTTTAAATATTATTTATACCTTTTGTTTTTATTAAATAGTTAATTCCATTTTCCTTTACCCACTAAGCCTTCCTTATAAACAAGTAAAAACATTTAAATGAAATCACATATTATCCATTGTTTGAAATGTATGCAACTTTTCATACCCATAGTACCCCACTTCTTCAAGAAAATGAGTGGTGTGAACTTTCTCTTTTATACAGTTAAATTTGTTTTAAAATTGTATAGCATTCAATTTCATTTTAATACTTCTTTTCATTTACATTATTATCATTATGGATATTGTTTTCTGAATTTTTCAGATTTAATATTTCTTACAGTTCAATTATATTTTTTTACATTCACATGCCACAGTTCACATGACCATCACACTGCTTATGGACAGATACACATTTCATTTACTTTTTTGTGTTACTAATTTTTTTTTTTTACTGTGAATATTCTTGTATTCATGCAAACTTTTTTTTCTCTGTCAGACTTTCTTGATATATGCCCAATAATAGTAGCATGGAGTTAAAGGATATAAAGAGTTAGGTTGTTTTCCTTATATAATTATTTTTTTTCCAGATTGGGTAAACGCATTTGTAACTCTCATTGTATTCATTTTTCTATCTTCCCACAGCATCAAGGGTTTAATTTTTCCAAGAGAATTCAATGATCTATCTGAAATAATTTAGTTTCTGAGGGAACAAAAGGAAAGAGGGGGAAAAAATAGCATGAAGCTTACTTAAGAAAGGCACTTAACTTCTTTGACCTTTGGTTTCTTTTTCTGAAAAAATGGGTAAAATAATACCAATGATACCAACTTCACTGGATTGTTATCAAGTTCAAATGCAGTGTTCTGTAAACTCCAAAGCACCATAAAATACCATTATTGTTGCTGTCATTAACATTACTACTACTAACATTTTATAGTTTATTTGATAATTTTCAAGCAGATTTCATATAAATTATTTGACGTGACTTTTACAAATGCTGTGAGGTGTCCCTTTTTACACAAGGGGAACTAAAGACAGAAAGGATTTGAATTTAATAAGCATATTTTAAATGTGTAGCATATTCTAGGTGCTGGGCCTACAGTGACAAGAAGAAAATAATTCTGGCTCTTAACGAGGCTATATTATAAAATAAGATATACCATATAAACAGATAAATATAAATTCATTATGATTATAATATTACATTATTATTCTTGTTTAGTTGTTTTTTTTTTTTTTAAGTCATGTCCAATTTTCCTGATCCTATTTGAGGTTTTCTTGGCAAAGACACTGGTGTGATTTGCCAAGATGAGAAAATTGAGGCAAAAAGGGGTAAGTGACTTGGGTCACATGTCCCATTAGACTGAGAACTGGGGGAGCTGACTTTGGTCAAGTCACTCATTTAGGGGGCCTTGGTTTCCTTATTAGTTTAATAACATTAGGTTAGATGGATTCTTTTAATAATTTATTTTTGGCTTAGAAACTCTGGATGTTGGCTATAAAATTTCTGAGGGCTGCAATTTGTAATGCCTTTTAGGAGGTGGCTGCTGGATTCTTTCTATTTTGACTTACTCTCTGGTTCCAATAAATCTAGGCAGTCAAAATTATTTCTTGAAGTATGGTATTCAGAATTTTGGTTAGTTAAGATAACCAAAAAGAAAAGAAAAGAAAATTAGGAAAAAATGGGAAGAAATATTGATGCAGAGTAGAGTAACCAGAACAAAAAAAAAAAAGGCAAAATATATAATGGATGCAAAAAGGAAAATTAAAGAACCAACAAAAAACCAAATACTATTTAATTGACATAACCAAATTTGTTTTCAGTGAATAGATAAACCCTTCTTTATAGAGATAGGGGACTATTGGTATGGAATGGTGATGGATATATTGGTTTTTCTGAACTGATTTTTTTATTCTCTTTGTGTTTTTTTTTCCCTGTCAAAGGTGTTCAATCATTGGGTAGAGGGAAGAGGAGGGTTATATTCATAAATAAGGTGATAAAAACAAATGTATTAATAAAAAATGAAAATTAAATGAAAAAAATTAAGAAAATCAAATCTACTATTTACAAAACAGTCTCTATATCAAATCCGAGCATGATTAAATAAATTGGTTTCAATGGAATACAAATGTTATAGACATTCAAAATATGCATGCATGGATGGATGCATATATGCATACCAACATGTGTGTATTTAGTTCTCTGTGTTTTAGAAAACTTCCAGGTGAGGAAGCTCACTCTACTGAAACAGATTAGAAATTGATAATAATAGTAATAATAATTATAAAATATAATATAAAATAAAATAATAATAATAAAAATTAACTATTAGAAACTATTTTTTAACTTATAGTTTTAGAGATTGTCTGAGACACTGAGAAATTGTTCTTTATCTTTGGTCAATATTGTGACTTAAACCTAAATCATCCTTATTCTGAGTCCATCTGTCTTCTATGTATCACCTTCTGCTTTCTAATAAATAATATTTTTGAGTATATTTTTCTTTTATATTTGTGAATTAAGGTATTTTTTCTTTTCTAAGTTTTTAAATAGTTGTCAAAATTTGTGCTGCTTATCCAAAATAGATATTCATCTATTTAAAATAGATTAAAATTGGTATCTCAGAGGTATTTACAGTACTTAAAAACAACATGGTTATTGCTGTAACTGTTTATGTCCCTGAAGGTGTAGCCCTAAGCTTTATTCTCTTCTCCCTCATTGCTATTTCACTTGGCAATCTCAACAATTCCCTTGGGTTCAATTATCAACTTAATAACAATAATAATAGTCAGCATTTAAATTGTTCTATATGCTGGGAACTCTACCAAAAGTATTTCATTTGATCCTCACAACAATATTGTGAGATATATGCTATCTTTATATGAGGTTAAGTGACTTGCTAAAGCCATACATAAATAAGTGTCTGAATCTGAATTTGAGCTCAGTTTTTTTTTTTTTAACTCCAGACAATGCTCTATCAACTGTGTTACTTAGCTGCCCCTAATGATCTGCAGCTTATTCCAGATGTACTTATTAATCCTACTAATTGATGTCTCCTAACCTCTAATATTGCATTGCCAAATATTTATTAGACATCTTGAACTATATATTTTATTTTGTTTATTTTTTAACATTCTGTTTTATTTTAAGCTCCAAATTATCTCCCTCTCTCAGAACACTCTCCTAATCATTAAAAGGCAAACAATGATAGCCATTATCACATGTGGAATCACATAAAACATGTTGTTGCAACAGCCTTCAAAGGTGGCTTACTTGACTCAAGTCTCTCCCTTCTGCAATTCTTCTTCCACTCAATAGGGTATTCTTAAATCACAATTCTGAGTGTGTCACTCTTTACTTCAATAAACTTCAATAGACTTCTGGTTAAGATGGTGGAGAGGAGGCTCACAGCTGCATAAGCTCCACGCTTTCTCTCACTATCCACTTCATTACAAGCCTCTGAATCAATGCTTGACTGAAAAAAAAACCCACATATAGTTACCAAGAGAAGCCATCCTTGAGATCCGCCAAGAAAGGTCTGTCTTTACTGGAGGGCTGGGACGGTTTTAGATCGGGCGCAGGAGGCAGGCAGCGGCAGTGAGAGCACGGGAGCAGACTGGAGAGGGGGTGGGGAGTGATCGCAGCCGTCTCTGCGGGGAGAGCTTCGCTACAGGTTTGGATACTTTGCTCCAGCAGCAAGTCAGCAGCCCAGCAGAGAAGCTAAAAACACCGGGGCTGAAGAATACAACCCCAAACAGCTGGAGTCTCTCGGGACCTGGCCGTCCCCCCCATTCCCCCCCGCACAGTGACTCAGCACGCTCTGGGCTCAGGCGCACACAGTCCTGCTAGTGCCTCACTGCTGCCCCCTGCAGTCTGTAGAGGAAGCTCGATAACATACCCAACCCCTCCCCCAAAGAAAGACTCCAGTTTTTTCTGTTTTTCTTTGGTAGTTTGTCTCTGATTAATAGACAGAATGAGCAAGAAGCTGAAGAGGACTTTAACCCTTGACAGCTTCTACACAGATAGAGAGCAGACTCTAAATCCTGAGGAGACTAAAAACAGGCAGTGCCCAGGTGAATCCCCAAAGGAGGAGATCATCTGTTCCTCAGCACAGATGAACCTCATAGAAGTGATTAAAAAGGCTCTCACAAGGGAGCTAGAAGAAAAATGGGGAAAGCAGAGTGAGGCTTGGCAAAAGGAGAGGGAAGCTTGGGAAAAGGAAAGGGAGGCTTGGCAAAAGAGCCTGGAGAAAGTTAAAGAGAGAGTGGATAAAGAAGTAAAATCCTTGAAAAATAGGATTGGTGAACTGGAAAACAAAATTGGCGAAATGGAAAAAAATTCCACAGAACAAAAGAACTCAATTGGACAATTAGAAAAAGATTTTAAAAAAGTGAGTGAAGAGAATACTTCACTGAAAATCAGACTTGAACAAGTGGAATTGAATGACTCGAGGAGACAAGAAGAATCAGTCAAGCAAATCCAAAAAAATCAAACAATGGAGAAAAATGTGAAATACCTTCTGGGGAAGACAACAGACCTGGAAAACAGATCCAGGAGAGACAATCTGAGAATCATTGGACTTCCAGAAAAACATGATGAAAAAAAGAGCCTGGACACTATTTTCCAGGAAATTATCAAAGAGAACTGCCCAGAAGTCATAGGAACAGAGGAAAAAATAAACATTGAAAGGATTCATCGATCACCCACTGAAAGGGATCCTAAAATCAAAACACCAAGGAATATAGTGGCCAAATGCCAGAACCCTCAGATGAAGGAAAAAATATTGCAAGCGGCTAGAAAAACCCAATTCAAGTATCAAGGAGCCACAATAAGGATCACCCAGGATCTGGCAGCATCCACATGAAAAGATCGAAGGGCCTGGAATATGATATTCTGAAAGGCTAAGGAACTTGGTATGCAACCAAAAATAACTTACCCAGCGAGAATGAGCATCTTTTTCCAGGGAAGAAGATGGACATTCAACGAAGTAAGCGAATTTCATCTATTTCTGATGAAAAAACCAGAACTTAACAAAAAGTTTGATCTACAAATATAGAACTCAAGAGAAATCTAAAAAGGTAAAGATTAATCTTGGGAACTATATTTTGACTATATAGATGTATAAAGAATACATGTATACCTTGTTCTAGAAATTGATGTGGAAAGGACATTGTATCAGAAAAAGGGTAAAGTGGGGGTAGTACATCTCATGAAGAGGCATAGGAAACCTATTATATCTGAGAGAAAGAATGGAGGGGGATGAATATAGTGGGTATCTTACTGCCTTCAGAATTGGCTTTAAGTGAAAAATCTTAAGACATATTCAATCTATGGTGAAACTTCTCCCACCTCATTGAAAAGTGAGAAGGGAAAAGTGAAAAGGGAAGGAATAAGCTAAGCGGAAGGGAATACGGGAACTGGGAGGGAAAGGGGTAAGATAGGGGGAGGAACTCTAAGGCGGGGGAAGGGATACTAAAAAGGGAGGGCTGTGAGAAGCAAGTGGTGTTCACAAGCTTAATACTGGGAAGGGGGGGAAAGGGGAAAGAAGGGAGAAAAGCATAAACCGGGGTTAACAAGATGGCAAGTAATACAGAATTGGTCATTCTAACCATAAATGTGAATGGGGTAAACACCCCCATAAAGAGGAAGCGGTTAGCAGAATGGATTAAAAGCCAGAATCCTACAATATGTTGTTTACAGGAAACACACCTGAAGCGGGGAGATACATGCAGGTTAAAGGTAAAAGGTTGGAGCAAAATCTACTATGCTTCAGGTGAAGTCAAAAAAGCAGGGGTAGCCATCCTGATCTCAGATCAAGCTAAAGCAAAAATTGACCTAATTAAAAGAGATAAGGAAGGACACTATATCTTGCTAAAGGGTAGCATGGATAATGAAGCACTATCTATATTAAACATATATGCACCAAGTGGGGTAGCATCTAAATTCTTAAAAGAGAAACTAAGAGAGCTGCAAGAAGAAATAGACAGTAAAACTATAATAGTGGGAGATCTTAACCTTGCACTCTCAGAATTAGATAAATCAAATCACAAAATAAATAAGAAAGAAGTCAAAGAGGTAAATAGAATACTAGAAAAGTTAGATATGATAGATCTCTGGAGAAAATGTAATGGAGACAGAAAGGAATACACTTTCTTTTCAGCAGTTCATGGAACCTATACAAAAATTGACCATATATTAGGACATAAAAACCTCAAACTCAAATGCAGTAAGGCAGAAATAGTAAATACATCCTTTTCAGACCACGATGCAATGAAAATTACATTCAACAAAAAACCAGGGGGAAGTAGACCAAAAAATAATTGGAAACTAAATAATCTCATACTAAAGAATGATTGGGTGAAACAGCAAATCATAGACATAATTAATAACTTCACCCAAGAAAACGATAATAATGAGACATCATACCAAAATGTATGGGATGCAGCCAAAGCGGTAATAAGGGGAAATTTCATATCTCTAGAGGCTTATTTGTATAAAATAGAGAAAGAGAAGGTCAATGAATTGGGTTTGCAATTAAAAATGCTAGAAAAGGAACAAATTAAAAACCCCCAGTCAAACACTAAACTTGAAATTCTAAAAATAAAAGGAGAGATCAATAAAATTGAAAGTAAAAAAACTATTGAATTGATTAATAAAACTAAGAGTTGGTTCTATGAAAAAACCAACAAAATAGACAAACCCTTAGTAAATCTGATTAAAAAAAGGAAAGAGGAAAATCAAATTGTTAGTCTTAAAAATGAAAAGGGAGAACTCGCCACTAACGAAGAGGAAATTAGAGCAATAATTAGGAGTTACTTTGCCCAACTTTATGCCAATAAATTCGACAACTTAAATGAAATAGAAAAATACCTCCAAAAATATAGCTTGCCCAAACTAACAGAGGAAGAAGTAAATATCCTAAACAGTCCCATCTCAGAAAAAGAAATAGAACAAACTATCAATCAACTCCCTAAGAAAAAATCCCCAGGACCAGATGGATTTACATGTGAATTCTACCAAACATTTAAAGAACAATTAACTCCAATGTTATATAAACTATTTGAAAAAATAGGGATTGAAGGAGTCCTACCAAACTCCTTTTATGACACAGACATGGTACTGATACCTAAACCAGGTAGGCTGAAAACAGAGAAAGAAAATTATAGACCAATCTCCCTAATGAATATTGATGCTAAAATCTTAAATAAAATATTAGCAAAAAGATTACAGAAAATCATCCCCAGGATAATACACTATGACCAAGTAGGATTTATACCAGGAATGCAGGGCTGGTTCAATATTAGGAAAACTATTAGCATAATTGACTATATCAATAACCAAACAAACAAAAACCATATGATCATCTCAATAGATGCAGAAAAAGCATTTGATAATATCCAACATCCATTCCTAATAAAAACACTTGAGAGCATAGGAATAAATGGACTTTTCCTTAAAATAGTCAGGAGCATATATTTAAAACCATCAGTAAACATCATATGCAATGGGGAAAAACTGGAACCTTTCCCAGTAAGATCTGGAGTGAAGCAAGGTTGCCCACTATCACCATTATTATTTAATATCGTATTAGAAACACTAGCCTCGGCAATAAGAGTCGAGAAAGATATTAAAGGAATTAGAGTAGGCAATGAGGAAACCAAACTATCACTCTTTGCAGATGATATGATGGTATACCTAGAGAACCCCAGAGATTCTACTAAAAAGCTATTGGAAATAATTCATAATTTTAGCAAAGTATCTGGCTACAAAATAAATCCCCATAAATCCTCAGCATTTTTATACATCACCAACAAAACCCAACAGCAAGAGATACAAAGAGAAATTCCATTCAGAATAACTGTTGATACCATAAAATATTTGGGAATCTATCTACCAAAGGAAAGTCAGGAATTATATGAGCAAAATTATAAAAAAGTCTCCACACAAATAAAGTCAGACTTAAATAATTGGAAAAATATTAAGTGCTCTTGGATCGGCCGAGTGAACATAATAAAGATGACAATACTCCCTAAACTAATCTATTTATTTAGTGCTATACCAATCAGACTCCCAAGAAAATATTTTATTGATCTAGAAAAAATAACAACAAAATTCATATGGAACAATAAAAAGTCGAGAATCTCAAGGGAATTAATGAAAAAAAATCAAATGAAGGTGGCCTAGCTGTACCTGATCTAAAATTATATTATAAAGCAGCAGTCACCAAAACCATTTGGTATTGGCTAAGAAATAGATTAGTGGATCAGTGGAAAAGGCTAGGTTCACAAGACAGAATAGTCAATTATAGCAATCTAGTGTTTGACAAACCCAAAGCCCCTAACTTCTGGGAAAAGAATTCATTATTTGATAAAAACTGCTGGGATAATTGGAAATTAGTATGGCAGAAATTAGGCATGGACCCACACTTAACACCATATACCAAGATAAGATCAAAATGGGTCTATGACCTAGGCATAAAGAACGAGATTATAAATAAATTAGAGGAAAATAGAATAGTTTATCTCTCAGACTTGTGGAGGAGAAAGAAATTTGTGACCAAAGATGAACTAGAGACCATTACTGATCACAAAATAGAAAATTTCGATTACATCAAATTAAAAAGCCTTTGTACAAATAAAACTAATGCAAACAAGATTAGAAGGGAAGCAACAAACTGGGAAAACATTTTCACAGTTAAAGGTTCTGATAAAGGCCTCATTTCCAAAATATATAGAGAACTGACTCAAATTTATAAGAAATCAAGCCATTCTCCAATTGATAAATGGTCAAAGGATATGAACAGACAATTTTCAGAGGATGAAATTGAAACTATTACCACTCATATGAAAGAGTGTTCCAAATCATTATTGATCAGAGAAATGCAAATTAAGACAACTCTGAGATACCACTACACACCTGTCAGATTGGCTAAGATGACAGGAAAAAATAATGATGAATGTTGGAGGGGATGCGGGAAAACTGGGACACTATTGCATTGTTGGTGGAGTTGTGAATGAATCCAACCATTCTGGAGAGCAATCTGGAATTATGCCCCAAAAATTATCAAATTGTGCATACCCTTTGATCCAGCAGTGTTTCTATTGGGCTTATATCCCAAAGAAATACTAAAGAAGGGAAAGGGACCTATATGTGCCAAAATGTTTGTAGCAGCCCTGTTTGTAGTGGCTAGAAACTGGAAAATGAATGGATGCCCATCAATTGGAGAATGGCTGGGTAAATTGTGGTATATGAATGTTATGGAATATTATTGTTCTGTAAGAAATGACCAGCAGGATGAATACAGAGAGGACTGGCGAGACTTACATGAACTGATGCTAAGTGAAATGAGCAGAACCAGGAGATCATTATACACTTCGACAACGATATTGTATGAGGACATATTTTGATGGAAGTGGATTTCTTTGACAAAGAGACCTGAGTTTCAATTGATAAATGACGGACAAAAGCAGCTACACCCAAAGAAAGAACACTGGGAAACGAATGTGAACTATCTGCATTTTTGTTTTTCTTCCAGGGTTATTTATACCTTCTGAATCCAATTCTCCCTATGCAACAAGAGAACTGTTCGGTTCTGCAAACATATATTGTATCTAGGATATACTGCAACATATCCAACATATAAAGGACTGCTTGCCATCTAGGGGAGGGGGTGGAGGGAGGGAGGGAAAAAAATTGGAACAGAAACGAGTGTCAATATAAAGTAATTATTAAATAAAAATTAAAAAAAATAAACTTCAATAACTTCCTATTACAAATAGCATTAGATTTATAATAGCCTTGTTCAACTTTTAAAGCCTTTTATAATAAGTCATTTCTACCTTTCTATTTTTATGCTTTACTCCCTTATACTTTATTCTTTGAATTTTTACCTGATAAGAAGGCAAATTCCACTCAGTAAGGAGGAAAACATCAGAAAATTCAATTGCTCTGTATTTACAGAAACTATTATGGTAATTGATCAGCAAAGAAAGCTTGTGACACTATCAATACTATAAAGAAGGACAGTATAGGCAGAATCTCTGGCTCATAGTTTGCGTTTTAAGTTTGAAAACTTCATCAAAGGGTAAATAGAGATAGAAGACCAAAAATCAGCTCCCAATATGACCCAATCATTTGAATTTAGAGAGAAAAGCCATTGGGTCACTGTCAAATTATTTATTGTAAATCAAGTAAGTCAGTGCTGATATCATGTCCTTTTTCCAGCAGCTCAAAGCAGAGATAATACAATCAACAAAAGCCAAACCACATGAATCAATGGAGAACAAGAGAGATAAAGAGGGAATAAACACTTGTATGTCAGTTCATTGTAAAGATAGAAGAGAATGGTTGATAATATATAGATTTGCAAGTAAATTTCAATATCCTATTCTTTGTGATTAAAAAAAAGTAGAACCAGTTGTTGTTGTTGCTTTTCCAGTGATGAGGTATAAATGAACAGACGTGATTATTTGGCATACCTCTATTTTTTGTTTATTTTTTTCTTCAATTGGCATGGTTTACATTAATTATGAATCAATCCATACTCTTTCTAGGATGAGATGATTTTGATCAGTAAAATATCTTAGGGATGTTTTAGTAGTCCAAACCTCTCATTTTAAAAATGTGGAAGATGTATCAAAAAAAAAAAACAATTAAATTACTTTTCTAGGGTAATACAGGAAGTAAGGATATTAGATTTAAAGATGGAAGGAAAGTAATAAAGGTTAGAGAAGTTAAAATGACAATAAAATATATAACTTGATAGGATTTTAGAGGTAATAATATTCAATCTCTTCATTTTACATATGAAGAAACTGAAGCCCAGAAAGATGAAGATATTTGCCCAAGTTACACAGCAAGGAAATGGTAGAAATAGGATATAAAGTCAGGTTCTCTGTAATGACAATAAGATTTTCACCATATCCCTGTTCTTTATATACTCGCAAATTTTAAAAATGGTCAATTCATCTCTACTCTTTCTAAATGTTAACCTTTAGTTTTGTAAGGGCATCTATGGTCTGGTCTTGAGACTTTATTAACAGTCATATCACTTCTTTATGTCAGACTTCACAGAGAGATCTTATGACATCCAGATCCTAGATTTGGAATTGGACTTGTCCAAGATCACAAAGGTAGTTAAAAAGGCAGACCAAGTTTTAAAGTCAATTTTTTTTTCTGGCTCTAAACCCTTTATTTTCCAATGTGTGCATAATGTATTTAAATCATTTTAATTTTATTTTCTCTTAAAATATCTTCTTCCTATCTTATATTTCTATTTTTAAACTTTTCCTAATCTTCTCATTATTTCCTATTTTTAAAAAATTAATTAATTTGTTAATATACATGTTTTACATGTATTTACATACAATGTTTTATAAATCATGTTGGGAGAGAAAAATCAGAACAAAAGGGAAAAAGCATGGGAGAAGAAAAAAAAAAAACATAGAAAAAAGAAGGGAACATAGCATGTGTTGATTTACATTCAGTCTCCATAGTTCTTCTCTGGATGCAGATGGCCTTTTCTTTCCAAAATCTATTGGAATGGCTTTGGATCACTGAACCCCTGAGAAGACTCAAGTCTTTCATAGTTGATCATCTCTCATTCTTGCTGTTATTGTGTACAAGATATTCCTGGTTCTGCTTGTTTTGCTGAGTATCAGTTCATGTAAACCTTCTAGGCCTTTATAAAATCAGCTTGTTCATCATTTTTATAGATCAATAATATTCTATTACCTTCATATACCACAGCTTATTCAGCCATTCCTCAATTGACAAGCATCTATTCATTTTCCAATTCTTTGTTACCACAAAAAGAGCTTCTATAAACATTTTTGCACATGTGGGTCCTTTTATCTTCTTTATGATTTCCTTGGGAAGTAGCCCCTGTAGTGGTATTGCTGAGTATGCATAGTTTTATGGCCTTTTTATCATAGTTTTAGATTGTTCTCCAGAATGGTTGGATCATTCCTCCAACAATATATTAGGGTCCCACATATTTTTGTTATTATCTTTTCTGGTCATTTTAGCTAATCTTAGAGGTGTGAGGTGGTATCTTAGAGTTGTTTTAATTCGCATTTCTTTAATCAACAGTGATCTAGAGCATTTTTTCATGTAACTATAGATGGCTTTAATTTTATCCTCTGAAAATTGTCTGTTTATATCCTTTGACCATTTATCATTTGAGAAATGGCTTGTATTCTTATAAGTTTGACAGAGTTCTTTATATATTTTAGAAATGAGACCCTTATCAGAGACATTGGCTGAAAAATTTTCCCCCAGATTTCTGCTTTCCTTTAATCTTGTTTATATTGGTTTTGTTTGTGCAAAACCTTTTTAATTTAATGGACTCAAAGTTGTCTATTTTGCCTAATTTGTTTACATTATCATCCTTTTATGCCCAAATCATGTATTCATTTCAACCTTATTTTGGTATGGTGTGTGAGATGTAGATCTATCCCTAGTTTCTGATACATCATTTTCTATATTTCCCAGCAGTTTTTGTCAAATAGTGAGTTCTTATTCCAGAAGCTGGAGTTTGGTTGGGATTTATCAAATATGAGATTACTATAGACAATGATTATTGTGCATAAGTGTCTAATCTATTCCACTGAGCCACCACTCTATTTCTTAGCCAATACCAGTTTTGATAACTGCTGCTTTATAATATAATTTTAGGTTTGATACTGCTAAGCCACCATCCTTTGTATTTTTTTTTCATTAATTATCGTGATAATTTTGATCTTTATGTTCTTCCAGATGAATTTTGTTGTTATTTTTTATAGTTCCATAAAAAAAAATTTGGCAGTTTGATTAATATGTCACCGAACAAGTAGATAAATTTAGGCAGAATTGTCATTTTTATTATATTAGCTCAGCCTACTCATGAGCAATTGATATTTTTCCATTTGTTTAGATCAGACTTTTTTGTGTAAGAAGTGTTTTGTAATTATGTCATATAGTTCTTGGATTTGTCTTGGCAAGTAAACACCCAAGTATTTTATTTTGCCTATAGTTATTTTAAATGGATCTTCTCTTTTTATCTCTTGGTGATGGGCTTTGTCAGTAATATATAGAAATGCTGATGATTTGTGTGGGTTTATTTTATATCCTACAACTTTATTAAAACTATTAGTTTATTCCAGGAGGTTTTTGGATGATTTTCTAGGATTCTCTAAGTATATCATCATATCATCTGCAAAGAGTGATGGTTTTATTTCCTCATTTCCTATTTTAATTTCTTTAATTTCTTTTTATTTTCTTATGGCTAAAGACAACATTTCTAGTACAATGTTGAATAATAGCGGTGACAATGAGCGTCCTTGTTTCACCCTTGATTTTATTGGCAATATGTCCAGCTTCTTTCCATTATAAATAATGCTTGCTATAGGTTTTAGATAGATACTGCTTATCTGTCTTATTAAGGAAAGCTCCCTTTATCTCTATGCTCTTTAGTGTTTTTAATAGGAATGGGTGCTATATTTTGTCAAAAGCTTTGTCTGTATCTATTGAGATTATCATATGATTTCTGTTGGTTTTGTTATTGATATAGTCGATTATGACAATAGTTTTCCTGATCAATGTTCTTTTCTGTGTCTTGGTCCTTTTTTTCCTTTTCTTTTTGTATTTCTCCTCTGATGGTTGAGCTCTGATCTTGGGGTAAAGGGGTTTCTGTACCTAGCTTCCTGTGAAGCTCTGAGCCTTTGGGTTTATCACAGTGGCCTCTTGTACTTGTAGGGGGTAACTTTTCCTGCTCTTTTCAGGAAACAGCATGTTTTCCCAGAGTTTGCTTCTGTACTAGGACTGGAGGCTGCCCTGCTGCTGTGCTCTTCTGCTGAGCCAGAATCAAGGTTCTCAGTTTCTGATTTGCTGTGATTAAGACTCTCACTGGCTTTCCCAAAATCTGTCTGAGCTGGACTGAACTCTTTTCACCCCAATGGACTGACCTTTCTTGAAGTTTTTCTAATATATCTTAAATTGGAGAGTGATTTCATTCCATCAGACTGTTCAGAGGCTTGGTTTCATGTGGTTTTCAAGGGTAACTGAACTCGAGCACCTTTCTAGCTGCATTCAGCCATCTTGGGTCCATCCCTTGGAACTCTAGTTCTTATTCATGAACATCATTTAAAAATATTTCTTTCACTGGCAAAAATCTGTTTCTAAAGACAGTTGGCTTACTACTTATAATAGTTTTTGTTCATCTTTCATTTTTCAGTGATATCCCAGGATTACTTGTTGCATCCTCACTCTCTCTTCCAGATAATCCAAGTCCAGTGGAAAGACCAAGATACACTGGATGATTTTGGCATTTTTGATGGCTGACCAAGCTTTAAATCATCCACAATGCCTGATTTAGTCACCTTCTTGACATAAGAGAAAATTGTTCTCATCAGTCCATTTCATTGGGGGAAATCTTCACATGTTTAGGAAAGATAATTCACTAATAGATTTGAGACTTATCAATTACTCTCAACTCAGTTTGGCCTTCTGTTTAGATGGTTTTACTAGAGTGTAACTACTGGTCATACTACAGTTTGAGGGAGCCACAGATAGATGTTGGCTGAAGGGTGGATACTGAAAGTGGATGAGCAGCCCTGAAAAAGGCTCAGTAAGCTTTCATACTAGAAGTGCTAGTCTTTCCTGAACACCCAATGCAACACATTTATTATAGTACAGAGAGAAGAAGGCAGAAGGGAATAAGGATTTTTATTTATATATTCATTTATCTATTTATTTTTTTGTTTGTTTATTTGCCTATTCTGTAACAGGCAATGTGCTTAGTTTACAAATCAAACCTTTGAGGAAAATGTTATAATTATTCCTAATTTACACATAAAGAAAATGAGGCAGAGATTAAGTGACTTGCTCAGAGTCACATAGCTGGTAAGTATCTGAGGCTGAATTTGAACTCCAGTCTTTCTGAGTCCTGCCTTAGCACAATGTGCACACTATGCCACCTACCTAGCTGTCTGAAAAAGAGCAAAGGAGTGTTTCAGACATGCTTGCCAGGAAAAAAAAAATCTATCAAGACCTAGCTCCTGCTCCTTATATTCATTTTTTCTCAATCTTACATATTTATCAGAGATGATCAGGCAAGGTGTTTTGGCAATGTTCTCTGAGATACCATTCCTTTTTTCTGCCCTTATTCTCTATATATCTTAATTTCCTGTTTTCTGTCTTTTTTTCTTCATGTAAAGCTGCTCACTGCATTGTCATTGTGTGGCTCCCAGACCAAATTTTATGAAAATCTATAGTCAATGTACCTCATAGATCTGAGCAATCTAACAAATGGTTTAGTTCATAAATATCTTACACATATCATCAGCCAGCAATTTCTGCATGGTTTGTCTTTGATATATCTTTTGTTTTTTCTCTTCTTTTTTCTTTCTCATTTCTATTACATACTTGCATTATAACTGGAGAATAGGGAATTCACTTAGAAGACAATTTTAATAAATGAGGGAATGAGATCATTAGAGACAAAAATAAGAACTATTTTGAAAGTAGACTGCAAAGAACTTAGTCATTTATTATTTTATAAATATGATATATTGTGACATGAAATGATTTGTCACAATAGGATGGCATAGACTATTATATGATACAATGGATATAACATGTCATAATATAATACAATGTAGAATGAGGTCCATGACTCCATTACAATGTGGTAATGATACCATTTTCCATATATACATATATATAAGTAGGTAAATACATTCATACATACATAAATATATATATGTGTGTGTATATATATATATATGTGTGTGTGTGTATACACATACACACATATAAACACACACCCACACATACATATATATAATTTTGCTTACTACCCTTCCCTTATCATTTTGTCAATATGTATAAAGAATTTCATGAGCTTGTATTATGAAGAGCCTTTTTTCCCCTTCACTATTCATGCATCAATAGGTAACAGGAGCCTCTAGTGTGTTATCTGTTATTTGAGTGGACCGTTACAATTGAGTGGAAAAAATAGATCATTTGGATCTACAGCAAAAGTGGCCTTTGAACTTTAGAATTAATAGGAGTCTGGTTTTATGACTGGGGATATGATGTAAGGCAGTGACAGTGTTGTTAACAAGATCACACAGACATACTATAGGTGGTCCCATAAAATTAAAGCTAGGCATTAAAAAAAGTGTGACTGAATTGAGTTTGTTTTTGTTTTTTTTTTAATCTTGCCAAGTATATAGGGACCAAGGGAGATGTAAAAGGAGGTGACAAATTTTGAACATAGTTCATCTTCTGCCTAATAAGAGAAACATCCCTTTAAAAGCTTGTGTGTCCTAGATAGACCTTTATAAATATTATCAGTACCATATTATAATTTTACTTCCAAAAGAATTTAATGTGTTTCACTATGTCATGTTGAACCAAGTTATTATTAATATAATAAAGCTTTTTAAGTTTCCTATAACAGAAGACAGAACTGAATCTAGAATTAAAGAACTTGGTTCTGGTAAAGTTAACTAATTGTTCTGGATCTCAATGTCCTCATCTGTAAAACAGACAGTTTGGGTTACATGGTCATCAAGGACTCCCCTTTAAGAAAAAGCAGCATGGAGCAGTGGAGAGAGTGCTGAACCTGAAACCTGGAAGATGTTTCTTCACATCTTTTCTTAGATATTTACTAGTTAGGGGTAAGAATATACTAAGAGCATTAACACCTCTGGTGTGAGGGCTTGCTGAGCTTTTTTTATCCACTTTTGGTATCTCCCCTTTACCCAACTCTTGTCTGTGGTCCCCAGCCAGCAATTTCTGCATGGTTTGTCTTTGATATGTCTTTTGTTTTTCTCTTGTTTTTTCTTTCTCATTTCTATTACATGCTTGCATTATAACTGGAGAATAGGGAGTCCACTTAGAAGACAATTTTAATAAATGAGGGAATGAGATTGTTAGAGACAAAAAATAAGAACTATTTTGAAGGTAGCATACATATCAGCCATGTCCCCGTAAAATCATCTCTGTAGTTGGCTAAGCCAGGGTTAAGGTAACTGACTCACCTTAACCCATCAGTGAGTTAGGGGAGTATTTACTCAACTATATGAAGACTTCCCCAGGGGAATGGACTGATAAGAACCATTTGTTACAATGGCTATGAAAGTGTTTAGTGTTTGGTCAGATATCAAAGATGCCAAAGTTTTCCACTGTATCCCAGACCATCACCAATTATTCTGATTTTTATCTTATTCATGGTCTTGTATCACTGTGGAAGATAGAATAAATCTGGATACTTTGTGCAGCTCTGTCTCCTTTAAATCCAATTTTGAACAATTCAAAACATCACCCATCTTAAAAAAGGAAGGATGTCTCCTACAGTTCCTAAATCTAATATCCTAAGAATGATCGATCCATTGAATGTTAATTTCTAACTTCCCTGTGAACCAAATGTTTTCAGTATGTCATTTATACTATTTTTAATTGGCTATGATCTTTGTATTTTATGGGATATGAGTATTACATAAATTCATTTTATTTATTTAATTTCATTTCACTTATTTATTTAGATTTATTTTTTATTATATAAATGTTTTCAGACGTATGGCTATCTCAGGCTTTCTCCCAACAGGAAATTGGGAAGATAGAATGTTTAGAATGTCTGCAATCTATTATGATGTGAACCTTTCAAGAAAAAATAATTTCTTGGTAAATAAAGCAGTCTTCTTATTTTAGGTGTTTCTGGGTTAAATCTGGATTGACCCAACATTTTAGATTCTCCAGGTTCCGTGAGGCTTGTAAAAAAGGATCTAGTATGAAAGGGAAAAAAATGAGACCACAGCCAAACACTTGGACACTTGATGGCGTTCAGTGATGATCTGACCCCAAGTGAATGATCTGAAATAGATGCTTGGGATATTTAAGTGCAGATACCTGGATGGAAGGGTCTCTCAAAACTACAAAAGACATGGCCATTGAGAAGACTTTTCAAATTACAAATAAGGATTGAGGAATGAGTATGGATATGGGGTTCTCAGATTCATTCAAAAGGTCAAACCAAGCTCCTCAGAATTCTATAAGACAACATTGTGGACATTTGGACCTTAAGTTACCAAGCTGTGCTTGGAAGGTTATGAGCAACTGATTTTGTAACTGGAGTGTTTAATTGGCTGCAGATTGCAAAGAACTAGTTTTCTACTATAAAAGACAGATTTAGACTGAATTGTGAAGCAGTCCTTGCTGATCTGCTCAGCAAAGCCCTCACTGCTTCCTTGTTCTCAGGGTTCTTATCTGTTAGATCTTATCACTTACAACTTGCCACCTACTCCCAGCATATAATGGTTTAGTGAGCACTGGATTCAACAAGTCTAGGCTCAGCAATATATTATCTGAATAATTCTGAGAAAATCATTTCATCTTGGCCTCAGTTTTTATATTGTAAAGTAAAAGAAGATAAATGCCTTCTAAGGTCCTTTTAGCTCCTAAATCCTATGGTTCTGAGTTATAGTCCAGAAGTCAGCCTTCTCTCTGATTAGCATCTAACTATTTTTATCATTTTCTGCTTGTGTCTACCTCAGTCCTTTGTTATTTTCCCTTTCCCTGGAATGTTACAATCCTGTCCAGTCCTTAAACTTTCATTTAAGTTTAAAGACTATATGATCTTTAAGTTCCTTCCAACTTGAATATTCCACAAAGTATTCTGTTATACTCCTGCCTTTTAAAAGTCTCTTTCTCAGAATTTGTACAACATTTAAAGTCTGTTCCACACAATTTAGTTTTAAATTATATATTAGTCATTCTCTAAATGCCCAAATATTGAGTCACCATGGCTCACTGTAATACCCTGTTGTCCCCTTGTTAAAATTATTTCCTATTATTTAAAGTATGAGAGTCATTTCTTCCCAAACATATTGTGAATTCTTTGAGGATAGGGTCCATGTTTCATATTTAAGGTTAGACTTACAAAGTCTTCCCTGATCCCACTCCCCTCCCTGCATCCCTTGTTGAGACTGATCTCTCTCTTCTCTAGTTCCTCATAGCACTTTGTATGGAACTCTTTTTGCACTTAACATATTAATAATTATAATAGCATAATAATGATGATGATTGATAATAATGACAATAATACATTTATATAATGTATTAAGGTTTGCAAAGCTCTTTACATGTGATCTTACTTGACTCTTCTAACATAGTTACTTGTAAATATGTCATCCCTTAATCAAACTGAAAGTACCTTGTGTAGAGGGCTGAAAGGATAGCAGAGAACTGGAACTCTGAAAAGATGTATTTGAATCAGACAGCTGAACACTTAAAGCTAATTATTTAATGTAAGACAATTACTCTATTAGCATATGTTTTGGATAAATGACTCTTCTCACTGTTTGGTGCTTACTCAATGTTTGATGTCAAGATAATGGTAGGCAAGGATCAAAGCGGGGAGGGGCAGAGGCCAGAGTCACTTTGGGGCAGGACAAGGAGCAGAGAAGTTGGTGACTTTGGACTCGAGAATCCAGGAGACATCATTGGCTAGCCTCATGGCAGTTTGTCTGTCTCCTTCACTTCTCACCCTAAAGACCAAGGACTTTTACTTATCCTGATTCTGACTGACCCTGAGGCTTCCAGGGAGCTAGCTTGGATTTAACAACCTTGAATTCAGGGTCTCTGTCTTATTTAATGTTTGTCTTTCCAAGAACTAGGATAGTATATTGAGCATGATAAATTGAATAATACATTTCTTGAAGCTCACTTCTTATATTGTATTTTTCAAAGCACTAGTATAATTCTAAGGGCTTGGTAAACAGTGTTCTTAAATCAACTGTTTGAATCAACTGTTGAATATATTACTCATTCCAGACAAAGTTGTATTTTAAAAGCAGATAGCCTGGATGAAGAACCAAAAGGCAGTGAATTACCAAGAGTGGAACTTTACATGATAAAGCACAGTAATCAGGAGAAAGTATTTAGAGGAAAGCATAGATTGTCCTTTCTACCTCTGTTCCCACTAAATTCTTAAATTAGACTGTAAGGTTGGACCCATTTTGCTAAGTTATTAGTATCAATTAACAACGATAAGTGTGTCTAGATATAGCTCCAATAAAAAAGGCAGATTACTCAGCCAATTAATTGAGAAGTTCACAGATTATTGGATTGACAGGACTCTATCAGTCTGGCATGATTTTAATAATATAAATATTAAATTAAAAGGAACAGATTATTAGTATGCCAATGGGATGTTATTGAAAAGTAAGAGCTATAATATCAAACACATTAATATATGGATCCTGTTGACAAATAGGTTGTATTTCCATGTAAATGCCTTGGTTTCTTCTTATTTCAAAGGAGAATGGACAAGATTCAATACAAAGCAAGCCCAGACACTGATACATTGTTGGTGGAATTGTGAATACATCCAGCCATTCTGGAGAGCAATTTGGAACTATGCTCAAAAAACTATCAAACTGTGCATACCCTTTGACCCAGCAGTGTTACTACTGGGCTTATATCCCAAAGAGATATTAAAAATGGGAAAGGGATCTGTATGTGCAAAAATGTTTGTGGCAGCCCTGTTTGTGGTGGCTAGAAACTGGAAAATGAATGGATGCCCATCAATTGGAGAATGGCTGAATAAATTGTGGTATATGAATGTTATGGAATATTATTGTTCTATAAGAAATGACCAGCAGGATGATTTCAGAAAGGCCTGGAGAGACTTACATGAACTGGTGCTGAGTGAAATGAAGAGGATCAGAAGATCATTATATATTTCAACAACAATCCTATATGATGATCAATTCTGATGGACATGGCCATCTTCAACAATGAGATGATCCAAATCAATTCCAATAGAGCAGTAATGAACTGAACCAGCTATACCCAGAGAAAGAACTCTGGGAGATGACTATGAAGCATTACATAGAATTCCCAATCCCTCTATTTTTGTCCACCTGCATTTTTGATTTCCTTCACAGGCTAATTGTACACTATTTCAAAGTCCAACTCTTTTTAAACAGCAAAATAACTGTTTGGACATGTATACATATATTGTATTTAACTTATAATTTAATATATTTAATATGTATTGGTCAACTTGCCATCTGGGGGAAAGGGTGGGGGGAAGGAGGGAAAAAGTTGGAACAAAAGGATTTGCAACTGTCAATGATGAAAAATTACCTATGCATATATCTTGTAAATAAAAAGCTATAATAATAATAATAATAATAATAAAAAGCAAGCCCGGGTAAAGTGAAACCCTCTGATAATATTTTCTGAAAGACTGAGTTAAAAAAAAAAAAAAAACAAGAAGAGAGATATGTCCTCTGTGTTTGCCTTAGTCCAGGTCTTTAAAAGATAAATTGTTGATGTAGAAAGAATACTATAAAATATGAATTAAATAACTGATCCATAACCCCTCTCCCATCCCTGTTTTGAAGAAATCATCTTGAATTGACATTCAAATATTTATTGAATGAAGAAATGCATATTTGTAACTGAGGAGATATCCTTATGGCACAGCTGATCAGGCTAGGAGGGATTCAAGAGGTTATTTCAGTGGTGGTTGTAATCAATCATTAAGAAATTAGTTGGATCCTGAATGGCTGATACAATCCAGCTAGCAAGATGATCAAATAAATAAGACAGCGTAGTTTTTAATTTAATAAGATGGTCTCTTTAGACCACTGTGATTTGATCAGTCAATTGTTTAGTGGGAAATCAGCAAATGACCTGTCAACAAAATCAGGTAGTCACAACTTGTGCCGCTAGTGGCACAATCTGTGGATGCAAGCACTAAGCAAAATCTGTGGATGTTTCAATTTACACCCAGTGTTAGAATGAGTTTCCTATATGTGAACTCAGAAGAGGTAGAATAAAATAATTTTTATATTTAGTAAAAACTTAGCAAATAATGTCGCCTAATTAATATAAATACATACACACATACATATAACCAAAAGTTGGAATTCATATGTCCCAAAATGTGTATTACATATGTATCACATTAGTGTGTGAATAGGAGTACCCAAATAAAATTAAATAAGATAATATATTGGATGAGTTATCAAAGAAAATTTCTTGATGGTGAAATACAAAGGCTGTAATTTTAAAAAAGTTTCCTAGAATAAAATGGTAGAAACACCATAGCTTCAGTCATTTACATCTGGACTGGATGTAACTGGAAAATATGATCTGGGAAACAATACTATATTACAGTGGAGAGATGAAATGACCCCAAAGGAATTTTTCCATTTATTTATACATCTCATTATCAATTTAAAAAAACTTTTCAAAATCCTTGACTCTGATTGTGGATTTTAAGGTATTCATTATCTCTTATGATATCTTGGTGATTCATATAAAGGTACATATTATCCTTTGTAAATCAGGGAAATCTGAAGCAAAAAGGAGAATTGATTTGCTTAAGGCCACACACCAAGGCAATGAGCAATCTGGGAATTGAACCCCCAGCTTTTGACTCAAGGTCCTATGTGCTAACCCCAAACACTTCATTCCCACCCATTAAAATGCACTCTGCCTGCATAAAGTCTATTCCCAACTTACTTTACTTTCCCATATCTAACACAATGATAGCTTAATCTACAGAATGGTCACAAGATAACTTTGGCAGCAGAACTACCCAAGAGAACAGCCATCTTTCCAAGAGTTTGCTGCAAATAAAGACCAGATGTGCTATAATCTTCATCTTAATGCTTGTGAGTAGTTTTAGATTTACCCTGAATTTGTAGTGAATCACTAAAATTATTAGTATAATTTAACTCAGTTTTGACAGTAAAGCTAGAATGCTGTAGTTTTGAAAGAATACACACACACACACACACACACACACACACACACACACACACACACACACACTCAAACAGAAAGAAAAGAATCTAGG
Organism: Antechinus flavipes; assembly: GCF_016432865.1. Lineage (NCBI taxonomy): Eukaryota > Metazoa > Chordata > Mammalia > Dasyuromorphia > Dasyuridae > Antechinus > Antechinus flavipes. The sequence continues at coordinate 226,927,570 of NC_067400.1, forward strand.
AACCTGAAGTTTGACCCTTATTTGAAAGCAGGTTGAAACACCCATTCTCATTATATTGATTTGTTGATTAGTTCTCCATCTTTTAGCCAATTGTGATGATTATTCTACTAAACTTACAAACCAAGTCTCCTGGTCTCAAAATACAGATACATATGTGTATCTATCCAAGTTAGTCATCTGCCCATCGAACATATTAATAAAGTATGTAAAGCCTAGATCAGGAATGGAAGATGAAATTGGAGAACAAGAGCAAATCCACCAAGAGGAAGTAATATAATGTAAAAACAATAATCTTATCCAGTTACTAGAATAGATATGGACATATTTTGGCATTGACCCATTTATGATTAAAGGATTTCTGGAAAACATTAGAGTACAAGGAAAAATGAAGTGTATTTATTTCTCATTGTACCTTTGTTACGAAGGAATAGAAATATGAATGTGATATATAAGTCCATGTATGTGTGTGTGCATGTGTGTATGTGTACATATATACATACATAAATATATGTGTATGTGTGTATGTGTGTGTATATATATGTATGTATATATATATATATATATATTAATGTATGCATACTTTGATAGTTATTGGTGCTGATCTATGGCCTTCTAACCCCTATGGTGACATAATCCTAACATCTTAGATCAGAAATGAAGGAAATGGAAAATAGGAATCTAAGAAGCTATTTGGATTTCTTTGCCTCCAAAGCTCCCATGAGTGTGTATGCTTCTACTTGGACATATGGACAAAAGGGAACCATTCAATGGCAAAAATTAATAAAAACAAACATTTTCTGATAGGATTATGGCATCAAACAAGCACATGTTACACATACTTTTATTTCTTTTGAAAATTAGAGTGCTTGGTGTATCCTGTAGGGCACTAAACTAGTGCTATTATAGCATTTCTTGATTCATAAAGAATTTCATTTGAACTATGAACCTTTTGATAGGTAATTATATGCAGGAAGCTGAGCACATATGAATTTTATATTTATGGTCTACACTGAGGTCACAATTTAAATTCCAAAAACTGCCTTCAGAAATACCAGTTAGTGTGTAGTTTTTATTTTAATTGCATTTCCTCCCCTCTGGTATGGCATGATCAACTAAAAAAGAGCAGAACACATGTTTTATGTAACATATTTAGAATACAGCAATAAAATCTGGTCATCCTGATTAACATGACATCTACTTATAATACTAAGGAAGGAAGAAGAAGGAGATATAGAGATAAGAAAGTATATTACCTACAGAACCTTTTTAGGTACATGTCATATACTTTCCCTTCCAATTCCCAGTTTTGCTCTGGATTGAGATTATCTGTTTCATTTTTTTAAAAATGTAGTTATGAAAGTTTACAACATCTAGTCAGAATTATTATTAATATTCCAATAGAATCATTGGCATGTTAGCAGGTGAAGCCATTTATTCCCAAAAGTTCATCAAGAGAGAATATTTACTGTCTCTTCTTCCTCTAGTAATACTGATTTCCACTCTTACTCATGTCATCCCATGGAAATAACAGCTAACATTTATATAGTGCCAACTATAGACTAGGCATTATATTTGGTGCTTTACTATTATTTGATCCTCATAACAACTCTTGGAGATAGATGCTATTATTATTTCCATTTTACAGATGAAAAAACTGAGGCAAAGAGAGATAGATTAAGTCATTAAGTGAGGAGCATAGCTAGAGTATGAGGCTGGATTTGAATTTAGGTCTCCCAGATCCCAGATTATACATTTTACATAACTCCATAAATTTTGAGGGAATTCTACCTTATAGAGAGAATTTTTGGCATTCAAATTTGCATACTACTTTTTATAATTTGCATTGTACTTTTTAAGCCTTCCTATTTGAAGATGTCAAGTTTATACATATGTATAAATATGACAGAAATAGACTTATATTTGGCATTTGCCTTTATTTCCTAGATGTAAAGGCTTCCCTAGTGTTTCTAGCTGGGGACTGGGATGCCTCTGTCCTACCACCTGTTGGGTTGGCAGGTCCTCTCCATTTCACAATAAATCACCCCATACCTGATTTCTTAACAATAGGGTTTAAAATAAAAAAAGTTGAACTAAGAAACTAATTCACTTCTTTTTAAACATCTTGAGACACAAATTAGCAGTTTTGCTACAAAAGACATTCTAAAACTATATTGACTTTCTGTATAAAATAATACTACTCATGAATTTTTTCTCTTTCACCCCATTTCAAGTACTGTGAGACCACTGAATTTTTTTCAAATCATTTCCTAGTTACCATGCATAGTTGGAACATGTCCATGAATCCCAACTTAAATTTTGGTCAACAAATAGCAACTGCTTTGTACTCAACTCACATTCTCTTTAATGACTTTGAATTTCATAGTGAGCAAGAACAGAGAGAATTATTTTAGCCCAATGCTAAAGGTCCTAGTTAGATGTCTAATCTTGTTTTTAATGAGTATTAAGTAACACTGATTAGTTAATCTATTGAGAAACAAGGAATGATTTCTGTGTCAAGCCTAACTCAAATGTCATGTAAAAATTTGGTCAGGACTTTTGCTCTGTAGAAGTAAGCTGGTCTGGAATTTGATCCTACAATCTGTCTGCATGTCTTCTAAAAGAAAGGGTGGGTTTCCTGATTCCATTTCCTATGTCATTACATTAGCTCATACCTGTTACTGTACTAAGGAAACCAAGATAGTTAAACTGTGAGGTAGCAATCAGCAGCTGTGATAATAATTGAGGACATTTTTAGACTCTTGCTCAATCTGAGACTGCTGAAGACAGCAGGAATAAGCAAAGAGCATAAGTTCTGGGCTAGTATTTCTTAGGCTGGACTATCCCATAACTGTTGCAGAGATATTTGTCTTGCAAAGAAAAAGAATAATAAGTAGTTAAGGGGAGACCTCTTTGTGGGGGAGCAGTATCAGGAGACTGTTGATATTGGATAAGTATTTCCATGTGTTATCATATTATTGTTCACTGTGTTTGATCTTGTGTTCATCTTGTGTGCTGTGCTATGTCAAGAGCTACTCAATGTTGTAGGCAACATCAGATAGAGTTTTAAGATTGTGTCTCTAGGTCAACAACTGAGTCTTTCACAATATCTTTATAATAAACTGTTACCTATTTTATTGAATTGGTCTGTGTCAAGGAAGGGTCACAGGAAAGTGAGAGGAAGAGATTGTGAGATACTGAGTGTACTCTTGCCTTGGACAATCTAAACATAGCCTATAAATTTCATTTCTCTGACATGACACATTATACTTGAAGGTTTTCCTTACATAAGCTGTTCTTTTTCTATTTGGTCAGTGCTCTTCTGGTCTACCAAACTGTTTTTCCATTCCTTGAAACTCAGATTACAATAGTGGTTTCACTTAAAATTAAAGTCCATGCTATTCAATCTTACCATTTTCCTTTATTTCATGTCATCATCTTTTTTCTCTAATTTACATGCTTTTAATAAACCTGTTTAATATTTTGATTATTTGATCCTTGAAGGGTGAGGCAGGCCCATAGGAGAGAAACAAACTAGATAATGGTATTCCCAAGGGAAACTTCTGGATGAAGACAATGAACCATGGAAATTATTGTGTGAGACAAATCACCAAGATTGAGCCCAGAGAAGGGGATCTAAGGGTCTCGTTATCATAAATTCTGTTTTTAAAAACTATTAGTCCCAATTCACCATCAAGTAATTATAATATATTTGGAAAGACAGTGATGTTTGGTTAATTAAAATATCTTTTTGTCATTACTTTATCAGGTAATGGGCCTATTTTTCCTCTTCCTTCTTTTCTTTCCTTCCTTCCCTTTCTTTCCTTCCTTCCTTCCTTTCCCTTCCTTCCTTCCTTCCTTCTTTCCTCCCTTTTTCCTCCCTCTCTCCCACCCTTCCTTCCTTCCTTCTGTTCTTTCTCTCTTCCTCCATCCCTTCTCTGTTTCCCTCCATCCCCCTCTGTCTCTCTCTTTCTCTCTCTTTTTCTCCCTTTTCCTTTTCTCCCTTTTTCTCTTTCTCTCTCTTTTTTCTTTCTTCCATTGCTTCTTTTTCTCTCTCCTTTCTCTCTTTTTCTTTCTCTTTCTCTCTCTCTCTCTCTTTCTTGGCTTGCAAAAGAGTAAAATTAGAATCTGGCCTAGTGACATTTATGTAATGGCATCTGCAAAAGAACTCCAATATCCTTTAAAAAGTACACTTAGCTATGATGGAATAAATGTACCACTATAATTGGAATTCTTTGAGAGTCCATTTAAACAGGATCAGCTGTTGGTAGCGGGGAGGAGTATTTAAAGCAATGACTATCAAAGGGTTCTGATTTAGTGTAATTTACCATGGAGCCATGGATTTGCCCAAAGGAATCAGTAATATAAGCAAGACAAAGAATTAAAGCCTGAAATGTGCTATATAACTCTGATGAAACTCCCTTCAACTACAAATTTGAGAATAAGATTATTGATCATTTACAGGCCCGCATAACTCACTATGTACAACTGGGACAACATAAACTACATTTATAAAGGGCAGGTTCCATACTCAATCTTGATGAACTAGACTGAGATAATTACTCATAATCCCTGGTTAAGTATAAAATACAATTAATAATAGTTTCTGAACTACTACTTTGAGAGGATGGGAGAAAATAGTGAGTATGCATCAGAGTGATTTTAATTTCTTTGAAAAGAGGTATCTTTTAAAACAATTCTTCCTTTTCTTGGCTCTGTTTGTGAAGCATGTTGACAAGCCCAGATGAAAACAGACTTTGAATGTTCCTTTAGGGGATTTGGGGCACTGATCATAGCCCTCAGGCAGCTATATTACTGGCAAACAGCATACTCAAGGGATGAAATGTGGGTGTTGTGGGGAGGCGTGGTCAAAGGAGGAGGGAGGCAGGGTAGTAGTAGAGCAAAAAATGTAAATAGCAGAGACCTTTGGTCTTTCCAGATTTGACCACCTGCTCCTCTGGTCTGTGTAATATTTGTATTGTCTTTCTGTCTTTCTCTCCCAGACTGTGAGCCCCTAGGGTAGGGATAGTGTCTTCTTAATGTCATTGAGAGTCAAGCCTGTTGTCAGTCCTCTACAAATAATAAAAATGATTAATTGTTGATTAATGTTTCTTTTTTCATATGTGCCCAGAGGCTTTAATTCTGAGTATTTTTTTTTATTATTAATCAAAATCCGATATTTAGGAAACATGATTAGCTCCCAAATCACAAAACTTTACAAAAAGCAATTTTTGTTTTAAATTTTTATTCTAATCTTAACAAATTCAACAGAAAGAAAAGAAAAATGAATAATTTCATATTATTGAACAGATTGAAGCATATTTATGAAACCACGAGTTGCTATTACATAAATCTTACTATGGAAAAAAAAGTACATAATGAATTCAAATGCCATTTTCAAGGCTTTACTGCTTATTTGTGTTTCCTCCAAACTTCTGTCTGCTTTCTTCTGTGAATTATTTAAATGTTTCAATGATCCCCTTCTTTTGTTTTCTTTTTGACAATAATATCACTGACTACATTTACTTCCTGAAAGTTTTTCCAAACTAGCAGGTGGGTGGTGCAGTTTCTAAAAAGTTTGGCTTGGAGTCAGAAATAGCTGAATTCAATTTTGGTCTAGATTTTTACTAACTGTAAATGAATCAACTTCAGTTTCTGCAATTGTAAAATAAGTATCATAAACATCTACTTCTATCACACAAGTTCTTATGACTATCAAATTAGATATTATTTGTAAAGCTTAGCATATAGCAGGCATTATATAATTCCCTTTTCTTATACTTCCTGCAAACTGAAGAGAAAGAAAATCCTTGTAACCAGGAATGATAGTTAAGCAAATAAATCTGTCTCTAAAAGTCTTTGAAAAAAAGTTAATTTATTTAAAAAATTAGCATTGACCATAAATCTACCTAGCCAAATTTGTTAGTAACTAGTTACATTTAAATTAATTTCAATGTATAAATAATAATGAATATTTTTTCAGTCACTAAATTCTTATAATTTGGTGTTAACTCAATTGTTCTCACTTTGCCTCTTGTTTACAATGAATGGTTTCTTCATTCTGATGATCTTCTGTCAGCTTATCTTCTCTTTTAAGTAACTGCTTTCAATATTCTTAACAATACTCTCCTGGTTTTTCATGATACTTCCTTCCTTTTTTTTTGAACTGCTTTTTTCTCTCTCAATTGTTGGTTCCTATACCATATTCTTCTCCTAATTGTCATAACTCTGAGGAGTTCTGTCCCTTTTCTCTTACTATATTGTGTCTTTGTAACTCATCACTTTTAAGCAAGTGATACACAGATCTACAGATGGTCACTGTCACTCCCTTGAGCTTTATTCCTACATCTCTTATTGCTCATTGTTTGTTTCAAATGAAAATGGCCCAGAAATATCTCAAACTTAACATGTGCAAAACTGAATTTTCCTCCCAAAATATTCCTTTTTCCAAATTTCCTCATTTCAATTGAAGACATCATCTATTTTTCCCAGATTTGTAATCTTAGTGCTATTCACTTGCCCTCATTCAAAATATCTAATTAGTTGTTCCATTGCTATTTCTATTTTTATATCTTTCACATGGAACCCTTTTTGATATATGGTTACTACTTTAGTTCTGGCCCTCATCACCTATCATCTATTTTAATAAAAGAGTCTCTGAATTAAATTCCCTGCCTCAAATTTTTCACTACTACATCTCATTCTACAAGTTACTACTAAAGTGATTTTCTTTAAGCACAGATTTGACCACTCTATTCTAGTGGCTTTCTATAGTTCTCTCCTTAGCTTTTTACAAATAAGTTGTATAAAATAAGTTTTTATTGATATTTTCTGGGAATTTTTTTTTGCATCATCATAGTAATCTCGAGTATCCCCCCTCTTCTCCTTCCCATATAAGTCAACTCATATCACAAATAAAATTTTTAGAGAAGAAAAACTTCAGCACAACTGATTGATATGTTTAAAAAGCATGAAAGCACTGCAATGTATAAGGTGGAGTGTCTTTTCATATCTCTTCATTCTAGTTCTGCTTGATCTTTATAATTTTGTTTCATTTTTTGTGTGTTTTACCATGTAGTTTTCTTTCTATTTATACTGATGAATGTATATTGTTTCCTTGACTCTGGTTATTTTGCTCTGCATCTGTTCATATAGATCTTTCCATACCTTTCTGTATTCATCACAAACATCATTCCTCACATTACACTAATAATCCATTATATTTGTGGTATATAATGTGTTTTTGTAGTTATTGTTGTTGTTTAGTCATATCAGTTATATCACTCTTTGTGACTCCATTTGGTATTTCTTAGCAAAGATACTGGAATGGCTTGCCATTTTCTTCATTTTATATATAAGGAAATGGAGGCAAATAGATTTTAAAAGTTTTCCCAGGGTCACATAGTTAATGAGTATCTGGCACCAGATTTAAGATGAGATTTCTTGACTCCAGACTTGGCACTCTATTCCCTGTGCCAACTAGCTATCTCACCATTATATGTTTAGTCACTCCTCAATTATTAGATATCTATTTTGTTTCTGATGTTTAGCAATCACAAAAAAAGTGTTACCATATTTTAGAGCACATGGAGACTTTCTTCTTATTGATGGCTTCCTTGGGATATAAATCCAGCAATGGTCTTTCTAGTTCAAAAGTATGGAAAATTTAATCATTTTATTTGAATAATTTTAAACTGCTTTCCAAAATGATTATGCCATTCCACAGCTCTATCAACAATGTATTAGTGTGCTATCTTTTTATAATTCCTCCAATATTGACTATTACCAATAATATCAATATTTTGGTCATTTTTGCCATTTGCATATGATTAGCTCTTAAGCCCTTTACAATCTGCCCCTAATCTATCAGTCTAAGCTCATCATATATTACATGGACACATACAGACACACACAAATGCCACCATACTCTGCAATTTAGCCCAATTAGTCTTCTTTCTTTTCTTCACATATCAGTCCATCTCTCATCTCTATGTTTGTGCACTAACTAATCCCTAAATCTAAAATCTACCCTCTCCTCATCTGTCTCATGGAATCTATTTCTTGCTTTTCTTTAAGACACATTAATAATAAGCAACACTAAACCTTTCCTCATGCATCAACTTAAGTGCCTTTTCAAATTACATTGAATTCACTTTTTTTGCATTTATTCTGTATTTGTTATCTCTGTCTCTCCTGATAGATTGCAAGATTGTTGAGGACAGGAACTATTTCATTCTATGCATGTCCAGAAAACAGTGCCAGGCACATGGGAGTGCTTAACAAATGCTTACTGATTAATTAAATCTGGTCCACCTTTGTGCCCTTTTGAATGATTTTGTTTGGATCTTATCAAATTTCTTTAAATGTGAGTCTTAACTGTTTTCTGAATTTCCACTACCTTAACAGGCAATTTTTATTTATGATTCCCTCTGTTTCTGGACATTTATATTAAGAAAAAAATTATATACCTCTAACTATAAATCTGAGGTGTTCATCGAATACAGTTGGTTTAGTCTCCACGCATTAAACTTTAGAAGTCCAGTCCTTACTCATAATTTGTTTTATGAGTCACCAAATTTTGCTTCAAGTATTTTCCATGCAAGAAAGAAACATTAACCTTATTGAACTCATCTTGTTTCAACTTTGAAAGAAGGAAGACATAATTTTTTTGGCAGAAATATTTCTGTTAACCTTGATAAGAGAGTTTTACACAATGTATTACTAGGTCTGCATATCAGATTTAAATAGTAAAATAATCTATATATGAGATCCATATTGAGATATCTGCTATTCCTTTGGGGGGGGGAAGCTAAATGTATTTAGTACATGAGGTACAAAGGAATTGTAGGGGATGTTAAATTTTGGCAGAAAAGCTAATCAGAGAATTCCACAGGGATTGGTATAGGATGTAATGACTTCCATAATCTTAGTTACTCTTAATGGAATATTTTAAGAAGTTCTCTCATCTGGATAGAACTATGTAGAATTAAATGTCCAAAATTCTTTGCCTCAGGGAATCAACATGTTAATCATTTCTCTAAGAGGAGCTTAGGGAAGTAGACAAATTGCAGTTTGATGTCTGGTAATTTAATGTCCCTTCCGGGGGATTTGTCTCAGGTATTAGCCTTCCCTGATATGCCTAACCATTACAAGTCTCTCATACCTTATATTATTTTATATTGATACATGTTTATATATCACTCAATAAAAAACAAGCTTCTTAAGGATAGAGTTTGATTTTTTAATTATTATTTTTATTTTTTATATCTATAACCAAGTGCTTTACATCATGTTAGGTATTGGACCAATTTGTTTAAATGAATTAAATTATACAATATAGTATAATATAGTTATTGAATGATTCAGGTTCTCTCTGTGTTTTTCTTTGTCTCTCTGTGTGTCTTTGTCTTTATCTCTCTGCATTTGTGTCTGTCTCTCTGTCTTCTTCTGTTCTCTCTCTTCCTCTCCTTCTCGGTTTCTATATCTCTATTAATCCATCCATCTAAAAGTAGTTTTATCCCACTTTTAAACTGTATTCTATAGAACCATAAAAAACTGAATATAGGAATAAAAATAACATTCAACTCTCTTTTTTACAGTTTGTGCAGGTATGATAGGTAGTACCAAACTAAACTGTTTTTTGTTTGTTCGTTTATTGTTGTTTAAGTATCATTAGATTGGTAAATCAGGGAAATTTTTCATATATGTGATTCTTATAGATGAGATAGAAAGATTTGTAGGTTAATACCAACCTATTGTGGAAAGGGGAGGGGTATCTTTAGTTCAGATCTTTTTTTTGGTGTTTTTCAAGGCTCTTAGATGTCTATCCTTGTATGTGTACTCTTACCATTTTTGTCAATGAATTGAATAAAGTCATGACTAGCATACGTATCAAATTTGCAAATGACATAAAGCTAAAAATGATTAATGTGTTGGGCCAGTATCACCTAGTCCATTGGTACCTTAGGTATGAAATCATAACAAAATTGATATTTATAATCAGTCTAATTTTTTTACAAAAGGAAGTTTGGGTAGCCATAGAAAGGGAAGAATATTCAGCGCAAAGAAGGATATTCATCCAAGAAAAAGCTGTGATTCAGTGGAGCACAGTTTTTCCAGTGTCCATGTTCAATCTATTATCTGAAGTCTCAGTATGGGAGACTACAGCTATTTATGTCTTAATTGTTTTGTATCCAGGTGAACATGAAGTGATCTCAATAATTTGAGTCTTAGTTTTCCAAGCCAAGTGGATCTCAAAAAAATTTTCAATATCTCTAAAATTTTAGCCTGATACATGGCAGGCAGGGTGATAAAGAAATCTTACTCCCAATAGAGAAAGATAACTGACATAATGAATGATAAAATAATTATCCTAATTTTTTTTAGGATACATGCAATATGCAGCCTAAGAATTTATGCTAAACCTGAGTAGGGATAAATGTAAAGTCTTAATTCTGAATTTATAAAAAAGTCAGTTTTACAGAGATGGCTAACATTAAGCTACACAAGATCTCAATGTGAAAAGAATGTGGGAATTTGAGGGATAAATAAGATCAATATAGGCTAGTTAGCTGATGCAGTGGAGCACACATGACTTGCAGCAAGAAGATTCATCTTAGTGAATTTAAATCTGAACTCAAATACTTACTACCTGTGTGACCCTCGGCAAGTCACTTAATCCTGTTTACCTCGGTTTGCTCAAATGTAAAAAGAACTAGAGAAAGAAAGAGTGAACCACTCCAATATCTTTGCCAAAAAAAAAAAAAAGAGTTGGATATAATGGAAAAATGACTGAACAACAACTGAAAGATACATATGAGTCAAGAGCATGGCATGAGAGACAATATCAAAGAAAAAAAGCTACAGTGATCTTTGCCTGCTTTAATAAAGTCATAGTGGTATAAACAAGGAGTATTCCTACAGTTCTGCTGTATTCCATCATGAACTACAACAACAACAACAAATAGAAGCATTTTCTTCAATTATGAGGATGATATTTTAAGAAAATCATTCAGACATATTCAGACATTAGAACATATTTAGAGGTATGTGACTAATGAAGCCAGGATAGTGAGAGAATTGGCAATGTCAAACCTACAGAAGAGAAATTTGGAACTAGGGAAGAGGACATAGATTGTTATCTCAAATATATATATATATATATATACTGAAAAGCAAAAGATAACATTTTCTGAACCTCAATTGGCAAAACTAGAACCAATGCGTGGAAGTTACTCGGTTGTTGGGTTTTTGGATTTGTTTTTGTTTTGTTTTGCTTTGTTTTTGGCTTCAATAAGAAAAATCTAAAAGTAGCTAGGTAATATAGGTTTGGAATTAGGAAGGTGTGAGTTGAAATCTCATCTCAGACACTTATTAGTAAGTCATTTAACCTTGTTGGCTTAAGTTTTTTCATCTATAAAATGATTTTTATAGAAGGAAATGCTAAACCACTCCAGTATCTTTACTAAGAAAACCCCAAATGGGGTCATGAAGGATCCAGGAACAACAAAAAGATTGAACAGCAACAAAAGGAAAAACTGATAGAATTATCTATCAGAGGAATAAATAAGCTTGCCTGTGAAAATAAAGTATCTCCATCACTGGAGAAAAATAGACATTTAGAAAGTACCAATAATTAGGAAATAAAATTGATTGAAGGTTGTTATCTAATTGCTAGTATCTAGTTTGTCAATCTATTACATCCTTCTCAACTCCTCTCTTCCATCTGAAAATTTCTAGCTTATTTCAGAGTTCAATTCAAGGTCCACCTTCTCTGTGAGGTCTTTCCTGATCCTTTCATATATAATTCCCTTATTCAATTATTTTGTATATAATTTATATTCATTTGTACACACATATGTTTTGATCCTGGTAGAATGCAAGCTCCTTCAGAGAAAGGATTGTTTTACTTTTGTCTTGATATTCTTAACACCAGCTACAGTACCTGGCACAAGGTGGTGGTATATTCTCCAGACGTTCAAAGGATTTAGAAAGGAAAAAGGCAAAACCCCAATGACAATTAAGCTTTAGAGCAGAAAGGGGATTCTAGAAGTACAGATTTCATAAAGAAATTGCTTAAACTAATTAACTGTTGAGTGGGCCAGAAGAAAGACACCTTGAAAGACAAATAAAACACCTTGACATCATGATCAACTACTTAAATGTTGAAATCAGCTTTTTTCTTTATTATAATACCTTGTGTCAATAATCTGCTAGATGCCCTTTCCTCATCCAAAAATAATCTCTCAAATCCAATCTTTCCTGTCCTAGTTGAATATCAATATAATTCATTGGAGACAATCATAAAATTAATCTGTTTTTACTCCTTACAATATCATGGTACATAACTTTATTATTTTATTTTTATTTTTATTTTTTTTTCTACAAGACAAATTTATTCCACATCCTTATAGGTCTCTATGAAACAGGAAGCATACTCCCCAGAGTCTCTACCTAGAGGAAGCAGCATTAGAAGCACTCTTTAAGTATGCACCAAATCCCCAATACAGTTATAACATTAAATCATGACTATAATTCAATAAGAGCAAATTATTACTTATAAGAAACAAAACAACAACAAAGCTCCAAAAGATAAAATGATTAGAACCGTGGGAATTTTCATTACTAATAAAACTGGAAATTACATAGGGGAGAAGAACATAATAAGAAAAATATTTTTTAATCTGAACAAAATTTAGACTATGAAATTAAAATTAAAATTAAAATAACTAATAAATAAAATCCGAAAAATCAAGAAATCATCTCTCATAGTGGAACATAGTGGAACTTATGAGACAGGTTGGCAGGTCACCCAGAATTCAAAAGTTATTTGATTATTAGAATCTCCACATGAAGGGAATTTGTATTCTGTCCTTTCAAAAAAGATTCTAGTTTTTTTCCAGGCAAGTCTTGGAAGTCTTGAGAGTCTTTTTTTTTTTTTTTTCTATTTTAATAACTTTTTATTGACAGAACCCATGCTTGGGTAATTTTTTATAACATTATCCCTTGTACTCACTTCTGTTCTGACTTTTCCCCTCCCTCCCTCTGAAATGGACAAAAGGAATGGCCCTCCTTTCCACTGTACTTCAAAGGCCTCGGGCTAGCAGAAGAAAGTTTGCTCAGCTAGATTAGGGGGCTTCTTTTGCACTTCAAAGGGCCAGATCAACAATGCTCCCAAGGGTATCTGTTCCAGGAGGGTGGTCGTCTAACCCTGATCCCTATCTATGTTAGAATGTCTGCCCCGGTGAATTCTCCTTTCATTCCTGTAAAACCCCCAATCTCCTTTTGTAAAACTCGAGTCACTGTTTAATGTCAAAATGTGACGAGCCGAACAGAAATGCTTATAAGGCTGTCCCTACTTCAGTCGGGCACGGAACCATGCCAGAATCCTTCTGGAGGTCCGTCCTGGCCATGCACACCATCTAGGCCAATTACAAATAAATTATTTCTAAATTATAAATTACTATGGCCGTCTTGAATTCTATTGCCTGGACTATTTCACCTCCACCCCTTCCCCCAGATGGCAAGCATTCCTATACGTGTTAAATATGTCACGGTATATCCTAGATACAATATATAGAACCGAACAGTTCTCTTGTTGCACAGGAAGAATTGGATTTAGAAGGTATAAATAACCTGGGAAGAAAAACAAAAATGCAAGCAGTTTACATTCATTTCCCAGTGTTCTTTCTTTGCGTGTAGCTGCTTCTGTCCATGCTTGATTAATTGAAACTGAGTTAGATCTCTTTGTTGAAGAAATCCACTTCCATCAGAATACAGCCTCATACAGTATCATATATATGTAATGATCTCCTGGTTCTGCTCATTTCACTTAGCATCAGTTCATGTAAATCTCGCCAGTCCTCTCTGTATTCATCCTGCTGGTCATTTCTTACAGAGCAATAATATTCCATAACATTCATATACCACAGTTTACCCAACCATTCTCCAATTGATGGGCACCCACTCATTTTCCAGCTTCTAATCACTACAAACAGGGCTGTGTGGTACATAACTTTAGATGGGACTTCTCTACTATCAAGTAAAAATCATATTTTATTCTCCCCAACAAAAGGAAGCAACCATATAAGAACCTTAATTTTTCTATTCTCAAGCTGCCAAATCTACACCACTCCCTGCCACACTGCCCCAAAGAAAATGTGATTTAACCTCCTAATTGACAGAAAAGATTTGAGAGAATTCCACATGATCTCCCTTTAGTTCCCTACTTTAGTCTTTAAAATTTCTCAGAATCATTTCCCACATTTTTCTTCTTCTCTCTAGCTATTGACATAGTTATTTGTACCTCCCACTGAGAGTAATCCTTCTATTTATGCTTTTCTTCCTATTTATTACCTAACTCTTCCCTCAGGATTTTGGACCATTTATCATGCTCCCTTTCACATGCATTTTAGACCTCTTCTACATTCCCTCCTTACCATGTGCTTATAGATATTCTCAGGTCTCCATGATTTAAAAAATGCCTTTCAGCCATTATCCTATTTTTCTCTTTTATTTTTCCTAAATTTCTCATAAAACATTTTTATACCTAATTTTTTTTTTATTTCTACTTCCTCCTTACTTTTAGTCTAGCACTTAGTAGGTATATATTAAGTGTCTCAATTATTTACTTAGCTTGCATTACTTAAACCTTTACAATGACTCTTGTTCTTTCAGAGAAACCTTCTAAAATTAGCTAATGCTTATAAATCATTTTTTTCATCTCCTCTTACTGAACTGTAAGGACTAGATTTAATATCTAATTAGATATATAGGTTTTTGTTATCAAAATACCTTTCTATAATCTTTCCTGTACATTATCACAAAGAATTAAACAAAATGCAAAATAAAAGAGGATAATTTTAGCAAAACTAATTAAAAAAACATTAAAAAATGTTTGACATGTGAAGTATTCCACATCCATGAACTCTTCAAGTTCTGAAAAGTAGTAGAGATGTCATCTTATATCTCTTCTTTAGAGCCAGAAGTGTTCTTTGTATCTTTGCAACATTCATTTTCAATTCTTTTAAAAGCGTTTTCATGCTTCTCTCATTCACCAGATTTCATATAGCTTGATAATTTTTCTTTATACACATACAGCAACGTTTGTTTAAGCATTTTGCAGTTGATGGACATCTACTTTGTTTTCAGTAGCTTGCTACAACAAATGCTGCTAAAAATATTTTGGTTTATATAGTGCATGTCTTTCTTTCTTCCTTTCCTCCATCCCTTATTACCTCATTCCCTTCCTCCCTAGTTCTCTTTCTCCTTCCTTTTTCCTTTACTTCTTCCCTCCTTTTGACCCTTCCTTCCTTCCTTCCTTCCTTCCTTCCTTCCTTCCTTCCTTCCTTCCTTCCTTCCTTCCTTCCTTCCTTCCTTCCTTCCTTCCTCCTTCCCTCCCTCCCTTCCTTCCTTCCTTCCCTCCTCCCTCTCCCCTTTCTCTCCTTTGTTAGAATTCTTACAAGGTCCTGAATCAGTGGAATTGATAGAGACAATGGGTGTTTAGTAGGGTGCTTAACGGTTCTCTAGATGTGCTTAGTACTTATTAGAGTTCACACCTTTAAGAGAGCATATATGAGCTAGGAGTCTCAACCAGGATGCCCTTCGGAAGATTCACAAGGCAGGATTCAGTCGAGGAGATTCACAAGTCAGAGAAGGCAAGTCAGTCAGAACTAAGGAAGACAGAGAAGTGGTGGCAGACAGTCCTGTGGACAACACTGAAACCAAGATCCGGAAGGCTTCCAGAAAACTAGCTGAGCCCCAAGTGAAGGACATAAGATTTTGGAAGAGACAATAAAGGATTTGGACTTTAACTCCTGGCTGCATTTGAGGTGATTATTACACTAAACTGAAAGGAAGGCTGCCTTCCAGAAGCCCCCCAAGAAACCTGATCTCAGAGAACATTATATTTTAGAAAAGAACATTACACTCTTTCACATTAATTTAGTGAAATATTATACAGCAATCAAGATTGATAAACATGAGAAACATTAAAGATCTATATAGACTTTTATAAAATAATGCATAGTAACAAGAGTTAGTTGGAGGGGAAATAAATAAGAGAGTAAGAGAAATAAAAGAATGAATGAATCAAAAAAGAATTCTGGTTGAGATTTAGAGGGATAGACTGAAAATTCTGATACATTATATTTTGAAATTAATCACTTTAATAGTAGTACATACTGCATTAACTTCCCACTAAGCTGCAGGTTCTTGTTTTCTTTCTTGAACTTGTATATCTCCACATACCAAATAAAATATGGAAGACATAGTAGTGCCAGATTCAAATATCTTAAAAGAGAATCGTCAGGGAGGTGAATCTGTTGTAAACTAAAGCAAAATTTAAAACAAACAACAAACAAGCAAAACTTTTTCTCCCTCCCTTTCTTCTTCTTCCCCTCCTACTTTCTTTCTATCTGTGTATGATTCTGTCTCTGTCTCTATTTCTGTCTCTTTGTCTTTCCTTCTCAGCTTTCTCTTTGTCTCTCTGTATCTGTCACTTTCTATCTCTGTGTTTCTCACTCTGTCTTTCTGTCTTTATCTCTCCTTAGCTTTCTCTGTCTCTTTGTGTGTGTGTGTGTGTGTGTGTGTGTGTGTGTGTGTCTGTCTGTCTGTCTGTCTATCTGTCCCTCTTGCTCTCTCAATTTCACTCACTCTCTCTCTGAATTGGGCCTGTAGTCTGTGCTCAATGGGTGGCCCCTCTTTGACCAGTGGAGTTTTTCTAATGCACTAATTTATTTAAAAGTAAATGTTGCCATTATGTAGACATTATACCCATTAAGTATAAATTTGTGCCTTTCTTTTCATCTTTCATACTTAGGAAAGTGACTAGTAGGTTTTAAGCATTTCATAGTCACTTAGTTTGGTACATAAGAATATGTATTTAAGAATTAAATATGATTTATTTTAGGACTTGGAGTTTAAATTTGACTAGAGAAGTTTTCTTAATGCCCTAATTTATTTAAAAGTAAATGTTGCCATTATGTAACACATTATACCATTAAGTATAAATTTGTGCCTTTCTTTTCATCTTTAATACTTAGGAAAGTGACTAGTAGGTTTTAAGCATTTCATAGTCACTTAGTTTGGTACATAAGAATATGTACTTAAGAATTAAATATGATTTATTTTAGGACTTGGAGTTTAAATTTGACTAGTGAAGTTTTTCTAATGCCCTAATTTATTTAAAAGTAGATGTTGCCATTATGTAATACACTATATCATTAAGTATAAATTTGTGCCTTTCTTTGTATCTAGTACTTAGGAAAGTAACTAGTAGGTTCTTAAGCACTTCATAGTCACTTAGTTTTTACATAAGAATATGTACTTAAGAATTAAATATGATTTATTTTAGGACTTGATGTTTTACTTTGATATTCTAAGGGATCCATAATTTCACTGATGTGAGTCTTCTCTCCCCTAGGGATGCATAGCTAAAAACCTATCCTCCCTTTATGATCCTGTTCATGCTATAATAAACTAGATTTTCCATAGAGAATTAACTATGAGTTAGAGATTTTCTTCTTTCCTTTTAGCCCGTGTATCAGTCAAACTATTCATCAATTGTGTTTCATTCTTGATGAATAATCAATCTATCATCTTTTCCAATCATATAATCTGTACTATACACAAATATGTGTGGATGTGGGTATGGGTGTATATATGTATATATTTAAGACAACTTGTACATGAAGCTCATCATTGGCAATTTGTTGTAGGTGTCACAGTCCAGAAATAGAGTTAATGTGGCTAATGTGAACTTAATTCAATGTAAATCAAGGTATTTGCTAAAGATTATATCCATTTCATCTTTTATACTAGATACCTGACCTACCAAATTAAACATTGGTGTAAATGTTGAGATGAGTCAGCAACCTTTGGGAAAATTATACTTTCTGCCATGTAAAATGATTTTTTAGTAAAAAATATTATTAATTTATTTTCAAAGATGACACTTTTCCTCAGAAATACTTAATTTTAGTATCCTGCAGTGTTTGAAATTCCTCACTTGGGCCCCTTAGGTAACTCAGATACCTAGCAGCACTGAGATGATGAAAATAAAAGTACAATATATGTTGCAATCTTCT
The DNA here is from genome assembly GCF_016432865.1 of Antechinus flavipes. Classification (NCBI taxonomy): domain Eukaryota; kingdom Metazoa; phylum Chordata; class Mammalia; order Dasyuromorphia; family Dasyuridae; genus Antechinus; species Antechinus flavipes. Next base: position 226,945,653 of record NC_067400.1, read on the forward strand.
GTTTGACATAATTACCCCATGGGTGTACTTTAAGTTTTATCAAGGACACATTAATTTTTTATGCTTTCTAGTACTTTCTGTACGGTAAAAGCCACTGAAATCATAATTTACAAGGTTTAGCCTGTCAGTACAAGAAAGGTAACATACTGTTGGAAGTGTTTCATTTCTGGTTAAGATGCCCGTTGTCTCATTATCCTCATGTTAACACAAACTAACTCTACTTGATCTATTTAAGGCTTCCTCTCATGCTCTGATTCTCTAGACTTATCAGCAAAATATTAATAGTGTATATGTAGTTCCAAATTTTCCAAAATAATGTAACATCTAATATATCCATGTCAAAAGCATCAAACAAAACAAGACCAAGAACAGTAAACAAGCATAAACCCTGCCTGCCCTCCAAAATAAAGTAAGAGAAAATTCGATCATCCTAAGTAATAAGTATTCCAGTTTTATAGGTGAAAAACCTTGATTCTGAACCCAAGTCAAAATGTTCAGGGCTGCTAGACTTAAAACTGATCTACTATAAATTTGTTTTTTCTGAGTTTCTAGAACTCTCATGGACAGTATGGAAGAAAATGAGATAACATGCAAAGGCAAACCGTGCTTAGCACAGTGTCTGGCACATAATAGGTATTATATAAATGTGTATGCCCTTCCTCTTTCTTCCTTTCCTGTGATGAACAATGAACCCAGTGGAATTAGAATGAGATTATAGAATGATTAAGTTAGAAAGGTCCTACTGGATCTAGGTCATCCTTTTTTTTTTTTTTTTTAAATAGAAAAAGAAATTGAGGCCCAAAGAAGTTAAATGTCTTACTCAAGATCATAAGGCTAATAAGTGATCAAGTTAGGATTTGAATCCAGGTCCTTTGATCTCAGTACAGAACTATTTTCCCCATATGTACAATGTTATTTTGAAGGTGAAGTTCTAGCAAGGTGACTTTAAATTAATCCCTTCACTTTTCTGGGCTTCAATTTTCTCATCTTTTGGTAAAAAAACATTGTAATAACTATTCTTTAAGGTTCTTTCCAACTTCATATTTTATACTTCTGAATTTTAGCACATTTTTTTTTCAAATAATTGATCATCTATGTTTTTGATGTTGAGAGTGCAAATATAATCTCACATAGATAAATAGAAAGTCACAAAATTCTACTTTTACATGTACAAATAGTTTTTGTTGAGATTATAAACATTTGCTCTGGATTAGAAGCAGTTTTCAACTTTTTCAGCATTTGCAATAGTCCTGAGTAAATTTTTTCAGTATTTCACTGGATCTGTAATCTCATAGGTTATGATATTTACTTTTTGAGAGCTCATATTATTGTCAACCAAGTCTTCTCTTCTTTGGCCAATAATGTATATGTCCTTCCACAAATCTTCTATCAGATTACCTGTATAAAAAAGTAAGTAAACTTTCTCTTTGTGGCTCATTTTAAAATTTTTCTCCCAATTTAATAGAATTCTAAATAGAATGTTTCATATGTTTCTAGGTTTCTGTGTTATATAATTACAAGGAATCTTCAAATTAGGAATGTAGATGTAAACAATGAATTAAGCCTGATCTTATTTCTCCATAGGCCATCTGATAAACGTAAGCCATGATAAGGATCACTTTTGCCAGACATTTGATTCTTTTCTTTTAATTTTGTAAAAATCAGTTTGTATTTATCAGCTTTTCATTGTAGATGTCTCCCGTGTATTTTTAATCTCATTTCAGTTCATAATTTTTCAATTTTCAGTTGATTTGAAAGATAGATATTTAAATCTAGTTCACAAATGCATTACAACTATTTTTTCCTTTAATCCAACTAAATGCTGCAAACAGACTATTTTCATTCAAATTTTGTACAACAACAGTAAACTAAAAAGGGAGGGAAAGGAAAAAGATCATTCTAGGATATCTTGAGTGCTTCTACAGAAGACTCAAGCTATACTAACACACATATATATATATATTTATACATATGTATCATGTGTGTATATGTGTATATAAACATATACATACATCTAAAAAGAGAATGAAAGTTAAAAACAACACATAGATGTATATAAATATGTATAGGTACTTTTATGGAGTACTGTATAAGGGAATAAGGAAATAGTTTGACACATCATGAAGTCAGAAGGCTTTGAAAACAGTGAGAGAAGTAGAGGGGGGAAGTATTTCATCTGTTTAGATATCTACAAATATTCTCTCAACATAAGGACTAATGAAATAATGTCGTTTGATTTCAAAGGTGGTACCACCATTGCCATTTTTCGTAAATAAAGGAGAGAAAGTTGCTGTGTCAGTTACTGAGCATTCTTTCTGCCTTTCATCACTGGCAAGATCCTGACATAAATCCTTCTAAATGTTATTATCTACACTAAGCTCCATGATCACCGTGGGATTTAGATTACTATGTAGTACAATAATAAATGATCTCTGATATCTGTCAGATACAACAAGAATTAAGGAACAACATAAAGCTATATGTTGTGCATTCACTGATTTTATAAAACCATTAGTTACTTAAGTAAAATAAGGCTATTGTGGTTACTAAGCAAGCTAATTATTCAAAAAATTCTCATCTGAAGACTACATCATAAATAGATGTCAGCTTTCCCTTTTATCAATGGAGTAATGCAGGATTATATACTATCTTTTGTGTTATTCAGCTTCTATGCATAGTAAAGCTAAAAAGAAACCTAAAAATTAGAGTTGTTTTTTATTTAATCCCAGAAAATATTCTAATCCTACAACCAATGAAGCTCAATAAAAGCCCTGGGAAGATTATCATGTTTCACAGATTTAGAAACAAAATAAACCTCAGAGGTAATCCATTCCAACCCCTTCATTTGATAAATGAGAAATTGAGGCCCAAGGAAGTTGGGACATCTCTAAACTCCCACAGATTATATGTAACAGCACTAGAAAGGAAACCCAGATTACTCTGATGAAAAACCCTATTCTCAAGAATTGCTCACTACTAATAAGCATGTTCTTGAAGCACATGTGCAAGAATGAATAATAATGAATAAAGATTTATTAAAACACTTATTATATGCAAAGCAAGCATGGATACAAAGAGAAAAGGCAAGAGACACTTTCTATTCTCCCTGATCTCATACTTGTTGAGAGGAACCTTCCTAAAGCCATGAGCTTATTTGTAATATCAAAATAATGCCATCATAGCTTCGGGGTTAGCAAACTGTATTTGAAGGCCAAATTCAACTTGCTGTTTGTTTTTGTGCAGCCTGCAAATTAAGAATGGCTTTAACATTTTTTAAATACACAAGTTTATTTAAAAATATAAAAAGCATTCTTGGTTCTTTGCCTATACATTTTAGTTTATTGACTTCTGTCATAGACCAATATGATTCTGAAGATAAGTTGGATTTCAATTATACAATGTCAGCAAGCAGCTGAAAGGATGTAAGAGGTGGTAATGATATTAGTACCATTTGCCTAATTTGTACTTAGACAAAGATTCTTGTCACAGGACTCTTAACAAGAGTTCATCCCCATATGAGTTTAGTAATGAGAAACCTGTTACCAGCCTATACAGTCCATTCCAACTTTGAACAGTTTTTTATTCTTTTTTTATTGGGATTTTTTTTTAACTAAACATACCTATCTCTATTGTTCTTAGTCTTGTTTCTGGAGGCCAGCAGAATAAACTTAACCCTTCTTGCTGTCATGAATCAACCTAACGCTACAATTATTAGTTTTTTCTTATCTATAAGGAAAGCAAGAGACTTTGCCAATTGCTTTGCTAATATAGAATATATAATATATACATATATAATGTATATAATATAGCATATATAATTGTATCTATATATACACATACACATATACACTTATACATTCACATGCATATATATACATACATATATATACACACACATATACTTACATGTATCTAATCCCAATTCTGCACACTAGTGTACACTATTTTTTTTTTTAGAAATGAGGTTAGTGTGGCATGACATATTTTGGGCCAAATCCACTAGCAAGAACAGGAGTTCATAGAAGCTTTAGAGCTCACAGAACCATAGACTTTGAGCATGAATCTGTTTTATGCTTATTTCTTATTCTTTAAAGTCTATTTTGTATTTCTCTCTACCTAGTCTCTAAAAATCATAGTTAGCCAAATATGTTAATGATCTCTATGTATTTCATTTGCTCAAAAACAGCTCATAGGGAGGTTATGGTTGGTTACACAGAGAAAGAGCTTTTCTTTCTAATTTGTTGAGATCACCAGCTGGGATCTCAAGAAAAACCAAAGAGAGTTCATTGATATATATCATTCAGCTCTTGAAAAGCAGCAGAAAGATTAAAATAATTTGTTCCAAAAAGAAACCCAGACATCATCAGAGCCAACAGTGTTCTGGTATGAGAAGTCTTAGTTAAAAAAAAAAAAAAAAGAAAAGAAAAGAAATGTAGTCCTTTGACCCCGTGGCAGTGGTTTCCTGAGACTCTTTATCCTGTTGTTTTCAACTGAAGCATATTTAAACATATCTCTAGTCCAATGGAGGAGAAGGAAGCAGGAGACTGAAGGTGGTGACTAGAAAGAAAGAAAGAGAAAAATTGGAAAAAGAATGGGTTTGCCTACAGGAGGGTGTGGTCTATCCTGGGAGTAACTAGTCCTTAGCTGTTAGTTCCCTCAAAGTCAACTAAATTGACTTGAATTAGTCCATGCTGGCTTTTAATGATCACATTTTCTCTTTCTAAAGGATGAGAAATCAGCTCTTTAGTAGCATGTTCCAGAGTTTTGCCAGAATTAGAAGTCAAATTTTTTGACTCATAGTTTGCAGTCTTAAGCTTCCTCCTTAAAAATAAATAAATAGATATAAATGAATAAACAAGTAGGTAGATAGATTAAAAAAAAAAACTCAACATTTTCAAGGCCTATGGAAATTCTTGAAGCATCCTTATTTTTTCACATATCCCCAAGAACACTTTAGCAATTTCATCTTTTAGCTCTTTCAATACTTTTGGAATTTATTCCTCTGGGACCAGGTGGTCTTCCTGCCTCACCTCTCCCCTCTCTAATCCACACCCTTACTGTACCCCCAAACCCCTCCCCTCCAACTTCTGCCAAAGGAATATTTTAAAAGAACAAGTCTGATCTTATTGAATGCTAATCCGAAATATCTAGTGGTCCCATTACCTCTAAAGCCCTTTCCAATCTGATTCCAGCTACCCTTTCAGGCTTACTGTATATGCATTCAAACTCAGATACACACACATCACATATCATATCACATATACCATTAAAGTCATATATGTTACATAAGCATACATGTAAGTGCATGTGCATATATATATTAGTGCAATTTTAAGCTACTAAAGTTATAGAGGATGGACATTACAGAGAAAGACAGACAATCAAAGACAAAGACAATAAGACAGAGAGACAGAGACAATGAGACAGAGATAATGAGAGAGAGACAGAGAATTAAAGAAGAAAATGGGGTGGGAAGAGAGGGAACTACAAAGAGACAGATAAGAGATAGAAAGAGACAGTGACAGAAAAAGAGATAATGAGTGGTGGAGAGACAGAGCGAGAAATAGACACAAAAAGAGAAATATTGAGTCTGTCTCCTGAGCTCTTTACTAGTATAATATCATTATCTGCCTATTGGACATTTCAAAACTGATGTCCCAGAGACATCTCAAATTTGTGACAGTCAAAAAGAACTCAATAACTATATTTGTCTCCAAACCCACTCTCATATAGAACTTCCCTCCTTCTTTTGAAGGGACCATGTTCTTCCAGTCAAGCTTCAGCATTCTCCCTATACTCTCACTCATCCCACTGATCTAATTAGTTGCAGGATTTTAGCTTCTTCTACCATCTACAATTCTGCTCACTCAGATCCTTTATTTTTGCTTCAGTTTACGTCTGAAGATCTTTCAGTTGGAATATGCATCAAACAATCTCTGTGCTTCAAGCCATTTCCTACTCAAGCCCTTCTTCATACATTTGCTATATGTTCCTTACCTTTGATCTAACCATTTTACTTCTTTATTCAGTAAAATCTGTTGGTTCCAATTGCCTTTAAGACAATATATAAACACCCACACTTAACACCATATACCAAGATAAGGTCAAAATGGGTCCATGACCTAGGCATAAAGATCAGTAAAATCTGTTGGTTCCAATTGCCTTTAAGACAATATATAAACACCCACACTTAACACCATATACCAAGATAAGGTCAAAATGGGTCCATGACCTAGGCATAAAGAACGAGATTATAAATATATTAGAGGAACACAGGATAATTTCTCTCTCAGACTTGTGGAGGAGAAAGAAATTTGTGACCAAAGATGAACTAGAGACCATTACTGATCACAAAATAGAAAATTTTGATTATATCAAATTAAAAAGCCTTTGTACAAACAGAATTAATGCAAACAAGATTAGAAAGGAAGCAACAAACTGGGAAAACATCTTTACAGTTAAAGGTTCTGATAAAGGCCTCATTTCCAAAATATATAGAGAACTGACTCAAATTTATAAGAAATCAAGCCATTCTCCAATTGATAAATGGTCAAAGGATATGAACAAACAATTTTCAGAGGATGAAATTGAAACTATTACCACTCATATGAAAGAGTGTTCCAAATCATTATTGATCAGAGAAATGCAAATTAAGACAACTCTGAGATACCACTACACACCTGTCAGATTGGCTAAGATGACAGGAAAAAATAATGATGAATGTTGGAGGGGATGCGGGAAAACTGGGACACTAATGCACTGTTGGTGGAGTTGTGAACGAATCCAACCATTCTGGAGAGCAATCTGTAATTATGCCCAAAAAATTATCAAATTGTGCATATCCTTTGATCCAGCAGTGTTTCTATTGGGCTTATATCCCAAAGAAATACTAAAGAAGGGAAAGGGACCTGTATGTGCCAAAATGTTTGTGGCAGCCCTGTTTGTAGTAGAAACTGGAAAATGAATGGATGCCCATCAATTGGAGATTGGCTGGGTAAATTGTGGTATATGTTATGTTATGGATGTTATACCATATGGATGGTATATGAATGTTATGGAATATTATTGTTCTGTAAGGAATGACCAGTAGGATGAATACAGAGAGGACTGGTAAGACTTACATGAACTGATGCTAAGTGAAATGAGCAGAACCAGGAGATCATTATATACCTCAACAACGATATTGTATGAGGATGTATTCTGATGGAAATGGATTTCTTTGACAAAGAGACCTGAGTTTCAATGGATAAATGCTGGACAGAAATAGCTACACCCAAAGAAAGAACACTGGGAAACGAATATGAACTACTTCCATTTTTGATTTTCTTCCCGAGTTATTTTTACCTTCTGAATCCAATTCTCCCTGTGCAACAAGAGAACTGTTCGGTTCTGCAAACATATATTGTATCTAGGATATACTGCAACATAGCTAACATATATAGGACTGCTTGCCATCTAGGGGAGGGGGTAGAGGGAGGGAGGGGAAAAATCGAAATATAAGTGAGTGCAAGGGATAATGTTGTAAAAAATTACCCTGGCATGGATTCTGTCAATATAAAGTTATTATTAAATAAAATAAAATTAAAAAAAAAAAGACACTATATAAACTCTCTAGGCTTTTATAACCCTTCCCAATATATCATTCCAGCTTCTCCATCTCCTGTGCTCTAGCCAAACTATTTTTCTTTGTTCTTCTCATGTGGAACTTCATCCCTGGTCTTTGTCCTTTGTTCCTCTGTCCTCAGTAAGATTATAAGGGAAAATTTCTGCAGATTGCTAGCCTTTGAATTAGTACTAGAAAGAAGATTTTACTCTTGATTCTACTATTTACTAGTTACTCTTTACTATTTATTCACCCCCTACAAACTTATACTGTCATCCTGTGACATTTGCCTCTTTGTTCCTCATACTCCATCTCCTGACTCAGACAGTTTTTACTGCCTGTCCCTCAGGTTTGGAATTCTTTCCCCCCTTAATCTCTTTCTCTTGGCTTTCCTGGTTTTCTCCAGCTCTCAGCTAAAACCTTTTCTGCAAGACATTTCCCAGTTCTTCTTAATGTAAATGCTTTCTATCCTGATTATCTCCAGTTTATCTTGTATGCATCTTGTTTGTGCATAATTGCTTGTATGTTGTTTCTCTCACAGAAGTCCTAGAGAGAAAAAAGTTCCCTCCTCTCACCTTTCTTCCTTTCTTTTTCTTTCTTCCTTTCTTTCTTCTTTCTTCCTTTCTTTCTTCTTTCTTTCTTTTTTCTTTCTTTTTTTTCTTTCTTTCTTTTCTTTCTTTCTTTCTTTCTTTCTTTCTTTCTTTCTTTCTTTCTTTCTTTCTTTCTTTTTTCTCTTTCCTTCCCTCTCTCTTCCTTCCTTGCTCACTCCTTTTTTCCTTCCTTCCCTCCTTCCTCCCTGCTTCTTCCCTCCCTCCCTCCCTCCTTTCTTCCTTTCTTCCTTCCTTCCTTCCTTTTCTTTCTTTCTTTTTTCTTTTTTCTTTCCTCTCTTTCTCTTTCTTTCTTTCTTTTTTCTCTTTCCTTCCTTCTCTCTTCCTTCCTTGCTCACTCCCTGTTTCCTTCCTTCCTTCCTTCCTTTCTTCCTTTCTTCCTTCCTTCCTTTCTTTCTTCTTTCTTTCCTTCTTCTTCTTCTTCTTCTTCTTCTTCTTCTTCTTCTTCTTCTTCTTCTTCTTCTTCTTTCTTTCTTTCTTTCTTTCTCTCTCTCTCTCTTTCTTTCTTAGAACATGGAAGGTTCTAGCACAGGTTGAATACAAAGAATCTGTATGATCATTTGGAGTAGAAACATTTCTAAATTTGCATGTCTCGAGTTTCTTTGCTACTGCAAGTCTACTTGTTTCATAAAGCACAATTTCTTCTTTGATATAAACACACCATACTGGATAGTCCTATGCCAATGTCACCCATGTTCCACAATTATAAAATGCTTCAGAGAGACCTTGAGAATGTTCTTACATTGTCTGACACAGTAAACAGTTAATTAGGTATATAATAAGTGATTGACTAACTAAGAAATATACTGTTTAGTGAAAAACAGTATGGTTTAGTAGAAGGAAAATGAAATTTGGAGTCAGGACTTCCCAGTACCAGGGTATTAAAGTACTTACATGTTATGTAACCGTGACCAAAGTCAAAGTGAAAAATTTAAATGATGTGAAAGCAAAAGATCTCAATGAGAATTTATTTTAAAAAATAATGAAGGGGCCAGATTAGATGATATATAAGGTCTCTTCCAATATAAACATTACACAACTCTGTGAACTGATATCTTTTTATGCACCTATTATATAGAGAATTTTTAAAAACACACCTGCTCTATGGATAGAATAGGAAATCTAAATGGCACAGGAGATAGACTACTGGGCCCAAAGTCAAGAACACTCTTCCTTGTGAGTTCAAATCCAGTCTTAAATATTATGTGACCCTATCCAAATCATTTAACTCTCTTTATCTCAGTTTCCTCATCTGTAAAATGAATGAGGAAGGAATAGCAAAATATTCTGGGATCCTTAAGAAAACTTCAAATGGAATCATGAAGAATTAGACATGACTAAAAAATGATTCGACAACAAGAATAATATAGAAAATACTATGCTTAAAAAACCAAATCCTAAATATCCCAAAGTGAAAGGAGCAACTTTGGAAAGTTTTTGGTTCCTCTTTCCTGGAGCTCTTCAAGCAAAGGCTAAGAAATGATTACATTGTTAGGCTATAGAGGGAATCAGTCAATTTTTCAAGTAGAGCTTAGATTAGATAGTTTCATAGGTCCCTCCCCACTTTGAAATCTTTTGATCTTAGATTGTACACAAAGAGTACTAAAATGTGACCTTTGTCCTCTAATTTTACCATTTAAGATTTTGTTTCCTACTAGATTCAGATTGTAATCCCTTAGTTTCAGTAGTGACTATCTAATTGGGACTATTTATAATTGTTTATAAAAGTGACTAGTTTTTATAATTTTCAATCACAAATTACATTTTTGCAAACTTCCTCTTTAATCTTATGATTTTATTTTTGATTTCACAGAAGCAGTAATCATCGAGTTGAAACTTATTTCTCTCTCCATTCATGATACATAATAATAAGCATTCCCATCCTTAGACAGAAGCAAATGAGTTTGGCTCTTTTAGTATGGTTTCAGGCTTGTTCACTTTCTACCAAGTCAAACCACGTAAGCATTGCTACTACAGCAGCCTCCTTCTGCTCAAGTTGTAAGATTAGTAACAAAGTGAGCCCGTTTCTTTTAAGGAAGGGAAGCCATAATCCCTGTGGGCTTGCTCTGAAAGAGGTGCTGCCTATAAATAATACAGACTTCACAATATTAAAAGCTACAAAACAACAATATCGCCGAACTTAATAGAATCTGGAGAACATTTTGATATATAATTTATATAAGTAAATTATTTAGTCTTTATGTAGATTAGCCCATTATTAAGAGCCCCTGTGTTGTGAATGGCACTTCAACCCCCTGTACCCTTCAACAGCTTCTAAAATAAATATTGAAATAAAATGTTTCTAGTACAGATTTATGTATAGAGAAGGCATCAAGCTTCAGAGAAAGTATGAAGGCCCACTACGGGTTTTCCCTGAAGAGGTTTTTCAACCAGACATCACTGAGCAGAGAGCTGGCATTATGAACAATCAAAGCATGAGGTTTTTTAATTCAAAAAGTAGAAAATAAGAAGAGATCTCCAACTTTGCTCTGCTTCTTTCAGTGTTGCTTTTCTTAACTCCTTTTTCTGAGCCTCAAAGGCCTATCAGGGTTTGCTCTTTAATAAAGCATCCCAACAGAACATGCTTTTCAGAGTACTTATAGACCATTCACCTTTCCCTCTCTTACCTTTAGCCAGAGTCCTTTCTTAATCCTCTCAGACAAAAATCATTTTTTAATATTTACCCATTCCCCAAGATTCTTCAGTATCCCTCGATAATATAATTCAGAGATCAGCGATCATTTCCAGCCTGGAAGATACTCATCCTCAGGTACCTGGTTCATAGTTTATATGAGCAATGAGTAAAAAAAGAAGAGACAGCTATTAGTTCTGGATTTTCAGTTCCTGTTTATTTGTAGCAAGACTTAGTTAAATCAGAGGCAGTTTAGAGGTAAAATGGATAGAATACTGGAGTGGGAACTAGAAAGACTTGGGTTCAAATGCTACCTAAGATAATTGCTAGATATTTATTCCTAGATAAAACACTTAACCGGTCTCAGCTTCAGTTTCTTTATTTTTATGATGGCGTAATAATAGTACCTATCTCACAAGGTGTGATGAGAATAAGATGTGAAAATATTTGTAAAGTACTTAGCAAATCCTAAATCTCTCTCTCTCTTTCTCTCTCTCTCTCTCTCTCTCTCTCTCTCTCTCTCTCTCTCTCTCTTCTCCTTTCTTTCTCTCTAGATAGATGTTTATGTATATGAAAGCTTTTATTAACTATTGAAAATGTAATAATGATGTGTTACAAGAAGAAAAAGCAAGACCTCCTTTCTACTTTACAAAACCTTGAAAAATCCTGAGAGATAGGGAAATTGTCTCTACTGAAGAGATACATAGTCACTACCACTGCTGTATTATATAGCAATAGAAGCTGATAGAAGTTTCTTGATTCTCTGAGTTATTCTGCATGACCTTTAATTTTTCTGATAGAATATGAACTTCTCAAGCATAGGAACTATTTTATTTTTGACATATACCATCAATGAATATTTGTTGAATTGAAATTTACAATTATATCACAATTTGCAAGATGGGGGGGGGCAAAGAAAGATGCTTCAATTTCAATTAAATATGTACCTCTATCAAAAATTTCAAGAAAAGAAGGGAAATGTAGGAAAAAGAGGCTCCATTAGTAGTGCTATAACGTCTAGGAGAGCTTGCATTTTGCTGAGTCCTCATGTTTACAAAGATGGAGAACTGAGTTGGAGAGGTCTTATGTCAGCAGATACACTTTTTCAATCTACACTTTGCCTCATCATGGTGAGTATGTGTGTGTGTGAGAGAGACCGACAGAGACAGAGAGACACAGAGAGAAATAGAGATAGAGAGACAAAGAGAGACAGAGATAGTGACATAGGACAGGGACAGAGGCAGAGAAAAAGAGAGAGACAGACAGAGACAGAGAGATAGAGACAGAGATAAACAGACAGAGACAGATAGAGACAAAGATAGAGAGATAGAAAGAGAAACAGAGAGAAAGAGATGGACACACAAATGGACAGATAAGACACCAGATAGAGACAAAAAGACAGACAGCCAGACAAAAAGACAGTCAGAAAGAATGATATACAAGGAGAGAGACAGAGAAATAATTTATCCAGGTATCTTCTTTTTCTACTATCTTTGTTTCTTTTCTCAAAACCACTGGATTTAGGCAGATAGGAAAAAGCTGAGGTCTCCCTTTCATCCTATGGCACAATTATTTCTCTTCTTTCTAACACATCTTCAGCCCATTTCTCTGGCTTATATCCTTTAGTTTCAAATGATAAATCCAACTAACACCCCCCCCCCCCGCTTTAAATAATTGTGGCTCAGCCATCACAATCCTTGTAGCCTAAATTTAGGTCCTTTTATGTCTCAGCATAGTTTGCCTCTTAATCTCAGCACAAGGCTCTACACCAGTCTGACTTTTCTACTAGTTTAGCCCTTAACTCCTTCTAGAGCCAACATTAGCACTCTCCCAATTCCAGCCTTAAGCACTACTAGGCTCAACATATCTGCCCCATCCACTAAACTTAACTAGCATCATTATAACCTTCTTCCCTTTTCTCACAAATCCAGCCATATTTCCTATAATATTATCTACATTTTGGCTCGGTGCCCATTATTAAACTGGGCTCATACTGTGACTTGGTCTTCCCTAACAAGACAATCCATTTAAAGCATATACTGATAAGGGAAGCACTATTTTAACATAATGATATTATTTAGACACAGCCCAGCCCACTTCTCCTAGAAATGAATAAACTGACCTTCAGAAATGAGCCTTTTATATTAAGTCAGAGGTGGAAACAGAAGAAGAATAGGAAGGTATTAAAGCTACAACTTTATAATTGGAGGGAAGGATACCCTCCTGAAAGGATACCAAATGCAATAGCATCATTTCACAGATAAGGAAACTGAGAAAAAGGGATTGGGGCACCCACTCAGTCAGTAGAAGAAAGCAGAAGTCTGATTCTCAGATATCTTTCTCCCTCTTCTGTTCACATCTCAATCATTATCTCCCCTAATCCCCATTATTTTTTTTTTTTTAAGGGATGGTATCTCTCAGTTCTTACTCACTCAGCATTTATGAAGCACCTGCTGCTGCTAGACCCTTCAGAAGATTCAGGTTATTGTTCTTATGGAACTCTCAGGCACTGATGCAACAAAGTCTTGTTTGGTCCTTGGCTTCCTTCTCAGAAGAAGGGCCGTGTGGGCTAAATGCTCTCTGTAGGCCCCCTTAGGACTCCAAAATCTTAAAACTCTCATAAGTGAAGAATAAAATACTTGGGAAATTCAAAAGGAGGAAGGACTCAGTCTAGAAAGTCTTCATGGAAGAAGAGTTCCCTAAGGCTGGGTAGTGAGGGATAAGTAATTATAACCACAGGGATGCCACCATTCTCATTAGAATTCATTAACAGGCCTGTTAATTACAGAAACCTGTAGAGTTGTCTTATGTCTTGGAGTACAGTGGGGATTCCTTGGAGGAAAGAACAAACATGATCTCTTTTCATCTCATAACCACCCAGTAAAATTGCTGGTGTTATTATTCTTACTTTATGGATGGGAAACTGAGGCAGACAACAATTAAAGGAATGGCTACTAAGTATCTCAGACTATATTTGAACTCAGGTCTTAGGTCTGATATTCCATCCACTGAGCTCCCAGCTGTGTATATTTTTAGCTATATATTCTGAATGACTCAGATTAAATTTCTGCTTTGGCTAGAAACACTGAAGGTCTTCCTTTTCCAGATTTAGTGTTTTTGTTGTTGTGGTTTGTTTGTTTGTTTATTTATTTTGTTTTGTTTTTGACTGGGTGAAAGAGAAAAAAATTTCCCTCAATGGCTACTTAGCCTTTATCACTGAATGGGTGGGGACTCATTCAAACTAAGATCTGTTATAGACATGAGGTTAAAAAGGTCAAGGTCTCCTACTGCATCCAAGCCCATCTCCAGTTGTCCTCACCTATATCTGCCCACTGGACTCGGATGGCTCTAGAGGGGAAAATGAGGCAGATTACTTGCCACAGCTCTTCCTCACTTAAATCCACTTGCATGTCATGATATCATAGTACTCTTTGAGATTGAAGAACAAACAACATTTTGGTCTATTTTTTTTCATGATGCTAAAAATATGTAAATATTTTACATGATTGCACATGTATAACCTATATGAACTTGCTTACTGTTTTAGGAGGGAAAGACAGGAAAGGGGAGGGAGGGAGGAAGAGAATTTAGAACTCAAAACTTTTAAAAAATGTTAAGCTTGTTTTTACATGAAATTAGGAAAATAAAAATTATTCACTGAACAAAAAAATTAGAATTCTAAATAAATTAATACAGAGTTGTCAGATTTATGATATATAAAAATATTATATGAACAAGATAGAGGTAAGGTTAATAAATTAACTAATCAATAGTAATATAAATGTGTGTGTGTGTGTGTGTGTGTGTGTGTGTGTGTGTATGTGTGGAGAGGGAGAAAAAGAGATTTCAATTAAAAATACACACCCTAAAAATGGAATAAAAAAAATCTTGCTTATTACTTGATTGATTTATAGAATTAATCTTAATTTTAGTTTAAAGCCATTGATAGTCATAAATATGAATGGATATAGAATACATTATAATAAGGTTATATATATAATAAGATTTATTTATTCTTGCTTCATTTGAGTTATTAGGATTAATAGAATTGTCTGTATAATAGTACATTGAAAGAAATATGAATCTAAAATCTCATGGATTTGTAATTTTGTTGGTTTTTCAAACAAAATGATGTCTATTTTACTAGTATTCATAAAATATGATTTGTGGGAAATAAGGTTTTCTGCTATGGCTATCATAAAGATCTTGATTAGTGGTTATAATAATTATAAATAATGATGTTATTAGTAATAGTTATAAGTAATAATCTAATAGCTATACGTATGTATACCAAGTATATATAAGTATATAAATACATATATATGTTTATATTTATACTTATAAATATATATAATAGTTATAAGTAATTATATGACCAACAAAATGGAAGTCTAGACATTTTACTGATCCTCACGAACTCTCAAAACTTTCCATTATAAGAAGTAAAACCTTCATAAGAAATAAACTAATTGCTGATTATTCAACATAAAAATATGTCAAGAATACTAATAACATAAAATCTAATGAAGTAATAACAGGGAAAGCTAATCCCTGATCCTTGTTAGCTTTTACATCATAATAGCAACAACAAAATTGCTTCCAGGATCCCAGAACACAAGTCCATCTCTGTCAGCAGATCCTGTCCTGATATTCATCCCACCATTCATTGAAAAAAATCAGTAGAATTTTACTTCTTCTCCCTATCTCCTATGAGAAAGAGTTAGAGGTATGGGAAAGTGGAAGTAAGATTTCTTTGCAGCAGAGTTATCCATCCTGTGCAGCAGCAGTTCTCAATAAGAAAATTTAAAACAGAAAGAACAGGAGGAGGGCACCAGCATGTTTATGTGGCTTCACTAGTCCTGAAGAAAAGAGGACTGGTCTCCAGCTGAGGTCCGTTCTATCCTTAGAAATCACTTGGACCTCTGAAAAATTAATTCCTCTGGAGAGAAGAAGATCGAGATAGCTTTTTAAATCCAGTCTTCAGTGTATCCTCCATCAAGGAGTAAGAAAGTAATTAATTAGGAATTATTTTTTTAAAGACTCAAATTGTTAAAGATCTAAGGTTGAAGGAAACTTGGCAAAAATAATGGCTTTCAGAACATTGAAACAAGTCCAAATATCTCTAAATAAATACTCTAAAATAAAGGATCCACTTCTTTCATGTCTAAGATCCTAGGATTTTATGTCTTATTTAGAATCTCCTCTATGACTTTATGGGTTTCTATAAAACTGTCAGTAATAAAGCACTATCATTTCTGTGGAAGAAGGTGTGAATAACACAAAGGGCAACAGAAAGAACCTTGATAAGCATATTCCCAGTGATGATCTGCACAAAATAACAAGGACATCTTAAGAGAAATAAATGATCTGCAAAGTAGTAATTTGCCCACACAATCTGTTAGCAAGAATTAACAGATGAGCATTTTGAGTACCACTCAAGTACTCATGAAATGTCAAAAAAGACCTAGAAAAAAGTCATTATTTTTGATAGATCCTTTACAAGAAATGGTCTTCAACCAGTTTGATAGGGCATCAATTCCACTAACTACAACATATCGTGGCAAAAAAAAAAAAAAAAAAAAGGAAGTTAGATCTATGTTAACTACCTAGAATTTTCACTTTTTAATGGAAACCAGGTAGTTTTAACTCTGCAAATAAAATGTGACCTTAGTGGCAATGCTACCAACAAGACAAGGAAGTACTTAGGATCATTTACCTTTTTCTGCCTTTGGTGGCTCCACCTTACTCTGTTGCAAGTTGGTTGCTGCTGAAGTAAACCAGAGAATGATTATCTTCCCAATATGACTTAGGGTTTGTTCTGGATGTAATAAATTGCGCCTCACCCACCCTCCTCCTACAGCTGTTTTCTCACCTTGTCCCTGACTACCTCTAAAAAGGCAAAGGGTTTTTTTTTTCTTCCTAAATAATTATGTAGAAGTATTGGGCTCTCTTCTGCTAACTTTTACTAAGGAAAATTCTCCCTACTTGTTTCTTTTCTTCTCCTTCAAACAATGACAAGAAGAATGACACTAATTAGTTCTTTACTACAAAGTGGATGTGAATCCAGTGACTAAAGATATTCTCTGTCTGGGTAATATTAAAATGGTAACCTTTGGAGCTTTGCCTGTGGATTGCATCAAGAACATATAATTTGGAATCACAAGACAGGTTCAAATTCTAGTTGCTCTTCTTGCCATCTGCATGACCTTGTACAAGTCAATTTTTCTCTATGGATTTCAGTTTCTTTAGCTGTAAAATGAGAAGATTGACCTACGTGATCTTTAAAGTACTTTCCATCTATTACTTTTTATGATTCTATGATCTTTGGGGGGACTATAGTAATAAAATCACCTGGCATAAAGGTACCAAAATAGACATAACTTATTACAAATTCTGCTTTACAACAAATATAGCTATAGTGAGCTTGAGTATAGTTGCTTACGCCACAGAAAAGAATTACCATTCCAACCATACCTTTTGCTGATACAGACATTTTCCAACAATAACATGTGCTTCCCTGGGACTCTTATACTGGTCTAGACATAATCAGGGCAAGGAGGACTATGAGTTTCTAATCTATTTTCCTGATCACCTACATCATTGTCTTCAATATTGTATAACCTTCAGAGTAGATTTCTTCTTTGTGTGGTGAAGAGATTCAAATAGGAAGTAGTTAGGGGTCTTGAATAAACCACACAGACTCCATCTTGTAACTCAGTTCTGGAGCTAGCTCAGTTATCTTTCTATTTAATTATGAGTCTATCCACCTTCTGTGTTTTTAGAAAGCTTTATCAATTGGGGGAATTGAGAGAAAAACTTATTGCATTGTTTGAACCTCACCCTGTGTGTCTGGAAAACAAGATCACCTCTACCTGTTTCTTAAAGACCCTTAACTAAGGATGTAAGTTTTGCTGACCAGAGACTCAATTAGATCCAAAGATAAGCATGAGGAGATTTTTTTCACAATTATACCACTCATTTCATCTTTCGCATGTTATAGTATTTAGCCACACTAACTGCTCTTCCTGATTTTAAAGTTCTAACATTGCAACTTCTACTTAGACTACACAGAGTACTGATATAGTAGAGTCCAAATGTGGTAGTCCTACTGCCATTGTTGACAATAAGGATTGCCTCAAAAGTTCATAGATGTGGTCACTTTCCTAGTTTATGTAGGGAATTGGAAGGCTCCCCTTTATATTTCTTCTATTGTTGTTGTTATTGCTCATGCTTCTCTACCTCCATATTTCATTGTATGTATTCAAATAAGCCATGTGGAATTCCTTTGAACACATTAAATAATATATAAGTTTATGTGGTGTTTTTCTTCTTTAACATGTAATAGAAAGGTTCTCTTTGGGAGCGAGTTTCTTGGGGAGGTTTTCTGGAGGCAGCCTTGGTTTTGGTTAAGAGTAATAATCACTCAAAATGCAGCCAGCTGGTAAAAATGCAAACATTTATTTTCTCCTTTCAAAATAGCCCGGTTAGTTGAGGCCTATCTTTCTGCTTGGTTCCAAGAGCTCTTGCAGATTGTCCTTTGCTTTTGCCTCTGCTTTCTTCAGCCTCCAGCCAGCCAAGTGCAAAATGGAATGAATCTCTCTGCCTGGGAGAGAGGACTTGTAGGCTTCCTCCCAGAGTGCTCCTCTCCGATCCCAGTCAATGTTCTGAAGTAACTCTCTCTAACCCGAAGTAACTAACTAACCCGAAGCTAAGAGACTCTTTATATATGATTTCCCAAAGGTTGACTCCTCCTTCTGGAGGCACACCTAAGGGAGGTGTGAATTCACAAATTTACAAAGTTTATTTTGTGAATCTCCCATACTTGTGAACTCCAATGAGTACTTAAATACTTCTTGCTTATAAGAGCTCTCTAAAGGTGTGACCACAAGCATTGTATCAATTAGTTCTACTTAATACCTTGTTTCAGGTTCTGGTCCAAAACATCTCCTTGTAAGATCAGATCAGTGATACTGTACCATGCTAAATTAGATAATTATTGTCTCTATCAACTCTAATGACTTAACAATTTGTAAAGATTCCAACAAGTTTAACTTTGGTTGATTCTTCCACAAAACTCTTGTCAATCCTGCCACTGAATATCAAACTTCTTTTTGATAATACAAATTCCTCAAGCTGGTGGAAATCAAGGATCCTCACTTTGTGTCTCTAAAGTTACTGAGTCCCTGTTTATTAGGGTTGAGAAAACAGGGTTGAGGAAAACTTGTTTAGTAGAGAAGGAATCAGGTAAAAATAAACATATATAAGAATTCCAACAAATTTAACCAGCAAAATTCTGCTTTGAAAATTGACTTCTGTGGTCCAGTTAAGAGGGCACTGGGAAAGGCCATATACAAACTCAATGTAAGTACATTTCCAGCTGAAACCTAAAAGCACCCGATGGAAAAAATGATAAATATTAAATAAAATAATTGTAAGCTTTTCAATAAAGTCCAGAATCTTACAACATTACATTCTAAAACCTATGGAAACTGGGAAAAGAGACTCATCAAGGAAAGTAAGTTTGATGACTAAATCCTAACCAGAAACATCTGCCAAGAGATATTCTCCATAGGGCTAGATGCCACATTTATATAACTGGGCATCCTTGAGTATGGAACATTTTGTGTAATATCAGATTTTGTCAATGTTTTGCTTAGTTTTACTGATTTAAATTTTTTATTTCTCTTTTTTTGTAAGTAATTTTTTTGGGGGGGGGAGTGGGACAGATCATTATAAGGGAACATATCAGATAATTATTTTATAAAAATATCGAAATTTAGGAATATGTTGTTTACAAGAAAGGTATTTGAAACTTAAAAACTCAGTAGAACCATGAGGAAATGGAAAAAAATGTACTATGTTTCAGCTACTTTAAAAATAAAAAATGTGCCACTGGAACCAGATGGTTCTGAAGAGGAAAGTGAGGCAAGTGACCTTGTAATCCCTTTCACACTTAAATCCATTTCATTTGCATGTCATGGTTTCACCTCCCTGATGTCAAGGTCCTTTTTGAGAACAAAGGACAAACAACAAAATTAGAAATTGTGACATAAACAGGAAAACCACAATATGCTTAAAGGCAACATAGATTAAAAAAAAAAATAGTAGCAATACTTCATGTGAATGTACCAAAAGGCACAGTATCTAATATTTTAAGAAAAAGATAATCAAATTACATAAAGCAATAGATCATTAGGCTATGATAATTGGGGACCTCAACATGACCCTTTCAGAACTATACAAATCTAAAAAAAAAAAGAAAAATGGCAAGTCAATGTTAGTCATATAAATAAAAATAGAAAGGCAATAAATTTAGAAAGAACAAAAGAGAAAATAAAAATCTAAAATCAAAGAAATAAGCAAAAATGTTAGCAAAATGAAAAATAGTCAATTGACTAAATTAGAAGCATTTAAACGTCTAATGAAGGAAGGAAGGAAAGAAGGAAGGAAGTAAGGAAGGAAGGAAAGAAGGAAGGAAAGAAACAAGGAAAGAAGGAAAGGAGAAATGAAGGAAGGAAAGGAGGAAGGAAGGGAAGGGAGGGAGGGAGGGAGGGAGGAAGGAAGGGAAAGGAGGGAGGGAGAGAGAGAGAAGAAGGAAGGAAAGGGAGGGAGGGATGGAAGGAGGGAGGGAGGGAGGGAAGGAAGAAGAAGGTAAGTCATTGTAGGAGTTTTGGAAGATACAGTAAGACATTGTTGATAGAATAATGACTTGATCCCCTCATTCTACTCCTGTATAATAAACTGAAACTGTATAATAAAACAACCACAACAATGATACAGCTAAAATGCACATATTGTTTTAAAATTTGTGAAGCACTTTATATATATATATATATATATATATATATACACACACATATATATATATATATACATACACATACATAAAATGTGTATATATACATTCAAATGACTATATAAACACACACATATATATAGATATAGATATACACACATATATACAAAAATAAGCAAACATAGATATATAGTCATTTGATCCTCAAAATAACCCTTTGAGATAGATACTGTTTTTATTTCCAATTTGGATTATGTCTGTCTTTGATTCACTTATCCTTCTATAAAGCATTTATCCCATAGAGATCAAAGAAAGAAGGGAAAATACATGCATGTACAGAAACACTTAGAGAAAGATCTCTTTTCATAATCACAGCAGCAGCAGCAGCAATAGCAACAATAACAACAACAAATCTGGAGCAAGATGGAGTGCCCATCAGTTTGGGGATAGAAAAATCATTTAATATATGGATCCGATAGAATATTTTTAAAAACTAAGTAAAATTTAGAAGACTTTTATGGATCGATGCAGCATGACAAGAGTAGCTCCAGGAGAACAATTTAAACAATCAATATAACACTGTTAATTGTTGGAAGAATCAACAAATTTGAGCAATGTAATGAAAAATTACAACTACATAGCTCCTGTTTCCCATTTCTTAACATAGAGGTGGCAGACTCTGTCTCTGTCTCTCTCTGTTTCTCTCTCTGTCTCTGTCTCTGTCTCTCTTTCCCTCTCTGTCTCTGTCTGTCTCTGTCTCTCTCTCTCTGTCTCTCTCTCTATCTTTGTATATATATATATATATATATATACACACACATACATACATACATATATATTCATTCTAGTTGTTATTTTAGTGTATAATTTCAAATTGCTGCCCAAATTAGGTGGCCAAGTCACTATTTCATCAGCTGTCTTACTGTATCTTCCAAAGTTCCTCCAGTTGTTAACCTCCTTCTTTCTTCCTTTTTTTTTTCTTCCCTCCTTCTTTTTCTTGATTATATACATTTGGTATAAACATGGACTTGTAATTCATTGTGAAGCTGGGGGGTAGAGGGAAAGGGAAGGGCAAAGGTAAGTAGTAAAAGTGATGCAAAAAAAAAAGAAAGAAATATTTAAAAGTATGCAGAAAAGTGCAAAATAAAGCTGAGATAAAGACAAGCAGAACTTTGAACTATCACTGAATTGGTTATATACTAAGAAGAAAGCTCAGAATCTCAGTAAAACTTTTGAAACACTTTGTACAATCTCCTGCTCTTCTTTGCAAGTTGGAATGATTGTGTGTTGGAGTACAGGGTCAACTTGAACCTACATTCCTGCTGAATAAGGGGAGTATGAGGCCCTTGGAACAGGCATGTGACAGGTACACACTTCCTTATGTTAAGACACGTAGTCTTTAAGATCTATATACAGCCATAAAAGGCAAAATTCTGCACTTAGCCTTTTGATTGGGGCTCGCCATTGCTTAAAGAGTATATAAGTTGAAATATTTCCTGATTGTATAGCCTGCCACACCTTTTCTGCACCATGTAACCGACCCCTGAATAAAGCACCGATTGACTCCACGGCAGTTCGACTCAGTGCAGTTCTTCCCTGTTGGGAGCCAGCGGTACCCCGAGGACCCCAGATAGGTGGGTAAGTAGAGGGCAGATACTCCTCCCACAGCAGAAGCACGCCAGGGACCCAACAATTGTGTTTATTGATATTTGTCAATCTCATAATAATAAAAAATAAAATTTTATTTAAAAAAGAAATTAAGTTCATGCCTATTTGCTACAACAAAATATCACTGGAATGATAAAAGTTGTGTCATGTCAAATATTTTAAAGAAATAAGCAGGGCAAGGTTTCTTTATGGGGCTGGCAGTAAACACACACACACACACTAATCTGTGAGAAACTGAGCAAACTGAGTGTTGCAGTTTATGACTAGCCAAAAGCAGAATGGCCTGCTTGCTCCAAAGAAAGCCTAGATGAATACTTGACAGTGATATTGAATAGGATTTTCTTGTTCAGAGTCTGATTGTTCCAAAGGGCAACTAAGATTCTATGAGTTTATGCGATCTTTGTGCAGGCCTCTGGCCCTATCTGTTATTCCACTAGTAAATCTATGAGCTTGACCCTCTAACTTGACCTTCAGAAGACAATATCTCTAATTACTCATCAAACTCTACCTCTGTGGGATCTCAGCACCAATTCCTGTTTATGATCTAAAGAGCTGTTTTTGGTTCTTGAGTTAAGCAACCTAGTTACTGGCTCAAGCTCTCCATAAATAATCCTTTCTTTTTTCTAATACTAAAGGTGAAGTGTTCCATGATGACAGCGATAAGTTCATTGATTATTACAAAAATATTACTTACTAGTGTATGTATATAATTGTACATAATTCAGCATTTAACAAAGTGGAGATATTTGGAAAGTTTTGATTCAAAGGGTTACTAATAAATAATAGCCAATTTTTGACAACTCCAATGTCATTATTTGCTTTAGCTATATTTCATTATTTACATGCTATTCTAAGTGTATTAAAATGAAATCGTTGGATTATGAGATGTAAATTTTATTATTTATACACAATAAATGCATTCATTAATAATTGACTGAATTACAAATACAGCATACAAATAAATATTATGAATTATAAATTTATAACACTGTAGGGATTTACAAAATTCTGGTAAATAGTGTATTTAATAAACTATAAGATTAAAAAAAACTTTATATTAGGATCCAAATCTTGTTTAATTTTATTCTCTAATTGAATAATAATATAATTTATGAATCAGTAGACATAAGATAAAAATGTTTTGAAATTGAGAATTAGATATAATTTATTTCCAACAAAGAGCAAATATAAACTGCCTACTGAATACAAATCACTGTACAAGTAGTGGGGTGAGATAAAAATTTAAATGAAACATGCCCCTTACCATATGCAGTTTATAGTGTAGAAAAAAATAAAATTAAATAATACAACAAGAAGAGGTTGATAAATGAAAAAGATATAGCAAGACTTCAACAAAAATACTATTTTTGTCATCAGTAAGATTGGAACTGCTACATTTGGACTATCAAATCACGGTCTCCAAAATCAAGGAGTAGAAATGGCACTAGTAAACACTAATAAGAAAAAAAGCTGGATAAAACCAAGGATATAAAGAGGAGGTCTATGCTGTAGGTGACTCATATTGAGTGCATTGTGAGATTGAATGTTGATTTGTGACAGAAAAAGGAATTTGTTGAATTATTGTGAAAATTATGTTATTATTACCAAAAAGGCATGGAAATAAATGAATAACAATTGAACCACTATCAATAAGATTGAAACTACTACATTTAGACTATTAAATCACAGTCTCCAACATCAGGGACTAGAAATGGCACTAATGAACACTAATAAGAAGTAAAGCTGAGTAAAACTAAGAAGGTCCATGTTATCAGTGACTCATTTTGAGTGCATTGTGGATCAAATGCTAAGATTTTTGGTAGAAAAATGAATTTGTCGAATTATTGTGAAAATTATACTGTTATTACAAAAAAGGCATGGGAAATAAATGAATTAACAATTGACCTCTATGTCTCATGTCTATAAAATGTAAGTCTTTAGACTATCTTTGACTTTTTAGCTATTAGATTCTGACTCTGTCATATTTCTTCTGGAGAGCACACTGACTTCTAAGATTTCTCACCCCATGATTTTTCTTCCTGGATGACCTATCTTAAACTGAACTCCCTTAGACAAACTCTAATATTTTATTGCCCTTGATGGTCACATTGGCACTTTGATAAGAGGCATGTAGCAATTAATATTTGCAGCTGAGCATATTAGATGAGAATATAAAATAGGAAAATCCATATACTCCCTTTGAATACTCTCTAAGGTCTGGATTTCTTCATCATCATTAAACTGAAACTACTCTCTTCAAAGTTTCCTATGATCTTTTAATTGCCTATTCTATAGGTCTTTCCTCAGTCTCCATCTTGATCTCACTGCAACCTCTGACATAGTCAATATATTGACTCTCCTCTTTCCTAAATTTTCATACCATTTTTTGTTTGTTTGTTTTTTCTCCTATCTGACTTCTTAATCTATTTTTCTATATTTTCCTCTAGGTCATACAAACTATATGAGGGTGTCCTTTGGCTCTCTCCTGGAGTCTCTTCTGTTTCTCTCCTCTTCCAGGGCTTCTTAAACTTTTTCACTTATAATCCCTTTTCACTTTTTTATAATCTTGGGCATATAGTTATATAAAATAGGTATACAAATCAAACATTTACTACTAATAAATCATTATTTTGTTAATCCTACGTTCAGTTGCATAACCCCATATGGGATCACAAGCCACAGTTTAAGAAAATTTGCATACTTCTGTGATCATCTCTATGCATTATAATTCACAGATCCACTCATTCATCCCTAATCTCTCTCTTAACATCCAATTTCTCATTAGACTACTCAAAATAGATGTCCAGTGATCATCACCAACTCCAACGAACTCATTATCTCCTCCCACACACAACCTTTATCTTTTCTGAACTCCTCTCTTTGTCCAGATTTGTAATCTTAGTGTCATCCTCAGTTCTTCATTTATACTCACTCCATTTATTTAATTTGTTACTAAATTCCATTATTTGTATATCCTCAACACTTCCTACATCTTCCCACTCCTAACTCACATAACCACTAAACTTGGTGGAGACCCTTAGATCTTATGCCTTCACTGGTCCAGAATCTTAAGATGATCTCAAGTCTTATCTCAGTACAGCCTATTTTCTGCTCAGAAAACAACAAATACCCAGAACTTCAGTTTTCACCTAAGGAACTAGAAATTCCTTTGCATGGCGCTTGTCCTGACAAATGAAAGAATATTTGCCATTAATAATTAGAGGACTTCCACTGTTTAGAAAACTCCAGAAAGTCTAACAATTTTTTTTTGTTGTTGTTGTTTTTAACACAGTGACTGAGGGGGAAATGCTCTCTTCCCACCTCAATCTTGGAATAATCATTGAGTATCTTACGCATCTTTCTTCCCTATTCCTCTGCATCCCCAACTCTTGTATGTATAATTTTTAAAGTAGGAAAATTTGCTTTGTTCTATTTTTTAAATATCTACCACAGTTCCTGGCACACAGTAGATTCTTAACAAAAGCTTGTTGGATGAATGAAATAAGGAGGGTTAAGACTCTATTAAAAAGTACTAATATTAATCAGTATTTAGCATTTGTTCCCTTCAGGCATTGTGCTCTGGAAGTGAAAGAATAGGTAGGTTTTCTGGATTTTGCTAGACATAGCAAAGATTTTTTTTTTTAAAAGAGGCCTAGTTCCTTGTAGTTAACATTGGAAAACTTGGATTCATTTTGTGTGTGTGTGTGTGTGTGTGTGTGTGTGTGTGTGTGTGTGTGTGTGTGTGTGTTGAGGCAACCCTACTAGAAGTGTTAAATGTCTGAGACCAGATTTGAATTCAGGTCCTCCTGACTTCAGGGCTGGTGCTCTATCCACTGCACCACCTAGCTGTCCCTGGATTCACTCTTAATGTCAACACTGTATGTTCTCTGAGAGTGAGAATTGCCTTGTTTCTCATCTTTACATCTGTACCACCTAGCACAGAATATCCCCCATAACAGATAGTTAAACTACTGCATATTGAATTATTTTTTAAGCTTATAACTCTCTTTATTAGTTTATTTTTAGGACAGTAAACCTAAAGGAGCAAAACTTTAAAATGACTCTCTACTATTGTTAGGAAATATGACTAGGAAAAAAAACAGAAAATAATTGGACCTTTTCTCCCACTCTAAGTGCAAGGTCCAGAACCCAGAGAGGAGAGGTAGTAGCAATGAGAAAATCCAGTAGGGGGAGACAACTAGCTAAGACCTGAAATGTTTTTTTGTTTGTTTTGTTTGTTTTTGTTTTTTTTTTTGGTTTTTTTTGTTTTTTTTTTTTTTGGGGGGGGGGAGGTTGGATGGAAGAAAAAAGGGACATACCAAAGGGTCATTGAATCATGACATCAAAAAGGGTTAATTACCTTACCTGGACACAGAGTTCTCCTTCCAAAGAGTATTCATTTCAGTTCACCACAAAATCAAGCTTAACGGGAATTTATGAAGCTTTTATGTGAGAGGCAGAAGCTTGTTAAAATTCAGATCACAGAAGACATCACATCATCACATTATGGACTGCTGCATTTATAATAAATTGCTCCAACACACCATGGTTCTTACTCTGTGGGCAGGGGTGGGGGTAGAATCTAAGAGGGGCTGGGTCTCTTTAGTGAGGCTTCCTCTCCTTACAAAATGATTGCTTGTCACTGGGACACATCACAGAATTATCAGTCTACTACTGTCCACAATCTGATGCTCTTATTACAAGAAAGGTTCTGCTTCACTTTAACATTTGCAAAGAGTTAGTTTAAAATGAAATTTAATATAACTGCATGTGAAGGTTAAAGGAAGTAAAAGTTTAGTCCTTAGAACTTAATCCCCCTTTTTTTTTTCAGATGATAAGAATTTAACCAGTAAGGAACAACCCAGAAATATGTATCTGTCAAGAAATGATGACTTCATAGAGTTATTAAGGAACAGCTGATATCTCTCATACTTTTTATTAGTAAAGACATTTCCATGAAAACTAGTTCTAGGTTAAGTGTTTCCCTGTGTTCTGTTTACAGGCTTTACAGTGAAATGTGCTCTCCAAAGACCTATTTATATATCCTGATTCACCAAGAATTATTAATGGGGATGTTTCCCTTTCTCCTGCCCTCTCTCTGCCTCTGTGTCTCTGTCTCTGTTTCTTTTTTTCTTTCCCCCAACTTCCCTCCCATTTCCTTCCCCTTCACCATTCTCTCCCGTCTCCTTCCCTCCTTTCCCCTCCCCTCCTGTCTCCTAATCTCCCTTCCTTTCTCCTCCTCTCCACTCCCCCTCTCCCTTCCCCTGCCTTCCCATCCCCTCCCCCTTGTCTCTCTCCTCTGCCCTCCTCTCCCCTCCTCTCCTCTTCCTTCTTCTCCTCTCTTTTCTCCTCTCCTCTCCTCTCTCCTCTCTTCACCTCTTCTCCCCTCTTCTTCCCTCTCCTCTTCTCCTCTCCTCCTCTTCTTTCTTCTCCTCTCCTCTCTTCTTTTTTCTTCCCTCCTTTTCTCTCCTCTTCTCTCTCCTCCTCTCCTCTCCTCTCTTTTCCTTTTTTCTCCTCTCCCTTCCCTTTTTCTCCCCATCCCTCCTTTCTTCTCCCCTTCCCTTCTCCCCCTCCTCCCCTTTCCTTTCTTCTCCTCTCCTCTCCACTTCCCTCTTTTCTTCTCCTCTCATGCACACAAGGAAAATTGTATGTGCACATTTGTGTGTGTGTTTATCAGTGGTTGGAAGGATGCTGTGATTTCATTATTATAAGGAATTCCCCACATAGAAACTCCTTCCACTGTTTCAAACCCATAATTTCTCAATCAATGGATACATTTAAAAGACTTGTCTGTAACACAGAGAAGTTTAAAAAATTGTCCATGGTGACATAGCCTGTATGTGTTAAAGGCAGAATTTAAACTCAGGTCTCTTTGGCTCCATATCAGCTCTCTATTCACTACATTATCTTGCCCTTTTTCCATTGCTTTCCCAATTCAATTCCCATTCCCTCTCTGTTTTTCTATTTAATTACAGATTTAAATAATAATCACAATTATAAGAAGTGTATGATCTAGCTCATGGTAGACTTTTTTTTTTTTTTTTTTTGGCCGAAGCAATCGGGGTTAAGTGACTTGCCCAGGGTCACACAGCTAAGAAGTGTTAAGTGTCTAAGATGAGATTTGAACTGAGATCATCCTGACTTTAGGGCTGGTGCTCTATACACTGTGCCACCTAGCTGCCCCTCATGGTAAACTCTTAATAAATATTTACTCAAGAATTCTTATTGATTTATTGATTTATATTAAAATGATCATATCAAATAAATTATTTTTTTCAAAATGATAGCACCATAATATTAATGTTAAATAGTAGAATAAAAATATTTATATTGATCATATTTACCTTTTTGAAAACTAATCAGAGCACAGAAAAAGAAAAGTGTCCTAAAATGAAAGAGTCCTCATTTAAAAAAAAAGAAAATGAATTTTTATCTTGGAAAAAGATCATAGTTCATAATCAAGAAAACACTAAACCAGACAGCTAAATTCTTTAAAATTTCACACTTACTCAGGTTTCCAGCCCAAGCTCATAAATGTTCAAGACAACTCTCTTTTCCCATCATCCCCTCCAGTTCCCAAGTGAACCTTTTTACCTGGGTAGCATTAATTCCACCCAGAAAAAAAAAATTTTTTTCTGGGAAAAAAGTGTTGTGATTCCATTGCCATAAGAAAATTTTCAGTATGAAAATTCCTTTGACTGATGTAAATCCAAAGCTAATTGTTTTACCTGTCCTTACATACAATTTCAGGTACCATTCAAATGTGAATTCTTTGTGAATAGGGATTGTTTCAGGGGCAGCTAGACAATACAGTGTAAAAAGTACCGTGCCAAAAGTTAAGAAGATCTTAGTTCAAATTTGACCTTAGATAGTTTTTAATTGAGTGATCCTGGGGAAGGATTAACTTAACCTTTGACTACCTGAGCATCCCCATCTGTAAAGTGAAGATAATAATATTACCTACCTTCCAATATTACTTAATCAAATGAGAAAATATTTTTAAAGTAGTTAGCACAATGCTTGTTAAGAATTTAATAAATGGTTATTTCCTTCCTTCATTATTTTTGTTTCTAATGCATAGCACTATTACTGCCTCATATAAGTTGCTTAATAAATGCTTGTTGATTGTCTTATACCATGAGACTTATTTTCCCCATTTGTCAAGCTTCCTCTTCTCTTCTCATTCAAAATCTTTATCTCATCACCACTATTTCATAAACACGCACACACACACACACACACACACACACGGATCAAATCAAAAACAAATGTCATTGAATATCTGCAGCTTTTATGTAGACTCCAAGATTTAAATAAGATGTTAAAAAAAAAAAAGACCAATAAAAACCCTTAAAAAATGGAATTTAAATAGTGGCTAACAAGCAGCAGTTTCTATATGCAAATTGGTCTGAAGTTATTAGAAAGAAGGCCTTTGATTTGTAAAATTGTTCAGATGATGTTAATAAACAGACATTTAAGAGAAAATCAGGCTGCCTACTTTATGTGTGTACACAGATAGATAAAGATCCTCTCTGGGCAGAAAATGCTGATCAGAGGTTAGAGGACACTATTCTGTGTCAGGTATACAGGTATCTAGTCATTAAATGATCTCATTTAATTTATGTTCTCTGAGCTTCTCCTACTCATTCATCAATAAAAGTATGCCATTTCTGAATAATTAATATCATCAAGAAAAGCTTTCCACTAGACCTAGTGTCTTTCTAACGTACCACTTGGATGATATATTGAGCTTTTATATGAAGTTACATCTGTCAGTTTACTACTCTACTTTTGTATTACTGGAAGTTTATCAGTTTTTAAAAGTTTATAAATTATGCCTTTTCTCACTTGTAGGCCTAATGACATTCAAAATTTATGTTTCTTTTTAAAAGTTCTCATCATGTTGACATTCTAATGGGATATCAATGAAAGAGAGTCAAACATTTAGAATTATAAGGCATTGGAGAAATCATACAGTCCAACGTCTTAATTTTATAGATGAAGAAAGTAAGTCCCTAAGAGATGAAAGCTAATATAACTTTCCTAATGTTGCATAGTAGAAAAGCCAGGATTCTAATCTAGGTTATCAGACTAAATCCATTGTTTTTAACACTGCATTATCCTATTATCCTGTCTTTCCAGATTTTATTGCCTTTTAGACAAAACTTAGATATCACTCTAAAGACTATCATAGAGAAACCCAATCATCATTTCATTTTTTGCATTCAACAAAAATGATATTTCCACATTTCTAAATTCATGCTTCCATATTTCTAAATTCAATTTTTTTTTTTGCCATATCAGAATCAAAGTTTAGAAGATATCAATGACACCTCATGCAATCTCAATTTGAAAATAAATATATACATTTTTTTTACTTTACATAATAGAAGAAATTCTGATTTCATAATCAGAGACTATAAATTTCAATTTCACTTCTCTTATTTATTATCAGTGTTATCTTGGAAAATAACTCTCTGTCTCTATAAAATAAGAGGGGAAGACAACATGGATTCTGAGTTCCCTTTCTTTCTGGAACTATGATTCTATATAAGCAAAAAAAAAAAAAAAAACAAAAACAAAAACAAAAAAACTATATTTCTTGTTCCTCAAAATACACAAAAGCATGAAGTATTACATTTTCAGATGATACTTTGGTTACTACCTATATTTCAAGCATGAGTAAAATATTAATCCTGAATCCCGCCCTTTCCCCCCAGTTTTACCAGTATTTTTTCTTGTCTTTTATTTCCTGCCCATTTATCTTTCTATTGGACTTTTCAGACTCTGGCAGAAGAATGTTAAAGCCTCTAGAATTAGTTTACTCTATGATTTTTTAAAAATTTCACATAATTTCTCTTAACATCTCAATTGCTAAGCTATAAATTGTATTTTTAGTTATAACATTATTGTTCCATTCTCTATAATTATTTAATCATAATTTTTCTGCATGTCTTTTTAATGTTTTGAATATTTGTTACCACTTTATCTAAAATATTAACAACTTCTGCTTTTAGGAAATCAGCTGAAATACATTATTTTTCTGCCCTTTGCTTTGAACTATATGAGTCCTACGCATTATATTTGTTTCTTGAGAGTCTATTAATTGTTGAATTTTATTTCCCAATATTTTCCTCAATTTACTATTTCACTTCTTTCACATTCAAGGTAATACTTACCAAGTATGATTTTTCTAACCATTATATTATTTTATTTTATTTATTAGTAGGTATTAGGTATCATCTCCATTTTTCCCCCTAAAAGGTTTTTGTTCTAAGACTTTTTTTTCTTCCCTCATTTTTGTGTGATAATTTATTTTTAAGTTGATACATTTGTCAGTTTTTAGAAGGGAGATTCCATTTGCCATGAGCTACCTGTTCTCCCATTCTTCACACATCAAAATCTTTCTAATGCTCCCCTCTTCATTCTTTTGTTTGAGAATCTGAGTTATGGCTTTTTTTTTTTTTTACTAAAATCTCTACTTGTACCTTTGATGTCATCCCCTCCTGCCTTTTCCTGATGTTTTCTCTTATCTATTTTCTCTGTCTTTTTTTTCAGCCCCTTTTTATTTATTGGATCCTCTTGGAAATGGTCACAGCATCAGCAACACCTTTAGGAGACCTCAAGCCAGACATGTTAAAGGAATATGGTAATTGGTCATAAAGTAATTACAAAGAAACCTGTGTTATCAGTGGAAGCAAGAAAGAATGCCTCCACTTTAACTACTCCCCTACTTCATTGCTTATACCCATTTTTGGATCACTATTCTAGGGTAGAGAGGAATTCTTTAGGTTCCAAGGAACTAGGAGTAAAATAATAATTTTTGTTATCTCAAGGGAGCAAAGACCCTGAAAAGCAGCATCACTTTCAGACCAAAGCCCTAAACATTTTACATAAACATTTAACATAAAGTTCAAAGTCAATAAATAAACTGAAAAAAATGAGCAAATAAAAAAAAAGAACTTTACCATTACAAAGCTACTATGGTGATAAGGAAGATCAAAAACATAAAAGAAGGCTTAAAAAGCACAAAGGAATGATAAAACAGCTACAAGCAAAACTCAAAATAAAAATTCAACTTGAATTCAATAAGGATTTTTGGAAGAACTAAAAAATTACCTTCAAAAGAAAATAAAAGTGATAGAGAAGAAATCCGTAAAAGGAATGAAAACAGGAAGGAAAATTATGAAAAGACAATTAATAGCTTAATAAAAGATGTCCCAAAATATTAAAGAAAATAAAGAAATTAAAAATAATGATACTAAAGGAAAAAAAAAGTATAAAAATGTGTTGATGAAAATAACTCCTTAATAATTAAAAGTAAGTGAAAGACATTAAGAAACAATAAAACAAAGATGTAGAAATGAAAAAGAGAATAACAATATAGGAATAATTAGATTCCTTTAAAATCGTGAACAGATAAAGAGCCTTTATGTTTTGAGAAATTATGAAGCACAATTACCCCAATATCCTAAATCTAGGAGACAAAATAGAAATTGAAATGACTAACTAATGACCTCTGTAAAGAGATCCCCAGTTGAAAATATCAGCAATGGAACAGTCAAATTCTAGAGCTCACAGGTCAAAGAGAAAATATTTCAAAAGAAAGCAGAAAAAAAAAAAAAACCCAAACAAACAAAATCAATGGAACAAAAATTAGAAGGAAAGCAGGAAACTTCTCTAAATTTCTCTAATAAAGATCTCATTTTTCATATATATGGGGATCTGAGTTACATATATAATTAGAAAGAGTCATTCCTCCACTGATAAATGGTCAAAAGATACAAGGAGATAATTTTCAGAAGAAGAAACCCTAACAATCAATATTCACATGAAAAAAAAAAAAAGATCTAAACCACCACTGATTGGAAAAATTCAAATTAAAACAACTCTGTGATACCACCTATCAAATTGGTTAACATGATAGAAATAAAAATGCTTTATAGCAGAGAAAAATAAAAGGTGATTAAAGGGAAAATAATTCTAGTAGACCTTATTTGTGTTGGAAATTGAGGGGTTGCCCCTCAATTGAGAATGGCTGAACAAGTTATTATATTTAGTTATGACAGAATACTATCATACTATAAGAAATGATGTGCATGCAGTTTTAAAAAATCCTGGGAAGACTAATATGAACTGATGGAAAGTGAAATGAGCAGAATGAGGAAAACATTTTACATAATAATGACAATATTGTATTGATAATAACGATCAATAAAATGAAAGATTTAGTTATTTTGATTAATACAATGATCTAAAAAAATTCCAACGTATCCACAATGAAAAATGTTGTCTATTTCAAGGGAGAAGATTGATGAGTACTGAGTGTATATTGAACTTTAATTTTTTTATGTTTTTTCATTTTTTCACATGTCTGATATGGCATGTTTTTAATGAAAAATTAGTATGGTGTGATTTCAGGATCTTGTATTTTTTAAAATTAATATATTATGAATTCAGTACCATGTCATGCAGAACAAGTAATTGCAAAAAAGAAAAATATATTTAAAAGTTGTTTTAAAATGCAAAAAAGTGAGACTTCTGACCAAGATGGCGGAGAGGAGGCACACAATTGTGTAACCTCCGCGTTTTTCTCTCACTATCCATTTCATTTCATGTCTCTGAATTAATGCTCGACTGAAAAAAAACATACAATTAGTTACCAAGAGAAACCATCCTTGAGACTTGTCAAGAAAGATCTGTTTTTGCGCGAGGGCGGGGACAGTTATTAGATCGGAAGCAGGCTGTGGGCAGCAGCAGCAGCGGCAGCGAGAGCACGGAAGGCGGCTCAGAGCCGAGCAGAGCGGAGAGGGGGTGGGGTGTGATCACAGCAGTCTCTGCGGGGAGAGCTTTGCTACAGGATTAGATACTTTGCTCTGGCAGCAAGTCAGCAGCCCAGCAGAGAAGCTAAAAACACCGAGGGTGAAGAATACAACCCCAAACAGCTGGAGTCTCTCGGGACCTGGCCACAGTGTCTCAGCACGCTCTCGGATCTCAGAGCGCAGGCACAGCACAGTAGGGCCAGTGCCTCACGGCTACCCTGCCCCTCCTCCAAAGAAAGCAGCCTCCATTCAAGGGTTTTTTTCTTCTGTTTCTTTGATAGTTTGTCGTTGATTATTAGACAGAATGAGCAAGAAACTGAAAAAGACTTTAATCCTTGACAGCTTCTATACAGATAAAGAGTAGACTCCAAATCCTGAGGAGACTAAAAACAAACAGTCCCCAGCTGAATCCCCAAAGGGAGGAGATCATATGTTCCTCAGCACAGATGAATCTCATGGAGGAAATTAAAAAGGCTCTCACAAGAGAACTAGAAGAAAAATGGGAAAAGGAGAGGGAGGCTTGGCAAAAGGAGAGGGAGACTTGGCAAAAGGAGAGGGAGGCTTGGCAAAAGAGTCTGGAGAAGTCATCCCACTCAGTTAAAGAGAGAGTGGATAAAGAAATCAAATCCTTGAAAAATAGGATTGGTGAACTGGAAAACAAAATTGGCGAAATGGAAAAAAATTCCACAGAACAAAAGAACTCAATTGGACAATTAGAAAGAGATCTTAAAAAAGTGAGTGAAGAAAATACTTCACTGAAAATCAGGGTCGAACAAATGGAACTGAATGACTCGAGGAGACAAGAGGAATCAGTCAAGCAAATCCAAAAAAAAAAAAAATCAAACAATGGAAAAGAATGTGAAATACCTTCTGGGGAAGACAACAGACCTGGAAAACAGATCCAGGAGAGACAACCTGAGAATCATCGGACTCCCAGAAAAGCATGATGAAAAAAAGAGCCTGGACTCTATTTTCCAGGAAATTATCAAAGAGAACTGCCCAGAAGTCATAGAAACAGAGGGTAAAATAGACATTGAAAGAATTCATCGATCCACTACTGAAAGGGATCCTAAAATCAAAACACCAAGAAATATAGTGGCCAATGCCAGAACCCTCAGACAAAGGAAAAAATACTGCAAGCAGCTAGAAAAACCCAATTCAAGTATCGAGGAGCCACAATAAGGATCACCCAGGATTTGGCAGCATCCACATTAAAGGATCGAAGGGCCTGGAATATGATATTCCGAAAGGCTAAGGAACTTGGGATGCAACCAAAAATAACTTACCCAGCAAGAATGAGCATCTTTTTTCCAGGGAAGAAAATGGACATTCAACGAAGTAAGTGAATTTCACCTATTTTTGATGAAAAAGCCAGAACTTAACAAAAAATTTGATCTACAAGTACAGAACTCAAGAGAAATCTAAAAAGGTAAAGATTAATCTTGAGAACTATATTTCGGCTATAAAGATGTATAAAGAATACAGATATACCTTGTTCTAGAAACTAGATGTGGAAAGGACATTGTACCAGAAAAAGGGGAAAGTGGGGGTACTACATTTCATGAAGAGGCAAAGAAAACCTATTATATCTGAGAGAAAGAATGGAGAGGGATGAATATAGTGAGTATTTTACTGCTTTCAGAATTGGCTTTAAGAGAAAAATTTTAGACATATTCAATCTATGGTGAAACTTCTCCCACCTCATGGAAAAGTGAGAAGGGAAAAATGAAAACGGAAGGAATAAGCTAAGTGGAAGGGAATACGGAAACTGGGAGGGAAAGGGGTAAGATAGGGGGAGGAACTCTAAGGGGGGGAGGGATACTAAAAAAGGGAGGGCTGTGAGAAGCAAGTGGTGCTCACAAGCTTAATACTGGGAAGGGGGGTAAGGGGGTAAGAAGGGAGAAAAGCATAAACCGGGGTTAACAAGATGGCAAGTAATACGAAATTGGTCATTTTAACCATAAATGTGAATGGGGTAAACTCCTCCATAAAGAGGAAGCGGTTAGCAGAATGGATTAAAAGTCAGAATCCTACAATATGTTGTTTACAGGAAACACACCTGAAGTGGGGAGATACATGCAGGTTAAAGGTAAAAGGTTGGAGCAAAATCTACTATGTTTCAGGTGAAGGCAAAAAAAGCAGGGTAGCCATCCTGATCTCAGATCAAACTAAAGCAAAAATTGATCTAATCAAAAGAGATAAGGAAGGGCACTATATCTTGCTAAAGGGTAGAATGAATAATGAAGCAGTATCTATATTAAACATATATGCACCAAGTGGTGTAGCATCTAAATTCTTAAAAGAGAAATTAAGAGAGCTGCAAGAAGAAATAGACAGTAAAACTATAATAGTGGGAGATCTCAACCTTGCACTCTCAGAATTAGATAAATCAAACCACAAAATAAATAAGAAAGAAGTCAAAGAGATAAATAGAATACTAGAAAAATTAGATATGATAGATCTCTGGAGAAAATGTAATGGGGACAGAAAGGAGTACACCTTCTTTTCAGCTGTTCATGGAACTTATACAAAAATTGACCATATATTAGGACATAAAAACCTCAAACTCAAATGTAGTAAGGCAAAAATAGTGAATGCATCCTTTTCAGACCACGATGCACTGAAAATTACATTCAATAAAAAGCCAGGGGAAAGTAGACCAAAAAAAATTGGAAACTAAATAATCTCATACTAAAGAATGATTGGGTGAAACAGCAAATTATAGACATAATTAATAACTTCATCCAAGAAAACGATAATAATGAGACATCATACCAAAATGTATGGGATGCAGCCAAAGCGGTAATAAGGGGAAATCTCATATCTCTAGAGGCCTATTTGTATAAAATAGAGAAAGAGAAGTCAATGAATTGGGCTTGCAACTAAAAATGCTAGAAAAGGAACAAATTAAAAACCCCCAGTCAAACACTAAACTTGAAATTCTAAAAATAAAAGGAGAGATCAATAAAATTGAAAGTAAAAAAACTATTGAATTAATTAATAAAACTAAGAGTTGGTTCTATGAAAAAACCAACAAAATAGACAAACCCTTAGTAAATCTGATCAAAAAAAGGAAAGAGAAAAATCAAATTGTTAGTCTTAAAAATGAAAAGGGAGAACTCACCACTAACGAAGAGGAAATTAGAGCAATAATTAGGAGTTACTTTGCCCAACTTTACGCCAATAAATTCGACAACTTAAATGAAATAGAAGAATACCTCCAAAAATATAGCTTGCCTAAACTAACAGAGGAAGAAGTAAATATCCTAAACACTCCCATCTCAGAAAAAGAAATAGAACAAACTATCAATCAACTCCCTAAGAAAAAATCCCCAGGACCAGATGGATTTACATCTGAATTCTATCAAACATTTAAAGATCAATTAACTCCAATGCTAAATAAACTATTTGAAAAAGTAGGGATTGAAGGAGTCCTACCAAACTCCTTTTATGACACAGACATGGTACTGATACCTAAACCAGGTAGGCTGAAAACAGAGAAAGAAAATTATAGACCAATCTCCCTAATGAATATTGATGCTAAAATCTTAAATAAAATATTAGCAAAAAGATGACAGAAAATCATCCCCAGGATAATACACTATGACCAAGTAGGATTTATACTAGGAATGCAGGGCTGGTTCAATATTAGGAAAACTATTAACATAATTGACTATATCAATAACCAACCAAACAAAAACCATATGATCATCTCAATAGATGCAGAAAAAGCATTTGATAAAATCCAACAGCCATTCCTAATAAAAACACTTGAGAGCATAGGAATAAAAGGACTTTTCCTTAAAATAGTCAGGACCATATATTTAAAATCTTCAGTAAGCATCATATGCAATGGGGAAAAACTGGAACCTTTCCCAGTAAGATCTGGAGTGAAGCAAGGTTGCCCACTATCACCATTATTATTCAATATTGTATTAGAAACACTAGCCTCTGCAATAAGAGTCGAGAAAGAGATTAAAGGAATTCGAGTAGGCAATGAGGAAACCAAACTATCACTCTTTGCAGATGATATGATGGCATACCTAGAGAACCCCAGAGATTCTACTAAAAAGCTATTAGAAATAATTCATAATTTTAGCAAAGTAGCAGGATACAAAATAAATCCCCATAAATCCTCAACATTTTTATACACCACCAACAAAATCCAAGAGGAAGAGATACAAAGAGAAATTCCATTCAAAATAACTGTTGATAGCATAAAATATTTGGGAATCTACCTACCAAAGGAAAGTCAGGAATTATATGAGCAAAATTACAAAAAAGTTTCCACACAAATAAAGTCAGACTTAAATAATTGGAAAAATATTAAGTGCTCTTGGATAGGCCGAGCAAATATAATAAAGATGACAATACTCCCTAAACTAATCTATTTATTTAGTGCTATACCAATCAGACTTCCAAGAAAATATTTTAATGATCTAGAAAAAATAACAACAAAATTCATATGGAACAATAAAAAGTCGAGAATCTCAAGGGAATTAATGAAAAAAAAATCAAATGAAGGTGGTCTAGCTGTACCTGATCTAAAATTATATTATAAAGCAGCAGTCACCAAAACCATTTGGTATTGGCTAAGAAATAGATTAGTTGATCAGTGGAAAAGGTTAGGTTCACAAGACAGAATAGTCAACTATAGCAATCTAGTGTTTGACAAACCCAAAGATTCTAACTTTTGGGATAAGAATTCATTATTTGATAAAAACTGCTGGGATAACTGGAAATTAGTATGGCAGAAATTAGGCAAGGACCCACACTTAACACCATATACCAAGATAAGATCAAAATGGGTCCATGACCTAGGCATAAAGAACGAGATTATAAATAAATTAGAGGAACATAGAATAGTTTATCTCTCAGACTTGTGGAGGAGAAAGAAATTTGTGACCAAAGATGAACTAGAGACCATTACTGATCACAAACTAGAAAATTTTGATTATATCAAATTAAAAAGCCTTTGTACAAACAGAATGAATGCAAATAAGATTAGTAGGGAAGCAACAAACTGGGAAAACATCTTTACAGTTAAAGGTTCTGATAAAGGCCTCATTTCCAAAATATATAGAGAACTGACTCAAATTTATAAAAAATCAAGCCATTCTCCAATTGATTAATGGTCAAAGGATATGAACAGACAATTTTCAGATGATGAAATTGAAACTATTACCACTCACATGAAAGAGTGTTCCAAATCACTATTGATCAGAGAAATGCAAATTAGGACAACTCTGAGATCTCACTACACACCTGTCAGATTGGCTAAGATGACAGAAAAAAATAATGATGAATGTTGGAGGGGATGCAGGAAAACGGGGACACTGATGCATTGTTGGTGGAGTTGTGAACGAATCCAACCATTCTGGAGAGCAATCTGGAATTATGCCCAAAAAGTTATCAAACTGTGCATACCCTTTGATCCAGCAGTGTTTCTATTGGGCTTATATCCCAAAGAAATACTAAAGAAGGGAAAGGGACCTGTATGTGCCAAAATGTTTGTGGCAGCCCTGTTTGTAGTGGCTAGAAACTGGAAAATGAATGGATGCCCATCAATTGGAGAATGGTTGGATAAATTGTGGTATATGAATGTTATGGAATATTATTGCTCTGTAAGGAATGACCAGCAGGATGAATACAGAGAGGCTTGGAGAGACCTACATGGACTGATGCTAAGTGAGATGAGCAGAACCAGGAGATCATTATACACTTCGACAATGATATTGTATGAGGATGTATTCTGATGGAAGTGGATTTCTATGACAAAGAGACCTAACTCAGTTCCAACTGATCAATGATGGACAGAAACAGCTACACCCAAAGAAGGAACACTGGGAAATGAATGTGAACTATTTGAATTTTTGATTTTCTTCCCGAGTTATTTTTACCTTCTGAATCCAATTCTCCCTGTGCAACAGGAGAACTATTCGGTTCTGCAAATATGTATTGTATCTAGGATATACTGCAACATATTTAACATATATAGGACTGCTTGCCATCTTGGGGGGGGTGGAGGGAAGGAGGGGAAAAAATGAAACATAAGCGAGTGCAAGGGATCATGTTGTAAAAAATTACCCTGGCATGGATTCTGTCAATACAAAGTTATTATTAAATAAAATAAAATTTAAATTAAAAAAATAAAATAAAATAAATTGCAAAAAAGTTGTTAAGTTTATTTCACAAGTCAATTGTTAACATTGTTAAAAATTTAACAATATTTTTTGTTCCAATTAATTTCTACATGACTTTAGATAGCCTCATTGCTAATGGAAAGACACTGCAAGAGCTCAAAAAGAGACTGATGAAAATTTTGGATTGACTAAAGTGCTTTTATCTGTAGCTATGCCTGACAAAATGTTTGCTTTGAAGAGTTTTTCTCAATTATGTGTTTCTCATAGTATCTCAAGGTGTGAGCCTAATTCCAAAGAAGGAAGAAATGCTTTTCAATTGTGTACATCTGTAGAATATTTGATATCTTAAGACTTTTTCTAAGGTTTGATAGTTGTTATTTTAAATTAACTAAGAACCATGCTGCTGTATTGGTAAACTACTGAAGGATGGTACTTATGAATATCCCATTGAAGAGACCCATAAATCTATCTGGAGAAAACAACACCACCAAAAAACACCAAAACACATTGAAAGACTTGATTAATTGCTTTATATAAATACTTATATTGGCCTTTGAGGTTCCAAGCAAACTTTTTGTTCTTATCCTAGATGTCTGTTTGGAGGACTTGCGAATTAAACCTATAGCGTATATATAGGTCACAAGAAATTGAATGAATACACTAGCACACAACTGACATATTAAGGCTCATACCCTGTTCACAAGTTATAGTTATTGACTTTGAGATGAGCTCTCACTGAAATTTTTTTAATCCCTGCATCCCCAGTTCTGTGGACCCAGGGATAACCAATGTCATACATACTTTTGGAACAACTTTTTCATTCTTTAGAATTGAACATTTTAAAGGATTCTCTTGGCTAGGTCTTTGTCATAAAAAAATGTGGAAAATACTCTTATTCAAAAGAAAATTACCATGAAGAATAAATAGAATCAGTCCTGAAATTTGCCTTCTTAATGCCAACATTTCCCATATTCCTAGCAACCTATACCCAACTAGTACTAACAGTAACATGCAGAAATTTTAGAAAGTATTCCCTGTGGGAAGCTTTCAGTATCTGACCTTGTGTGGTAGATTGTTGGCTGAGCAGCATAAATGCTTTTATCTGGATTTAAACTGAAATAAAATCAAAGTTAAAATGTCAAGAAATTCAACCTCATACAGCAAATCTTACTGCTTGTAACATAAATCATGATGTAATTATTTCTCTTAGGTTCACAATAGTAGCATAACATAGCACTACCATTGAAAATATCCATCTGTGGTACCCATTAAGCTTGCAGAAAATCCTTTATAAGAGTTTCCATTCATTTTCTTTTCTCTCTATCATGCAAACAAAAGGCAAAAGTCAATTATCATATAAATTAAAATTACTTTCTGGAATTTTACACTGAAAATGACCACATGACACTTTACTCAAAGCCAAGACATTTGTTAAAGTTAAATTAAACATCTTAACATCTCTGATATTATGGGGTTGTATATCAAAGTTAAAGAGTACACATTTTTAAAAGATGTTTTAAAATTTTGAGTTCCAAATTAAATTTCTCCTTCCCTTTCTCCCTTACCCTCTTCTTTAAATGATCAACAATCAGATATGGTTATATATATGCAATTATGTATAACAAATCCATATCAATCATTTCATACAAGATGGCTGGAATAAGAGGAAAAAATATATAAAATAGCATGCTTCAGTCTTTACTCAAACAATATCAGTTCTTTCTCTGAAGACAGATAATATGCTTCATCATTAGTCCTTTGGGATTGCTTTGGATCATATATTTGCTGAGAATAGCTTGCAATTCTTCAGTCAAATAATATTGCTGTTATTATGTCAATGTTCTCTTGGTTCTGTTCACTGTACTGTGTATGAGTTCATGTAAGTCTTTACAAATTTTTTTCTGAAATCATCTTGTCATTTCTTATAGCACAATAATATTCCATTATAATCATATAGCACAGTTTGTTCAGACATTCCCCAATTGATGAACATTCCTTCAATTTACAATTAATAACCACCATAAAAAAGAACTGTTATAAATATTTTGCATGAATAGATCCTTTCCCCTTTTTGTGGATGTTTTTGGAGTATAGACCTAGCAGTGATATTACTGAATCAGAATTATGCACAGTTTTATAGCTCTTTGGGCATAGTTTTAAATTGAAAAGCAGACATCTTTTAAGAGGGATTATGAGAATCCCAAGTTTGAA
The DNA here is from genome assembly GCF_016432865.1 of Antechinus flavipes. Lineage (NCBI taxonomy): Eukaryota > Metazoa > Chordata > Mammalia > Dasyuromorphia > Dasyuridae > Antechinus > Antechinus flavipes. The sequence goes on from NC_067400.1 coordinate 226,988,136, forward strand.
AGTCTTTATTTTTGGCATTACTGTTTGTGATCTGGAGTCCTTGATGAGACATTTTTCAAATCAAAATCTTTAGACATAATATAAGTGTTTTATGGCAATTGACAAACATCATATTTAACAGTGTGAAAATAGTCTGCTTTTGCTTATATTGCCTCATTTCTCAATAACATATGGTGGGCAGATGGGACAAGTAAGAGATTTTGGAGAATATCAATCTATTTATAATAGTTATCTAGTTACTCTCCACAAATTTCATGATAATTAATAATCCATAACCAATAATTAGAAAAGTGATAAAAAAAATCCCTAGTATAATATATAAACAATTTTATTATATTCCTTTCCATTCTTCACTATACCATTTTCAATTTGCCAAAATCTAAAAACTTATTCTTGCCCTTACGTTATATAGTCAGAAGGAATTTCTTTCCCTGTGTGTCCTTCTATTTTACTGGTTCCTCTCTGAAACTCCATTTTAAAGAATTCATCCAGGCCTCCTTTGTCTTTATTCCTTTCCAGACTCATTTTTGGTTTGCCTCTTGAATTTTGTCTCAAGTGCTCCCTCATTTGATATCTTCTCTCTGATTAGCTTATTCTGACTTTATTTTATGTATTTTCTTCCCTCATTAGAATGTAAGCTACTTGAGGTCAAGGACCATCTTTTTTTCTTGAATAAGCACTTGATAAACATTACTTCACTTTTCTTAAATCATAGCAACTAAATGCTTCTTATGGGCTATATTGTTCTTTAGCCACACTTTTAACAAAATGCTTAAAAACATACCTGGGAAAAGAAACAAAATATGGCATACATTAGGGCATATAAAACCATTAACATGAGCTCCTTTTAAACCCATGGACACAGGTGGAGATACTTGACTCCAAGAGCCCTGGGATTACAAATGATACTTAAATATTAATTTATTAATTATTAATTTATTAATTAACCATAAAATATTATATAGATATAGATGGAGTTTAAAACTCCATGAAAATTGTTCAGATAAACTATTTTCAAATATATCCGTTTATAAATTCTAAGCAGCTTTCAATATAGTATTGCATAAACTTTTTAAAATTCCAAAGTCACTTTCCTAAATACCATGGTCTAGATTGGGACATGATACAGTCAGGTCTCTTCCTTAATTCAAATCTGGTCTTGGGCAATTACTGGCTATGTGACCCTGGACAAATCACTTAACCTATTTGAGTTTCCTCATCTGTAACATTCTCTGGAGAAGGCTATGTCTGTCAAACCATTCTAGTATTTCTGTCAAACCCCCCCCACCTAAAACCCAAATGAGGTTATAGAGTCAGACATGACTGAAAAATAATTAAACAACAAAAATAGTCTAAATTTCTCGAGAAACAAACTAATACAGATTTTTCTTATTCCCACACATTTTTGTAAAAGTAGTGGTTTATCTTTTTTTTTTATTTCTACAGAACTGATAAGGCATAGATTCTTACAGAACTTCTTAGAGTCACCCAAGACATTTTGTGTTTCTTCAGAAACAAGTAAAAATGATGGAGTATGTAGATTACAGTATCTATGATCATGAGAAGACTTCCTCAAACTCTGGTAGTGGGTTTTGCTTGTGTCACTGGGCTGTCTATGCAGGAGCACTGCTCCAGGTTTACAAATAAAGTTCTTCTCTAAAACATCTTTTAAAAATAATCAGTCTTCATTTTCTGGAGAAAAGTGAAAAGATGAGTTTAAGTCTATACACAATTTCTTCAAAATCTCATCTTTCTTTATCCTCATCTCAACTTGGAAATCTATATTTGAAAAGGACATGTTAATTTATCTCAAGTCTTAAATTAAGCCCCAGGTATATGTGGGCCTAACATATGAAATTCTCAAATTCTGTAAGTTCCTTGGAGGCAGAGACCACATTTGTAAAATACATTGTACACGTTACATGCAAAAAATGTAAAAGTAAAATAAATTCTCAAAAAAACTAATTATTATAGAACATCGATAGAAATATAATAAAAAGCTGAAAAGGGCATTTTGGTTTCTTAAGAATCATGGAAAGGCAAATTAATAGGATTCTGAGATAATAAATAACTTTATGCACATTTTTATATACATAAATAATTTGCCTCTCACAAAAAACCAAAAACCAAAACAAAACAACAAAAAAAAACTAACTAAAAGGTTAGTATTTCTGGTATCATTATCTCTATTTTTCAGATGAGGAAACTAAGTTTCTGAGAGGTAGGTCCATAAGCATTACAATATAGCAGGCATTGTGCTGAGGAATATAAAGAAATACAAGAGAGAGTCCTAGGTCTCAAAGAGCTCATAGTTTAATGGGGAAGATGACATGTAAATAACTTCTTAGAAACAAAATATATAAAAGATAAATTAGAGATAATCAACAGTAGAAAGTCACTAGAATTAGAAGGTATTAGCAAGGAAAAGAACCATCTCTTCATGTTATACATGAAGGACAGTAGGAGAACAAAAAAAAAAAAAAAAAGGGTTAGGGTTAGGGAATTCTTGACAAACAGCTTCAGTTATTTGTCATTAAAATATGTAGTGAAGAAAGGAAGAGTTATAAGAGGATATGAGATAGGATGAAAACTTTTGCAAAAGTTTCTGTGAATGGGTGGGACAATGAGTCAATCAGGGAATTTTAAAAGGATTACCTTGCTGCAATTAGGGCCCAGTTAAGATTATGTAACATAACTTTGGGATGGATCTAGTAGACATAGTTTCACAATGCTCTCCACACCTTCATTCAGTAGCACATGAATAGAAATGAAGATAGCAAATGATAAGAGTAATCAAAGAATGCGTTTCAGGAGTGTTAAATTAGAGGAAGGGGACAAAAGGCTCAAAGACAAAAGGATAATGTAGAGTTAAACTGTTTTACCCAGGGTACAGATGTGTAAGGGAGGAGAATGTAAACAATATGGGGAATCATGGCCTAAGAAAGAACTCTTGTCAAATAAGGAAAAAACTCTCCTATTAGAGCTGAAGGATCCAATTACATAGTCCAGGTCACCAATAAGACAATGATAGTCCAAAATGAGACAGCACTTCTGGATTGGAAAGGATTTGTCAATGAGGTTTAGGCCCCAGCACAATAAGGCAAAAATTAATTGCCATAACCTGGGTATCGAGGGAAATTTTGAAGGTAATGAGAAGAGGTTGCATTCTAAGCAGAGGTAGTCTATATGTAATGGACCAGATTAGGTATAGTGGCCTGGGACCCAGAAATAATAGCAAAAAACAACTGAACTAAGAGCAAAGATTTTGAGTTAGATTCTGTATTATGACATAGGAGATGATAGTCTCAGTAAATGTAAAGTGAAGAATAGAAACCAATCTGTGTGTTTAACATCCGGGGTCTAGTTGTACAAAATTTGAAACTATGGTATATGAATACATGCCATGTCATAAGAAATAATAAATGTGATGAATAAAAAAAGAAAATAGGGATGTGTATTTGTGTATATGTACATGTGTATGTATATATATATGTGTGTATACATATGTATAGTGAAGAAAACAAAAAATAAGAACAATGATATGCATATTAACAAGAATTTTTTAAAAATAATTCAGTACTTTAAGGAATCTGCCATGTTATCAAAGTTGAAGTCTTCTTGAATTGTATGGGATAAAAAGTTGATTATCCTGTAACTAACTTGTTAATGAATTTCTCTGAACAGCTAAAATGCTCCTCCAGTCAAAGACTTGTAGTTTCTTCTCAAGAGACTATATCAGAACTTGTGCTTCATTAGTATAGCTTTTGAGAACCTAAATTCATCAGTACAAGTCAATGAGGTATCAGAGTAGGTACTCTTCAGAGTATAATAAAAATAGTTTATATTTACATCTTTTTAGTTTCAAATATTGAACATAATATTATTATGGAGTAATGATAATCATTATTGCATTTATTTATAAAGGTATGTAATAAGAATACATGGCAATCATACCATCAGTCATGCAAAGAACACATCTAAAAAGCAGGAAAAGAATCTAAACTTATGATAAACTTAAAAGTGAGGCCTTAATTTTTATATGTAGTAGAGAGGCAGGAGACTTTGTGGTCAAATGACTGGTCTTCCCAAAACATTTACTTGAGAACATGAAACTATTTTCATCTTACTACTAAGAGGGAGAAATGGAAACTATGTCTGAATAGCTCAAAGTTTGGCTCCATCTTGAGATTGTCTGCTTGTCAGAAGACAGCAGGTTTCCCCAACTCTCCCAGGAAGAATCTCAACCTGTTAAAAAGCCCCAGTCTTGCAATGTTAACTACAAATGTATCAGAAACATATGGCTTTATATTTCTAAAAATATATGTGGACTGGAAAATTAGGTAAAGCACTTGGACAAATGCATTTTACAGGCAGCAGACATTTGCAAAATAGTTTTAAGATGTCTCGTTGACCCCAGAACATTGCAAAGTTGCCCAGCCCTGATTCCAACACAAGATGTCTTCAGAAGTTTCCTGTTGTTCGAATACAGCTACTCTGTCAGGTTTTAAATGTGTTTATTCAGACTTGGCGATGCATTTCAGCAACATTTGCACAGCTTCAGCTAGCTAGAAGCTCACTTTCAATTATGTTACCTCAAAGACTTATAATGAGAGATTGAGTATTCAGCTTTGTTTCACAGAAATACAGAACAAGACAAGTTGGCATACTGAGACAAGATCAATGCTCGTTCCCAAAATTTTTCATCAGACTTTCGCTTTTATGAAATGGGCAAGCTGAGAAAATCTGGAGTCCATTTATCAATCCTATTAAGCATTTCTTTTCTCCTTTATTTCTTTGTAATCATCAAGATCTACATGTCCTCCAATATTAATGACATTTTGGTATGTATTGCTCTCTAAGAAGTCACAAGGATTTTTTAAAAATCTATTCAAAAATCTAGTAAATAGTCCCTAGACCAGCCAAGTTTTAGGTGAAAAAGAGAGGGAACAATGACCTAGTTAAGTGTATTCATACAGCTGGTCAATCCAGATGATTTAACCCTATGTGTATATAGATATAGACAGATATAGATAGATATAGATACACACACACAGACACACACATATATTTCTTAATTCTATAAAAATTATTGATAAGACACTATCCTATAGATTGGATATAAAAAATGAAGTTGGTATGGGACAGAAAAGTACCATATGTGACCATGAACAATTAATTTTTGTTACTTTATAAAATGAAGGTGTTGTACAAAATGAGCATGGAGGTTGCTGCTAAAATATGGCGCAGTGCCCAGTACAAAAGTTTAATATAGTAATTGCCCTAAAGGAATTTATAATATAATGAGTTTGACTGTACATATAACTTAATCTAAGAACTGGTAAACTATGCCTCATGGGTCAAATATCACCTGCCATTTATTTTTGTGCAGCTGAGTAGATTTTAATTTTTAAATGGTTGAAAAAAATCAAAAGAAAAATCATATATTTTGATGCATTGAAAATTATGCAAAATTCAAATTCCTCCAATTCATAAATAAAGCTTTATTAGAAACAATCACATTTATTTGTTTATATATTGTTTATGGCTACTTTTGCACCATAATGGCAGGTCAAATAGTTGAGATAGAGATCATAGTGATGATTTCATTACTTCACACTGTAGTTTGTGCACTAAAAATCTCAGTGATATGGCTATAAATCAACAACAGTTCATGTAAATCATTTTATTATATTTTATTTATTCATTGACTTATTTGTTTTTATTATAGATGAATTTGTTGTTGTTTAGTAGTTTTTCAGGCATTTCTTGGTAAAGATACTGTAATGGTTCGCCATTTCTTTCTCCAACTCATTTTACAGATGAAGAAACTGGGGCAAACAGGGTTACATGATTTGGTAAGCATCTACTAAATATCTGAGGCCACATTTGAACTCAGACCTTTCTGACTTCAGAATCAATGTTCTAGCCACCATGCCAACCAAATGCCCATTTACCAATGAATATTCATGCAAAAATAAGAACAAAAGAAGGGGGAAATATACTTTTTTTTTTAAATTCGGGGCCAAAGTTAAATTATTTTTCTGAATGAGAACTACCCTCATCCACGATTATCAAATGCTTTTTTGTGCTTTATAATTTCTGAACTATCAAAACTTTAAACAGAAGTGACAGCCATTCTCATACAGATTTGTAGCAAAAATGTTTTCCAAGGGCAAACTATAGTTCCAGTAGCCTTTTTCAGACCTTAATGAAAGTATGAAAGAAATTTTCATATTTCAAAATTTATTTAATTGTTCATTTGAGGAGCTTCCACCTAACTTTTAATTAGAAATGATTAATCTGTGATGTAATAGCAAATATCAAGATAATAATTTAATAAAATTTTACAAATATCTTAGAAGGGATGAATATGCTCACTTATGATCATATGCTGATATGAATATTTGATAGTATCCATCTGTATGAAAATATATTTCAAAGAAATAATAAGTAAAAACTCATTATAGAGCAACATTAGTAAAGAAGATTTGTTATCTGTTTTGATGATGGGGCATGTAGTTGGCACAGGAAATAGAATGGTGAACTTGAAGTCAGGAAGACCTGAGTTTAAAGGTGGCCTCAAATACTTACTAGTTGTGTGACTAGAAGAATCATATAGCCTTACTTTGTCTCATTTTCTTTATCTGTAAAATTAGCATTATAATGGCACCTATCTCGAAGCATTGTTGTAAGATTAAAGGAGACAGTAATTCTAAAGTGCTTAGCATAGTGCCTGACACAGTGAATATTATATAAATGTTAACTATTATAATTTTCATTATTATGGAACACTAATTTTTACATCATTTAAGTGAAAAGTTACCCCTTCCCTCAAAAGGAATTCTGTTCTTTTCATTAGTAAACTTATATTACCAAAAAATGTACCCTATCATCATCATCATCATCATCATCATCATCATCATCAATAACATCATCATTACTGAATTGTGTCCTTAAAGTTAGGGGAAATGTATTTTCTTTCTTGTTATATAAGCATGCATTTAATATCTTCAATTTTATTTTTTGGACCACAAAACCTAAAGAATTCACTATCTGGCCCGTAACAAGAAAAAAAAAAAGTTTGCTGACTCCTGTTTTAATATGACTAAACTATTGAGAAAAAGACATCTATTTCTTTCTACTCAAAGATTATCATTTATGTCAGAACACTCCATTAGAAGAAAGTTACTTGATGGCAAGACCTTAGTCATTTTTGTCTTTGTATCAACAGCACCAAAATGACATTTTGCATCTATTGTTTAATTGTATCTTTTTGTCTGTTTGACAATTTAAATAATTTGGTGGAACACTGTGATTGTACAAAAGATCGAATTCCAGTTGAGGAAGCCAGAAACTTTCTTCACCAAAGAATGAATGATACCTTTCTCATTCTCCAAAATCTTTAGCAGTCTGCTTGTGAAGAGATTGGCAAAAAGATCCTTTGTGGAAATTATGATTTCGGAGCCAGGCAACTTATATTAATATTTACTTTAAATATAACTAAGAATGTCTTGAATATTCCATTCTGATGGATTTTTTAAATTCAATTTTCATAAAATTATGTAACATCTTTGATGTTTGAGAGAACTAGGATAACATTTGGGTCACTTTCCAGGCATTTTAGTACAGATGGCTATAATTGTTTTTGTTTGTTTGTTTGTTTCCTTATAAAAATTCTTCTCCCTTAACTATTAATGATTTTTCAGGGATTTTTCTTGGCCTTTTTCTAGTTTTTGTTTTTTTTTCTTCATCTGCCTAGCTTTAATTTCTTCTTTTAGGAATATTTGCCAAAAATACTTAATTTTGTGGCAGTGATTTTTTTTTTTATTATTTTAATTGGTGCTTGGAATCCTGTAAGTTTACAACTCCCCTGTTTGTACTAACTATATTTTAATAAGAAACCTAATGGGTAACAAGAGCCTTGGGTTTTATAAATAGAACTAATTCAAACAAACCAACCCAGGAGGTCTCATTTACACCCAATGTGGTCAAAAAAATAGAGAAAGAAGAGTCGGACATCCAGTATTTGTTTCTTCCTCTCCATGTCTTTAACTCTCGTTTGATCTCTTTCAGTGTGTGTGTGTGTGTGTGTGTGTGTGTGTGTGTGTGTGTTGCTTTTTGGACTCACTAGTTCCTATCCATCATTCTTTTCTGGGCTTACTTTTCAATGTCTCTTATCTTTTCTCTATGTGTTCCTGTCAATATCTTTCTGCCTCTTTAAACTTATTTGTTTTTCATTACTACACTGAGCTCCAGAGACTATTAATAGATATTTAGGCAAACAACTAGATGATTAGAAAATATCCCAGAAAATAAAAACTCCCCAAACTCAATCTGCAAAAACCCATATGAGAAAAAAGGAGTCTTGTTTCTGATGTCTTTCTTTCATTTTTCAATTGCAGTTTAATTCTGTAATTGTAAAAAAAAAAGAACATTTTGCCATAAAAGAAGACATATTTAAAATATTACCCAATTGGTCATTTGTGTTTTCTATTTTAAAATGTATTATAATATATTTTGGTAGATATATTATGTCATGTAATACACTGAGTTTTACATATCTGGAAAATTGGGTCATCTTACAGTATTTTAAATGTATTTACATAATGTCACATATTTTAAGCATATGTGCAGCATATGTTGTGGAACATGAAACACATCTTTGGAAAATATATTGCTTTCCCATACATGAAAATGAGATACCAAAATCAGGAAGTTTGCTGAATTTAGAGCCTTGAGACAATCTAATAAGAATAAATGTGCTCATTTAGATAGGATGAGACAAAACTTATATTTACTTCCACATAGTGGATAGGTAATTGTGTTTAATATTAAAAGACCCATGTTTGGATCTGCTATTCCTAGTTGATCTTGGTCAACTAATGATTTCTCTAGGCCTCAGTTCCCACATTTATAAAATGAAGACTAGATCAAAAGTGTCAAACACGTGGCCCTTCAGTTTTATACAATCCATAACACTGGCAAGTACCATAGGAACCAAATTAAAATGAACAGGGAAACATTTAACAACAACAACAACAAAAAATTAAAAATACAATAATGCTAATATGAAGTTTTCTTAGTCAATATATACCCCACAGAGATTTTGATCCATGATTTAGCAATTTCTATTTGAAGTATGATACTCCTGGACAAGGTGACAAGTAGCATCTATTATAGATTTAATTCTTATGATTCAATAAAGACATTAAGAAAAGACTGTTCTTTGTTTTTCTTTCCTTGTTAGTGGGTTAAGATAGAAAAGGACAAAGAAAATTCAAAAAGTAAAAATCATTCAGTCATTTTTAAAAAAATTTATGTTGAGATCTTTGTGACCCCATTTAGGGTTTTCTTGACAGAGATTCTGGGATAGTTTTTAATTTCTTTCTCCAGATCATTTTACAAATGTGGAAACTGAAATAAAATGGAGACATGACTTGTTCAGGGCTACATAGCTAGTAAATGGCTGAATTTAGGAAGAAAAGTCTTTCTGACTCCAGGCCCAGCACTGTATCCACTGCACTATTTATCTGCCTAACTGAAAACAAAATAAAATAAAAATATAAAAATACCTGATATATTTCTTACGCAATTGTCCATTAAATGACCAGAACTCTTAGTATCACTTAGATAATAGATTTCATAATATATTATTTAATGAAGGTGGCCTAGCTGTACCTGATCTAAAATTATATTATAAAGCAGCAGTCACCAAAACCATTTGGTATTGGCTAAGAAATAGATTAGTGGATCAGTGGAAAAGGCTAGGCTCACAAGACAGAATAGTCAATTATAGCAATCTAGTGTTTGACAAACCCAAAGCCCCTAACTTCTGGGAAAAGAATTCATTATTTGATAAAAACTGCTGGGATAATTGGAAATTAGTATGGCAGAAATTAGGCATGGACCCACACTTAACACCATATACCAAGATAAGATCAAAATGGGTCTATGACCTAGGCATAAAGAACGAGATTATAAATAAATTAGAGGAACATAGAATAGTTTATCTCTCAGACTTGTGGAGGAGAAAGAAATTTGTGACCAAAGATGAACTAGAGACCATTACTGATCACAGAATAGAAAATTTCGATTACATCAAATTAAAAAGCCTTTGTACAAATAAAACTAATGCAAACAAGATTAGAAGGGAAGCAACAAACTGGGAAAACATCTTCACAGTTAAAGGTTCTGATAAAGGCCTCATTTCCAAAATTTATAGAGAACTGACTCAAATTTATAAGAAATCAAGCCATTCTCCAATTGATAAATGGTCAAAGGATATGAACAGACAATTTTCAGAGGATGAGATTGAAACTATTACCACTCATATGAAAGAGTGTTCCAAATCATTATTGATCAGAGAAATGCAAATTAAGACAACTCTGAGATACCACTACACACCTGTCAGATTGGCTAAGATGACAGGAAAAAATAATGATGAATGTTGGAGGGGATGCGGGAAAACTGGGACACTAATGCATTGTTGGTGGAGTTGTGAACGAATCCAACCATTCTGGAGAGCAATCTGGAATTATGCCCAAAAAATTATCAAATTGGGCATACCCTTTGATCCAGCAGTGTTTCTATTGGGCTTATATCCCAAAGAAATACTAAAGAAGGGAAAGGGACCTGTATGTGCCAAAATGTTTGTAGCAGCCCTGTTTGTAGTGGCTAGAAACTGGAAAATGAATGGATGCCCATCAATTGGAGAATGGCTGGGTAAATTGTGGTATATGAATGTTATGGAATATTATTGTTCTGTAAGAAATGACCAGCAGGATGAATACAGAGAAGACTGGCGAGACTTACATGAACTGATGCTAAGTGAAATGAGCAGAACCAGGAGATCATTATACACTTCGACAACGATATTGTATGAGGACATATTTTGATGGAAGTGGATTTCTTTGACAAAGAGACCTGAGTTTCAATTGATAAATGACGGACAAAAGCAGCTACACCCAAAGAAAGAACACTGGGAAACGAATGTAAACTATCTGCATTTTTGTTTTTCTTCCCGGATTATTTATACCTTCTGAATCCAATTCTCCCTAAGCAACAAGAGAACTGTTCGGTTCTGCAAACATATATTGTATCTAGGATATACTGCAACATATCCAACATATAAAGGACTGCTTGCCATCTAGGGGAGGGGATGGAGGGAGGGAGGGGAAAAAAAATCGGAACAGAAACGAGTGTCAATATAATGTAATTATTAAATAAAAAATTTAAAAAAAATAATGTTCTTATATTATAAGAAAATTTAGAAGTTATCTAGTTTAAATCCCTTCATTTTAGAGAAGAGAAATTTTCATTTTGTTCCCTAGGATAATAATGTAAAAATAGTCTTTTTGTTGTTATATGGTAGATCTCTTGGTCTTTACTAAACTTGAAGGGATAAAAATGATTATTTCTTCTTCGGTTTGAGGCTCTTCATTGATTTAGAATCCTTCCTTTCTCAGTGTCTTAGTTTGTTAGGACACTTTTTAAATGAGTAACCCAATCAAGAGTGTAATGAAGGTATCTCTCAGATTTACTAAGATGACAGGAAAATATATTGATAAATGATGGAGGGGATGTGGGGAAATTGGGACACTAATACATTGTTGGTGGAGTTATGAACTGATCCAACCATTCTGAAGAGCAATTTGGAACTATGCCCAAAGGGCTATCAAACTGTGCATATCCTCTGATCTAGCAGTGTCCCTATGGGGGTTTATATCCCAAAGAGATCTTAAAGGAGAGAAAGGGACCTACATGTGCAAAAATGTTTGTGGCAGCCCTTTTTATAGTGGCAAGAAAGTGGAAACTGAGTGGATGTCCATCAGTTGGAGAATAGCTGAATAAATTATGGTATATGAATGTTATGGACTATTATTGTTCTATAAAAAAAAAACAATCAGATGATTTCAGAAAAGCCTGGAAAGACTTACTATGAACTGAAGCTGAGTGAAGTGAGCAGAACCAAGAGAATATTGTATGCAGTAACAACAAGATTATGTAATGATCAACTGTGATGGACTTGATTCTTCTCAACAATATGATGATTCAAGGCAACTCGATTCTGTATGGAAAATGCCAACCACATTTAGAGAGAGAACTATAGAGAATGAATATAGATCAGAGTATAGTATTTTCATCTTTCTTTGTTTTTGTCTTTCTCATGTTTTTTTTTTTTTTTCCCTTTTGTATATTATGTTTACTTTTGGTCCGCTTTTTCTTATACCACATGACAAATATGGAAATATGTTTTTTAAAATTACATATGCTTCACTTATATCAAATGGCCTATTGTCTTGAGGAGGCAGGAAGTAAGGAAAGGAGGGGGGGAAAGTCTGGGTCACAAAGTCTTACAAAAATGAATACTGAAAACTATCTTTACATGTATTTGGAAAAATAAAACAAAACTATTAAAAAAAAAGAAAATAAAGTTAAAAATAACTCTTTAAAAAAAGAATGTAGTGAAGTTCTTAAGACAGTCATTTGAGAAACTGGGTACATTCAGCTGGAAAGGAAGAATTTGAAGTCACCTGATTTTTCTCTCCTTTAGGACATTTCTGAATTTCAACATTGAAGGGAAAACTTGATGTGGAAAATCCTTCTATCCATGTAAATCAACATTTGTCCATAACTTATAGTCCTAGAAATTGAGAAGTGTTATTGAGAAATAAAGTTATTTGCTGATCATCACACAGCTGTTATATGTCAGAAAGGGAACTTGCACCTAGACCTTTCTGATTTCAAGTCTCTACTTGAGACTTGAATACAATACTGCCTAGTGGTAGAGAGAAATAGACTTGTTTTGCTGCACTTCAGCAAAACTAGGATTAATAGGTAGATATTATAGGGAGGAAACTCTTTGCTCAGTATAAAAAATACTTCCTTATAATTATGGATAATCAAAAGTGGAATAAATTCCCTTTGTTAGTAGTAAATTTCCCATCATTAGAGGTTTTCAAGCAGAAGATAGATGGCCATTTGTTGATGATATCATAGAAAAGATTCATGTTTCAAAGTGAACACTTCAATTCTAAAATTCTATGGTTCAAAGATTTCTTTTTTCACATTTATGTAATCTCTTTCTTTTGAAGATCAAATGATTCCTTATAAACAACAAAAACAAAATAGAAAGTGCAATGACTGGTCGTGCCTATCTCTATCAGTTGAGGAGAAGTAAAAATGAGATAAAAGAAATTCATATTTCTTCCTTAATTTGAAGTATTAGTCATACTTCCTGCTTCCTTCCTAGCATCTCATTCCTAATAAGACCAATTATATAGTAATAATAACTCAAATTGATATGTTACAAAACACTTTCCTTATACAAGAGTGTGTGATGAGAAGATATTTCCAAACTTACTTGAAAGTCAGAAAAGTCAGTAAATAAGAAAAATAAGTACAAGGTACTCGATAGTTCTAAAATTATAACTTATAAGCCCCCACAAATATGTTTACCTTCATTTAGTAAACTAGAGAATACAAATAACTCAAAGTCAATGAATTTACTAAAATTTTATATTAAGAAGCAACAAAATCTGGGGTGTGTTCTTCCACAAATATACTCAGCTTTAGCAGGATTAGTGGATACCCATAGAGATCACAAAAAGCAACAAAGGCAACATATGCTGCTGGAGCCTTTAGTGCATAACCCACTTCCATAACTCAGCATATCTTCATACTTTCCCTCTTGACTTTGATCTTATATTTTCCATTAGTTGATCTCATTGGTTTTAATATCACAGGACCATTATTTCTTCCCAAGAAGCTATGGATAGAGCTGGGCTTGGAGTCAGGACAATGTGAGTTCAAATCCAGTTCAGGCACTTAATGGCTATGTTGTCATAAGCAAGTCATTTAACTTCTGTTTGTCTCAATTTACTAGAGAAGAAAATAGCAACTACTCCATTTCCCATGTACATATTGGTTTTCTAAGCTTCGTAGGGTCAAGAAGAATCAGACAAGAGGCAGCTAAGTGGTGCAGTGGATAGAGCGCCAGCCCTGAAGTCAAAAGAACCTGAGTTCAAATCAAATCTCAGACATGTAATGCTTCCTAGCTGTGTGACCCTGAGCAAGTCACTTAACTCCAACTGTGTCAGTAAAAAGAGTCAGACAAGACTAAAGAACAACAATGCCTTTCTTATCCTTCCCTAAGATAAGCTTGGAGGCTAATTCAGCTCTGTTAGTCAGAATCTCAGCTGGAAGACTTCCTTCCTTCCCACTCTCCTTCCTTCCTTCTTTCCTTCCCTCCCTCCCTTTTAAAAGATACCTTTAAAAGCATTTTTTTCCTTTTTTCCACCCTAAATCCTCCCAAGATATCTTGTAGAGTTTACTAGCTAGATTTCTTTCTTAGACCAGGCCTCAAACTAAAATCAATTTGATTCTATTGGCCACCAATTGGTCCTAGGCCAAGCCCCTTTTGGTTTTTCTTTGGTTCCTGATTGATTCAAATTGAATGTAAATAGCAATGATTTCTGCTTTGGTCAGAAATCTTGAGGGTCTTTTATTTCCAGATTCATTCATTCAGTTAGTTAGTTAGGGTTTTTTTGTTTGTTTTTTGTTTTGTGGTTTTATTTATTTATTTATTTTTTTGACAAGGTGAAAGAGGAAATTCTTGTCTCAATTGCTACCTAGACTTATTCACTGAATGAGTTTAGCTTCAGTCAAGCTGAAGCCTGTTGAAAAATCTTAGTTTAAAAAGCCCAAGGTCTCCCACTGTATTCAGGGCCATCTCCAATCCTCCTGATCTGTATCTGGCCAATGGATCCAGATGTCTCTGGAGGAGAAAATGAGGCAGGTGACCTTGCAAAACCCTTTCTCAAATTCAATTCACTTGCATATCACAGCATCACCTCCCTGAAGTCATTGTTCTTTTCAAGAACATAGGACAAACAATAACTTATAACTGGAGGGATGGATAACTAAGCACCCTGACAGTCTATACTATAGATGATAATCACTTTAGAACAAATAAGAAGGCCATCCAAGATAGTCAGTGGCCAAAGTCAAGGGTTTTTTTTTTTTTTTTGGTATAGAGTTGCTATCCCTCAGAGACCTCCATCTTTGTTTACTGGATTTTTTTTTTTTTTTTGCAAAATTCATAGTTTGCTGGAAAGACCGTAATACAGGCAATGGTCATTTTTCCAATAACTATGAATTTCTGGTAGTTGGACTTTCTACTCTCTCGCCTAGATGAAAGAATAAGCTAAATTTCCTTGGAATTTTTGTCTGGTATTTTGCAAATGCTCCTATTCAACGTCTCCAAAACTTTTTTCCATATCCTTACAATTCCAGCAAATGTCAGATAGGTTCTATTTTCTCTATTTTCTCTTACAAGGAACTGAGAAAAGAAGAAAACAATTTTCTCAATGTCATATCAGTAATTAGAGGCAGAGGCCAATGATGAACCCAGATTTTTTGACTCATGTTCTACATTTTTGGGTAAATCAGCACCCCAATGCTGATTTATGTAGAATAAGATTAAAAGAATTAAAAAGAGGGTAAGAATTATAATTATGAGCAGTTTTTAAAGTCCTGTAGAAGATGGAATTTTAGTTAACATCTAAAGTAAACTAAGGAAGCCAGTAAGTACAGATGAAAAAGGAAGAAATTCCAGACATGAGAGACAGTCAGAGAAAATGTCTGGTACCCAGAGATGAAGTGTATTGTTCATAGAACAAAGAGGCTGATGTCACTGAAACAGAATATATAGTCTGAAGTGTAAATCTGGAAATGCAGAAGAGTACTAAGTTATGAAGAACTTGGAATGTCAAATAAAGGGTTTTGTATTTAATCCTGTAGGCAATAGAGAGCCACTGAAGTTTGCTGAGTAGGAGAGATAAAAAAGAGGTAATAGGGTTGGATCTACACGTTAGGAAAATCATTTTGGTGGCTGAATTAGAAGGTGGCTTGGAGTTGGAAAACACTGGAAGTACATAGACCCATTGGTAGGCTATTGTAATAGTTTATATATGAGACAATGAGGGCCCTCCTCAGGGTTGTGGCAGTCTGAGGAGAAAAGGAAAAAAATCAACAGGTTTTAGAAACAGAGGATAAGAACTTATTTTGGGAATCTGAGAGGCTGGAACTGGGAGGATAATGTTGCTCTCTATAATAATAAGGAATTTAGGAGGAGAGAAAGAAGGTTTAGGGGAAAGATAATGAATTAAATTTTGGAATGTTGAGTGTCTACTGGACATTCAGTTTATATGTATTAAAGCTATTTAGAGATTCTAGAGTGGAGGTCAGCAGAGCATTTAGGGTAAGTTAGGTAAATTTAAGATTCATCAGCCATAGAAATGATAATGAAATCCATGAAAACTGATGAGATTGCTAAACATAGCCTTGATGAAGAAAAGACCTCACAACAGAACCCTATGGGACAGCTATGGTTAGAGAATATCTAGATGAAAGTTCAATAAAGAAAATTGAGAAGTAGTGGATTTATAGTTAGAAGAAGAAACAGGAAAGAGTGATATGCTGAAAATTCAGGGAAAAGACAATATCAGAGAGAAGAATGTGAATAAAAATACAAAAGGATATTGAGAGGGCAAAGAGAATGAAGATAAAATCATGATTTTAATATCACCTATTAACACGGAAAACAAACAAAAAGAAAGAAAATATTCCTATAACTACAAAACCAGTGGTCTACTATCACTATTTTATCTTTAATATCAACTGAAACAGCTTCTTCACTCTATTGGATTTTACTAGATGGTTCAAGGAATGCAGCTAACTTGCCATCACTCACATACCATCTATATGGTCAAAGAATTTTGAAATCATCTTATCTATTCTTAGTCTATGAAGTTTCTCTCACTCTTCTTTCTCTTATCAAACCCTCTCTATTCACACTATGTCCCACAATCCTTTGACCTGTCAGTTCTCTCGCCTGCATTAACCACTCTCACTCTCTCTTTTCCCCCTATATTGCCTTCTTGGCAAACCATTTCAAGTTTACATTGTTTTCTTACCTTGGCTCAATAGTCACCTCATAATTTTCTTAATCTGTTATGCAAAGCCTCAACCTTGGATCACTCCAACCTTCCCTATTCAAACCTTACCCCTTTCAAGTTCTAAAATAGAATAAATCAACTTTGGTATTGTTCCTGAAATGAGGATTTATTGCACTTAGCATTTCATAACATTAAAAAAAATTCTTGAACCATCATTCTCCTATGCATGATATCTTCACATATTAAAATATAACTCTTGATAGTAGGGACTGTTTTTATTTATAATATTTATATTTCAGCAATTTGCTGAATTTGCATAGTACTTGATATATAGAAAAAACTTAATAATTCTTTATTTATTTATTAATTCAAACAATTATTCTCTCCCAGCTTATTCTAAATCCAAATGATATTTACCATAATGATGGATTCCTCTAGGTGTCTCTGGGGTAAAATGAAATTTACCAGAATATTGGGAAGTCATCCCTCTATCATGTCTATTCATTTATATTTAGAAGGAAATTCAAAACAAAAAATGATGTTATTAATCTAGGGAAGTTTTCAGAGTCCTCAGTAAAGATGTTCCACAATTTATAGATTATTATGAAAGTTTTACATATTTTCTTCATTTTGGGAAGAGTGAAGAAAATAATATCCTTTTTTATATGTATTCTTAACATTGAAAACTGATGTAGGACCTGTGATTCTTTTAATCCACACTTTTGTAGATATTAATATGAACTATGTTTCAGATGTATTCTGAAATTTGTCCAGAAACAATTCTGAGGGAGGATAAAATAAGCTGAGATAGAAAGTGGATTTTAGAGAGTGCTTCTATGATTGAATGCATTCTGTGTAAACCCAGAATATGGAATGAAGGGTCATAAATTACAGAACTAGGATGATAGCTATATGAGATAATAGAGAACACGTAAGAGAGATTATGAAAGGAGAATTGGTAAAATTTGGCAGCCAACTGATTATGGTGAGATGAGCTAAGGAGATGAGTTGAAGATAGCTCTGAGGCTATCACTCTAGATGAATGGGAAAATAGCAATGCAACAATAAAGAAATTTTAAAAAGAGGAAGATTAAAGGAGCAAAATGAAGAAATTCATTTTTGATAGATGCTGGCAATATGAAACTGAAGTTCATAAGTGGATTAATTAATAAATAAATATTTAGATTAAGGCTTTATTTTTATGTTAAGTTACAGTTATAAATTTGGGAATCATTTATAGAGAAATGATAAGTAAACAGAGCAAAGGAAAGAATGAAGAGTGAGAAGAAAAGAAGACCCAAGTTCAATATGCTTAATAGGCAAGACATGGATGATGAATCTTTAAAGGAGAATGAAATGAATTAGTTACAGGGTTAAAACTAGGAGATAACATTGTTGCAGAATTCAAGGGAGCATAAAGAATCCAGAAGTAGTAGTGATTAACTCCATCAAAAATCTATAAAAAGGTCATGAAGAACTAGGACTGGGAGAAGTTCAAATTATTGGAAAATGTCAGAACATTTCAGTATTATGGTGATGACATGAATCTGATATTATATAATACACATATAGTAACATAATATAATAACATAATATAGTAATATAAGAGTTTGGGAATTATGAAAGTTGTAAAGAAGTAGATAAAGAAGCTAACAAGTCTTCTTTCCCAGAAAGATGAAGAGAGAGAGAGAATGACATGTGGTCAAATGAAGACTTCTTTAGGTATGGAGAAGAACTAAGCATGCAAATAGAAAGCAGAGAAGAAATCAAAAAGGAAGAGATTGAAAAATATAAGAAAAAAGGAAATAATGATATCTTGACCAATGTCCCAGAGGAGACAGAAGGTGAAAAGACAAAGAGCATGAGTAGAGGGGTTGGTTATTCCAGTGAAAAAAGCTACCTTGTGATAGGTGAACATGTAGTATAGTTTTGAGGTGCAAAACAGAAAAATAGAGGGAAAATTTTCTCAGTAAAGTTCGAGGTCATCTGCCAAAAGGAATGGACTAGGAATGTTCTAGGCAGCTTTAGAAGACATGAAAGTTTTGTAATAGTTTTATAATAATTAAGATAAAGAGTTGGGGGAGTAGGTAGTGTAGTGGATAAAGTGCCAGCCCTGAGTCAGGAAAACTCATCTCCATGAGTTCAAATCTGATCCCATTCATTTCCTATGTGACCTTGGGCAATCCACTTAATCCTATTTGCCTCAGTTTCCTCATCTATAAAATGAGTTGGAGAAGAAAATGGCAAACTGTTCCAGAATATTTGCCAAGAAATTCTCAGGTCACAAAGAGTCAGACATGACTTAAATTTGTAACAAACTGGATTCACATAGTTTTTACCTTCTTCCAGTGTTTTTGTTTAGGATCTCCTATATAAAAGTATATTTAACAGTTACAACATAAATGTGTGTTTGCATATTTATACATATAAATATACATCTATGTGTATATATACATATTATTAATATAATACTATGCTGACATAATACATGTATTATATAATGCATATATAGTAATATAATACATATATATTATTAACAAAATATATGCATATATAAAATACTAAAAGTTACAAGCAATTTTGTCAAACATCTATGCTATAATGTATATCTTTCCCCCACCAATACAAGGCTTTTGACATTTAAAAAATTTCTATTTTTGTTAAAAGTTGGTCAGATTATCGTTACTTTTAAAATGTGGTACTTTATCTTTGTAAATCTTTTATTTTATTTTATTCAGCAATTGCCACCAAAAATATATGATCCAAAGCATGTGCAGATACATGCCAATGCAAGTTTCTGTCTATAGCTGAAGAATTACACTGATGAGCCTGGTTTCAAGAAATCATTTTATTTTGGTATGAGATGCTCTAGTGTTTCTGTTCCTGGTTCTGGACTATTACATGAAGCCTTTGTGTATTGTTATTAGTTGAGTTGATTAAAAGTCTGCCCTGGCCCGTGATTTACTTAGACTATGCTTTTCCATACATTGCTTATATGGACTTCATTATCTGGACACATATGTATAGATATATAAGCAGGGGTTCTCAATCTTTAGTCCATAAACTTTTTGAAAAACATTGTGATAAATGTATTTCATCATAATTGGTTTCCCTTGTAACCTAAGTATTTTATACTTAAAAAAATTATCATGTGAAAGAATACCTTTCACCAGAGGGCCAAAGGAGTCCAAGATACCAGAAAGGTTACAAATCCCTATTCTGCAGAGATTCCCTTTGCATAATATAGAATTATGGCAATCCCTCCCAAAAAAAATCCTCAGTGCTTTTCCTGATGATACTCATCTCCCTCCCCTACCTTGAGTCTGTTATAGAAAAAAAAAAGTTATATTAATGTAATTATTTAACCTACTAGGAATATGCTCAATTATTGGTTTAAGTAAAAAAAATTCTTCTCTACCAATATTGCTAAGAAGTTTGCCCTCAAATCCTTAAATTCAGATGTCTAATAAATTATCTGGGAGCCTTTTCTAATTAAGTCTACAAAAATATACTCACTCTATTTAACTGTAGCATCCTAATATACATCAACCCAGACAGCTGGTAAATTTGTTCTTATTCTCATTTTTCTTTTGTAGACTTTTTAAAAATGTTCATCCCAGTTTTTTTTTCAGTTCAGAAGTTTCTCAAAAGCACTAAACTTCCTCCTTACTTTGATAGTTTCTAGCTGCTACCAGTACAAGAATGCTTTATACATGATGGGAAATCAGGAAATACTAGAACATTTTAGGATGTCAGAGTTGGAAGATTTCTTGAAAATGGCTTCATTTAGCACTTCATTATAAAGATAACTGACACCTTCAGAGGTAAAGTGACCTACTCAAGATCATAGTGTTAGCTTATAGGCAAGTCAGGATTAGAACCCAGATCTCTTGACTCTTAACTCTTCCTGTGTCTTTTGTAATTTTTTTTTTTTTACAACTATTAAAATCAGCAGTCCTAAGAAGTCAAGATATTTTATTTTTTCTCTCTGAAATGTTCAATATGAAATGGCATATCAAAAAATAAATTTGTTGGAACCCTTGATTTCATTAAGTTATAAGATTCATAGTATGGAAACTCCCTTCAGTAATATCACTCAGTAACTAGTCTGAAACATAATAGTGAAGAATTGTGTTGGGCACTGAAATGGCAAATGACTTGTTCATGATTACACATCTGTTATGTTCCAGAAGTAGGACTTTGGACCAGCTATTCTAAATTTTGAGGCCATCCTCTATTTCCTAAACAAAACTGCCTGTTTATTTAAAACAGGAAAAAAAAAAACTTTTGTTATCTGTGGAATTAAAATACATTTAATTTTCTTTATTTTGCTCCAGAATTTTCCTCTGTTTTGGTCCTGAATCTTCTAAATCTCCAGATCTTCTAAGTCAGAATTTATGGGCTCCATCATTATTTGTTAAACTCTGGAATGTTCTCTGGATAAATTAGTTTGGAAGATATAGATGGAAACAGAAAGTTAGTTAGACAGACAGATGATAGATAGAAAAGAAGATATGAAGTAATAAACTCTAAGTAAATGATTTCATTAATGATGTAGAAAATCCTTTATTTGACCAATCAATTGACATGCATTTATTATATTTACTACCATAATTTAATGCCAAGAATATGACAAAAGGAAAAAACAGAGTACCTGCCCTCAAAGATCTCATTCTAATGGGGGAGAAAATTTATAAACAGGTTTGTACATATCAATTTATATGCAGAGTAAATGAGAGATGGGCTCAGAGGGAAGGCACTAGTAGTAGAGAATATAGGGATAGGAAATGGATAGGAAATATAGTAGTAGAGAATACAGAGAAAGCAAGATTTGAATCTAATTACAGAAGGTGGAAGTGAAGAGAAAGAGCATCAATTCATTTATAAATTATATCCTTCTGTAGTTCTTTGGTACCCTCAAAAATTGTGACTTGCTAGTGGTCATACACAAATGTTATAATTGAGGCTTACACCCAGATTTTCTCGAATTTAAGGCTAGCCTTCTCTCAATTCTGCCTCCCTGCCACTTATTGGATATGCTATACAAATTATTTTGGATAGGGAAGGGAATTGGCTAAATAATTTGAACTTGTTATAATTTAGGAGTGATGGATTGATAACCTCTGAACTTTGCCAAGTAGTTAGGCAGCGTGAGAATTTGCCAGTTTTGCATTATTGCTATTGCTGTGTCCTACATAAATGTTTAAAAAATAAGATGCTAATTCAAATATTTACGTTAGTCTTTAGTAACTACCTCCATCTCTTTTGCAACTTCTCTGTATCATGGCAAGATTCAGTGCCTGAGTCATCCCAAGATTACTCCTCCTTTCATTTTTTTCCACTGAGGTGGGTTGGTGAGACTATGTCTGTTTGGGTGAACAGATGGTGTAAATCTTTCGGCAGGCACTCTAGTAGGGCATTAAAACAGAATGGAAAAATTATCTCTTATTTTATTACTCTGCCACTTGTGACTACTAAATTGGATTTGTGTTTTGTTTAGAATTTGCTTTCATTCTAATAAAATGATTCAGTAAATTTCTCAGACTTCTGCATTCAGGTAGAAATATTTAGTAACAAAAGCTTTTTTTTTAAGGTCAACCCTTAAATTTTCAATAATTTGATGAACCTTTTTTTTTTTTTAAATCTGGTTCATCTCTGTTTTAAAGAGGTAACTGACAATCTGCTGTCAGTTTTGGGCTTTTGAAAATCCAGCATTTCAAAGTTATTCTTATTTTTAAATATCACATTAGGCATAATACTGTTTGTGCTTTGATTACCAAGTATCAACTAACAGGCTTAACAGTCGTCGCTGTTCAAGGCACTCTTTCTTTCATTGCTTAGCTAAACACATAGGAAATTAACAAAGTCTGTGACCTAACAACTGGCAATTCATAAATTCATTAGATTAAAAAAAGACTAGCAACATAGCAATCGCTTTAATAGCTTTCCTTCGAATGTCTAATTTACATTTCTGCCTGCCCTGGCAAAGATATTACTTCATTAAGATTTTTTTCTAAATTAGAGAAATTTTAATGACTTCTCTTATTTATTGCTTCCATATGTAAGTAGTTATCTTTCTTACAAATGGAAATGAGACCCAAAATTGCAACAAATGGGGCCAAGCCGCTGAGTGCATGTGTTCCCTTTTGGAGAAAGTACACATGCCTGATTGAATTAACTTTAACCTCCCTGTCCATTGAACAGACATCCTCTAATGTGGGGCTTTTAAAGTTGCTCTCGTTAAATTTATTTTGAATCGCTGAGAACACTCTATCACGGTTTCAGCAAATAACCTCTGATAATATTAAACACCTGGTAAGCCCAGACCTCAAGGGACCCAGTGCTGCTGTGTTTGACCTCTGACCCCATGCAGAAAAGTTCGGCCCTTGTGATCCACTTGGATTCAGACAAGAAAGCTATTCTGAGGGAAAACACCTGTTTGCAATGCTGACCCCAAGCCAGTGCATGGATGAAAGAAATCAGCTGAGCAGAGTGGGACCACAACCCCAATGCAGGTGTTTCCTATTCTTGACTTAGTCTATCCAAGTCGAGAAAGTTAAGGAAAAATGAAGATAATAGAGAGAGAGCAGTCCAGCACTGTTGGTTTGGGTAAATGGAGCCTTTCTTTGAAGGTTGTTTGGGAAATGGATTAGAAGTCAAAGAATAGGAAGAAAAAGTTGTTAATACTAAACCTTCCTCAGAATTCATTTGAATTGTGTGTATCAGACTTCTTCAGGAACCCAATAAAGTTCACCTAATCAAAAAAAAAAAAAAAAACCCATATATTTCATGAAAAAGAAATTTGAAGTTTTATTTGTTTTGAGAGAGCTCAGGTTTTTTTCTTTCCCTTCTTGATCTGATTTTTCTTGTTTAGCAAGATAACTATAAATATGTATACATATATTGGATTTAACATATGTTTTAACATATTTAACAGGTACTCTATTACCTGCCATCTAGGGGAGGGAGTATGGAGGAAGGAGGGAAATATTTGGAACACAAGATTTTTCAAAAGTCAATGTTGAAAAGTTACCTATGCATATGTTTTGTAAATACAAAGCTTTAATAAGGAAGGGAGGAAGGTTGATGCTAAAATCTTAAATAAAAGCAAAAAGTTTACAGAAAATCATTCCCAGGATAATACACTATGACCAAGTAGGATTTATACCAGGAATGCAGGGCTGGTTCAATATTAGGAAAACTATTAGCATAATTGACTATATCAATAACCAGGAAGGGAGGAAGGGAGGGAGGGAGGAAAATGAAATGTCTTTAGCACATTTCTCCTACCTGCTTGTTCTTCCCATCCCCTTAGTGGTTTTCATGGAGAATATACCCAGGAGGACCTTCATCTACTTCTTCCTCCATATCTCCTTTAGAAAAAAAAGGGCTTTATAATTGAAAATTGCCAATATAAGAGTCAGTCTTCATCACAAGTAGTAGAGGAATGTTGTTGATCTTTCTTTCTTGAACAGGATCAATGACATCAGGAAGGTGATGTCTTGACTTGCAAGTTAATTGGACTTAAATGTGAAAAAACTGTGCAAAGTCCTCAGCCTCTTTTACTTCTCCAGTCATCAGAGTCCAGGGGCAAGACATAGGTCTAGTAGACTAACAATGGCCCTCTAGAAGAAAATGGAAAGTTTGGAGTTAAGACAAGATTTTTTTAAGACTCAGTTTCTTCTCAGAACCATACAAACTACTTGATTCTGTGTTGCTTGTTTCAAGTGATAGCACTTGATTGGGGGCATTTATAAAGAAAAAAAAAAAAAGAATCTTTGGGAAACAAATGGCCCAGGCGTCCTTTAATGAAATTATAGATTTTCTAGCATCCATGTTTTGTAGTATTTCAACCAGCCTTTTCAAGTACAGTAGATCTCACTTCATATTCAACACTTTCTCCTCACACGTCACATTACTCATTTTTGTCAACAGGTCTGCACGAGGACAGGGTAGTGAAAGGAAACTATTTAATCTATCTCTTTATTTATTAAGTGAGTATCATGAAATAAGATGACAGGGCTGGGAACCTAAGCCTCTTTAAATCCTTCCGTTAATTTCTTCATACACTTTTTTTTCCCAAGGTCACTTTAGGATGGAGGACTGGAATGTCACTTAGTCTCACACTCAGGGGCTGTCAACACAACCCCCTATTCACCTGATGGGAGCACCTTCAGCTGGCCCCAATAAAGGCCTTCCATTTCCTAGAGTCTCGGGCTCTAGAGCTCTCAGATATTAAACAGCCAATTTTGGACCATTTAAAAAGAGGAGAGGAGGGGAGCAAGGGGTGGCTGTTTCTGTGCTATGGGAATTCAGCTACGACTTGTCAGAATTCATTTCAGCTTTGACCATTTATAGCCTTCAGATCCAAATTGCTTTCCATCACTCTGGCTGAGGCAGGATTTGTATGCCTGTCCCAGACGTGAAAGGTCAGTGCAGTGTGCATTGTGCAAACAGTCTCATTAATGCAACCAGATTCTAGAAAAAAAAAAAAAAAAGATTATTGGCAAGCACAGTGGCACTAACAATTTACCTTCATCTTTTGCCCAGCATTTGGGGGCTGATAAAGACCCAACATCTGAAACCAATCACTGGAGCATATTAGATTTTTTTCCAAGTCATATCAAAATACAGTATAATAACAAGGCATTTATTCTGCAGCGTTTTAAGATTTAAACAATTTGCAATCTATTTCCAAGATGACTGAGATGGAAGTGGGAAGAACACAAGTTCTTTAAGTAACTTCCTCACTTTTCCCTAGTCGTACACCAAGAACAACTGAAACCCAATTGCATTCACCCTCCTGGAAGTAAATGCAAGTCATCACTTCGCATAAGGCTGTTGGTATGATTTCTGCCAGGGCTGATAACAATGTCCTATTGTTGATGAGCCTCCGTCAGTTCCACTTAGCAGTGAGAATGTCAAATTGTCAAGTGTTTTTAAGACTGGAAGGCGAGAGACAACCAGCACCAATTTCACTCGGAGCCAGAGGGTTGAATCCCCCCCAAATGTCCTTACTATACAGGGTAACTTAATGTGATAGGAGGCTCTAGCCACTGGAAAAACAGTGAAGAAATTTTTAAAGATTACTCTCCTGGGAGAGTAAAAGGACAACATCATTGCTTCTTCTCTAGAGAAACTCCAGGCTTTTCTACCGGCAAAATAACAATTAAATGAAAACCCGATAATGAGTCTTAAAATTTTCAATCTGTCTGTAAGTCACACATATTTAGGGAAATGCTTTCTGGGTGAATGTCTCAGACGGCCTCCGAAGGCCATTCTGTGGTCCTCAGGAATAGCATTCTGGGGACTTGAGGAATATAGCCTGACCAAGGAAGACCCATTTGAAAACAAGGATGTACTAGCAAAGGGATGGAAACAGTGGCTGGATGCGAAACGAAGCAGGACAGCTGTTAAATCACAATCACTATTCTTGTAGAAGCTTAGAAAGATGGCTGGTGGGTAGTATAAAAGGCAGTTGCCAGTTGACCTGATGAATGAGTTTTCCCCATGGCCCCAGGAAATGGTCCCTTCAGAACAGGACCCAAATGTATAGCTGGGCAAGGCTATCTATTCTTGCATGCAATGCCATGGCTTTTACCAAGCTCGTTTTGCAAGGGGAAAAGAGTTACAAGCAGTGGGGAGAGGCCAGGAGATTTCTCTTTAGCCTTTGTAGAATCATTAAATTTCCCACTTACCTGGAATAATCAGCTTTCAACACCACCTATTTTAATTGCTCATATATTGTGCTGGTTCCTCAACATTAATCATCCACTCTAAATCTCTTCTTGCAAGAATACTGGCAGACTACTGTATACAGGCACTTGAACCTGACCTGGCCCCAGGAGGCCTTTCTGCTTCTGCCACGTTCTACGTACAGGATCTCTGTTTAGTTTCCTTGCCTGCATCTTAATCATCTATGCTATGCCGGGGTGTTCTCATAGTTGCTAGTTGAGCACTAATCCCACTAGGGCCCTTTCCATAAAGTTTTATTCACCATTTAGCAAATTGAAAATAGAGGATTTCTACAATTTAGGAGTGTTAATGAGGATCATAGCAGGGAGAGAGAGTGTATGGTTTCTCTATGAATTGGCTCTTTCTTTCCAAGACCCAGCATTGTGCACTTGATGTCAGAATGTACCATAGAAAATATAAGGCTCTCAAATTCCTGCAGCCTCTCCCTTCCCCTTTGCTCCCCCACCTCCTGCACTTCCAGTGCTTATCACCCCAGCCCTTGCTTTCTGCTTATGACAAGGGAATGGGCAAATAGGAAACTACTTCCTCTGGTCCTATTAATAAATCTTTGCTCAAATCTCATTTGATTCAAACTGAAATATGTTTTAAGGTTCAAAAAAGCTCATTTTTAAGCTTTTTTCAATTTCTTGAACATCTCTTGTGTTCAGGTAGAACCAGAAGATTAAATCTCACAAAAATTCTAATTCTGCAAAAGATGCAAGGATAGACTTTTATCCCACATAAGTGACCCAGCCCCCCACCTTCTCCTTTTCTCTCTGCCCCATACTTTTGGCATGATGGAGGATGAAAATATGGCATGATTTCTTTCTAGTATTCCATATTTAGTCAGAACCAAAGAAAATTAGAATTCATAAGATTTATATTTTTAAAAGTATAAGTGATGCAGATAGTCTGGTTTCAGGTTTAGCTCATGTTAAGAATCTATGCTTTATACTTATTTGTTTTTATATTTAAATTCATTAGTACACTTGAAAATAAATACATTATCTCTTAGCAACTCGAGACCCAACAAACAGTTTACTAAGCATTTTGAACAATATACGATAAAAGATATGATCTATTCTCAGAGGAGCTTACTTTAAGAACATTTCAATTCAAATCTGCTTAATAAATAGTATTCACTTATCCACTCTGTGCCTATTGACTAGTCAATTGAAAATTAATCCATATGCAATTATACAGTACTTACCGTGCTCCAGGGGCCATGCAAGGTATTAAGTACCCAAGACAAAAGTGACATAGCCTCTACCAAAGGAGTTTATCAGGGAAAGGCACCATGTGGGTGTATTTTAATTCATAAAATACATGCAAAATAGAAACAACATATTTTTTGGAAAAAACCCTAGTTTCTGGGGATTGGGGGAAGAGGGAAGGCAATGAAATCAATCATTCAAACAACAGTCAGGAAATGAACAAACATTTAATAAGTGCTTTATATGTGCCGGGGACTGTGCTAAACATTAAAAATATAATTAGAAGCAGAAGAGAAAAATTTTCCCTACCTTCAGAAAGGTTACATCCTAATGGGGAAATATAGATAATAATACATAAAAGGGAGCAGGGAAAAAAAAAAAAAGGACCGGAGAGAAGGTTTTGGTGGAAGGTAGCCCAATGTGGGAGAACTCCAGAACAGTGCAATTGGATAGGAAAGGGCTTGCCTAGATATCCTCCTCAAATTGAAGGAGACCTACAATTTGAGGGAGAAGACAGAAGGTACATCTAAGGTTTGAGATTCCAGGATGAAGTTTCTGGAACATGATGGAAAAGTTCATAAGAATGTAGCCTAGTGGGAAATAAAATGTTTGTATGTAGATGTGTGTGTGTTTGTATGTGTGTATCTTCTTTCATATGTGTGTATATATTATATAAGCATACATGCAAATTTTATAAATATATAATATACATATACAAATTATATTTATACATATATATATATCTCTATATATATGTTTATAATAAAGCTGGAAAGGTTATATAAGGGGGTCAGGTTATGGAAAGATTTTATTACCAAACAAGTTTATATTTTATCCTAGATACAAAAGAGAAACTTTTAAGTTGATAGAGTGAAACTGCTTATTATTTTAGATATCCCATCACAAAATGGCTAAGTAGAGAATATGAAATAGTTTTCAAGACATTTAGAATCTAGTTAGATAGAAAGGAAACTGAATTACTAAATAATTAAAGAATAATACCAAAAGTAATAGACTCAAATGCACAAAGGTATATTGCCACGACAAAGTAAAATAACAAAATAGAGATGAAAGAATTTACTTTGTAAGGAGGTAGAGGGTAGATTTGATGAAAGAGATGATAATTGAGGTAGACTCTGAAAAATAGGTAACTTCTGAAAAATGGAAAGAAAGATAACATATTACCCTTAAATAGGTCTTTATTTAAATTTATGAGACCAAAATATCTAGACAAAAAGTTTGTAATGTTGGATAATTGGAAGTTTGCCATAGCATAAAACTCAAGCAACCAATCACTGTGACACCTACCTATCTGATATCATGTAAGACATTCATGTTTGTTCAGTTTATCCAGTTACATGTTTATATTGTGAAGTGATTACATGCCTCATATTGTGTCAGTATTTGACCTGTGTACTAATTTCTCTTTATTGAAACTCCTCAGTGATCCTTCAGAAAGATTTCCAACCATTTGATTTTCCAAATTAATTAATCCAGATAACCAGACCTGGTGAAAGGCAAGTGTGGGGTGTGGTTTAGGGATGACTGCTATACAATGGAGAATCTTCTTTGAAGAAGCATAAATGTCTATAGAATGGATGAAACAAAAGGCCTGTAAGAAATTCTGTTCAAGAAAGAGTTTAAGAAGAAATAAGCATGAAGTTTTCTTGCCTGAAGCAGTTGACATGTTCTTTATTTCTCTTCTTCTTCTTTCTTCTTCCCCTTCTTTTCTTCTTCTTTCTTTCTTCTTTCAGAGTAAAAACAAAAAATAAAGATGACCTCCTGTCTCATCCATGAGAAAGGCCCATTCTAATGTTCTGGAGAGTTGAGTGTACCCCAGAGAAAAATTACTGGCATTAACCAATTCACTTGCCACACTCTGCATGCATTACAACTATAGTGATACATATTGTTATCAGGAAAGTAGTTGCTACCATGGATTTTCTGCTGGATTTGGAGTCAAGAAAGGGTGAGTTCAAATCTGGCTTCAGAAACTAATTGTGTGATGCTGAACAAGTCACCTATAAATGTTTCCTCATCAGTAAAACAAGGATAACAATAGCATCTACCTCCCAGGATTGCTATAGGAACTAATGAAATAATATTTGTAAAGCATCTTATAAATATTAAAATGATACATGTGACTATATATATCCGTGTGTGCTAATTTTTATTTATTACATTTATAGTTAATTGTATTATTTATTTATTATTTGTTATATTTATTTTGTAACCATTTATTATATAATCATACTTGCCTATAAGAGACAAGTATGCCTTATTTTCTTTAGTTACTATATAATAGCTATTTATCTCCTTTTTTAGATTGAAAATTCCTGGAATGCAAATGTTTATATTATAATTTTATAAAGTGAGTACTATGCAGATGCTTAATAATAAGTTAAACTAGATATATCAATGATAGTATTGATATAGGTCCTTTTCCTTTCCTCCTATTCCCATAATCAGTGCAAAGTATAACATCATCCTGGAAGTAAAGTATCTAGTGAATTAGGAACCATCATTATCATCATCATTCTCTTCATCAAAAACATTTAGATGTTTTTATGTATATTAACCCATTTGCTCCCTATAACAACCCTGTGAGCTATTATCCTCATTTTACAGTTGAGAAAACTAAGGCAGAGAGAGGTTAAATGAAGTAGGATTTTCACTCAGATATTTTTGACCTGGAAATCCAACACTCTATTTATTGAAACATCTAGCTACATGATTCCTCTAAATCTTTTAATTTTTAATATCTTGTGAACAATCATAAGGGGACTTTTAGGCTTATAAATAGTATCTTATTCTAACCTAATGCCTTATACTTTACAAAGTGCTTTCCTAGGCAAGAGAGGAAAGCATTATTTCATTTTACAAAGGGAGTTCCAATATATGGTCAAGAATTTCTTGGTGGTTAGTGACTGAGTGACTGACTACCTATGGAGTGAGGCAGTAGTAAAATACAGAAGGCCTAGGTAGGCAAAGCATTAACCAGGGAAGAAAGTTAACTTTCCTGGGTTATAAGTTTGCTTTAATAAGATAGTTTGATTTAATAACATGCTCAAGACTTTAAAGGGCATGCAAAACCTCATACATGCAAAAAGCATTCTACTTGGCAGTCTGCACTTTTCCTGAACACTAAAAAAATAGAGCTTGGGTAAGCGACTGTTTTCCATATGCAGTCAACAACACCCATTAAAAAAAAAAAGGACCCATTCCAAATCTTTGGTTTTTGAATTCACACACTCAAACACACACACATTCACAATTTTTATATGGGTAATGGTGGAAAAGTTCATTCAAAGAACTCTGAAGAAAGAGGAAAGGAGGAAAGGTGTGTAAATTATTGCAGCCCTAGGGCACTGTGTAAGTTTTACAGGCCTATTTACTTTGCTGTTCCATAAAAATGGGTAATAGACCCATTGGACCTATTACTGAGATTGAACTAGGGGTGGCTAGTTTTTGAATGACAGCCTAGTTTTTTTTTTTTTTTTTCCAGGTTAGCCTGTGAATCTGGCAACGGCTTCTTAGAGCCCCCTATTGCAGCTGTTCTGTTCAAATAAGGATTTAGCCAAGTGGGTCCCTGCAGGGAGATAGGAAGAGAATCTGTAACAAACTAGAACTCCAGAGGGGTAGGGTGAAATGTCACCAAGACAGTGAAGAAAAGCACATCTGAGTTTTTTGTATCATAGCCAAGTCTCCTCCAAACCTGAGTGTAACAGTCAGAGCAGAGTGAATTATTGAATGGCAGCACAGGTGACAGCAGCTTATAAAGTAGGAGCATTTGAAGGAAGGAGGGAACACGGAAATATCTGAATTAGAGAGTAGGACTTTCCTTTTCATTCTTTTCATCAAACAATGATATCAATGATTTTAAAGAATTATTTAATATTAGCTTTCCTTATCATGTAACTGAGTCAAGGTGACTGCATATTCTGGGGCCTGGGCTATTTGAGATAAATTTATTAATGTTATTAATGTTAAATTTCCAGCATTTTAAAGACATTCTGATATCTTTGTGATAAGTATGGTTCTTATATGGTTGTTATATAAGACATGGTTCCTGGCCTCAACGGGCTCACAATTTAGTAAGACAAACACTGAGGTAAATAGTTTATTTTTCTGGAAAATATCATTGGGCAGATGGTTTTTTATGTGAACAAATATATATTTTGAATCACATAGCATCATTGTATTTTAGGATCACAAATTTCAATTAAAATCAGCAATCAGTCAATAAATTTAATTGAAATCAGAAATCAATCAATTAACTTATTCCTACTCATATACTGGCATAATGCTTAAGGAACATTGGAATCCATTTAGTACAAACCCTGAATTTTACAGAGAAGAAAACTGAGGGTCTGAGAGATTAAATGGTTTATAAAAGATCACACAGGGAATTGGTGTCAGGAATAGGGTTTGATGGGGTTAAGGATTTACATAAGCTCATATAGATAAACTGAGTCCCAGAGTGGCTAAGTGATTTGCATAAGATCACAACAATAATCAGTATCTGGGATAGGGTTTGAATTATGGTCCTTTGATCCTAGTTTGCTATTTGTAAAAGGAAAAGATTTATGATAACGTTATACCCTTGATGACTAGTGCTGTTTAAAAATGAATATCTGAGTGGTAAAATACATTTCACCAAAAGTAAAGCAAATTCAAGACAGACTGAGGAAAAGAACTCAGGAACTGATGGTAAATCTGGGACTGAATGATCACCTAACTTCTTTCTTTACAAATAAGAAAAGATTTTTTTTTTCCTTTCCCTTTAAAACTAATCTTCCCCATCATTATTTGGAGAGTAATCCATTCAAAGGGCTTTATTGTAGCCAACAAAGAAACTTGGAGGATAGCTCTCTTTTAAGATCAGTTTACATTGGTGAAATCCCTCTACTCTCCAAATCCAATGCAATCTTACAACCTGTAGGAAAGATAGAATCATAAAATTTCTAGATCAAATTAAGGACCAAGAGCATGTGTGCATTTTCTTTAAGCTTTTAAGTTACACCTGTTGGCAATAGGGCTAACCCCTTTCATTTAGTTAATGTAAACCCCCCCCAAGTCTCTAATTGACACACAGAAAAGAACGGTGAACCAATAATATGTATATTTTCCTACCTACCAGAAAGTTCTATATTACTCAAGCCCAGTGCCTCCTGATTGAATTTTCATAGCACTAGGCTGCCAGCAAAGATGGATCTCCTTATTTACTTTGTGTTCATTTATTGAAAGGAAGAAAGTACCAGATGGAGGAGGAGTTTGTTGTCACATTGGCTTCCGTTTGAAAGTTTTGTAATACCTAGATCCATCCTGCAGAGATTGAATTTCACAGCACGTAATAAGCTGGGCCAATGCCCATTAAATCTCTACTCTTTTAAAGGTGACCTGAAGTGTCCTTCCAAAATTATGATGCTCTAACAACTATGATTGACATTTTCAAATGATTAAGGTTATCTGCCTAGTTTTAATAATAATGTTATTTCAAATTGTAGGTATGTTGTATTTGTGATGTAAATTATATAGATATTATTATCGCCATTAGACAGAACATTTTAATGAGTCTTTGATGTGAGATTCAAACTCAGATCTTTATACTATATAACTTATTACACTACTGTCTCTTACATTCATAGATTTAGAGCTGGAAGCTCTTAATAAAAAAAAAGGAGTATTGAATCCAAAACACTTCACCAAAAAGCTTTACAAGGTTAAATGGCTTGTACAAATCACATAGATACTAGTGTACCTATGTCTGAAGAAGTTTTTGAACTCAGATCTTTATCATAATTCAAGGTAGAGTGCTCTAATCTTTGTGTCACCGAATAGGCTCAAAATAAGTTACACCATATCATCTCTACCAGCTAAAAAAAATGTTGTTTGTTATTCCATGGTAACTGTGTGAGAGAGAATGAATATTCCTTGTCCAGGCTTGGGTACTGTGAGTCTGACAACATTTAGAAACTAAAAATTAATTAAGGGATGGTGTCAAGTAGGTCAATAAGAGGCTCAGATACTGTACATTGTAGTTACTTCATGAATGTCCAACTTCTTGAATTGATTAAAAAAGAATTTTGTTGTACAGAGATTCCCTGTCATCTGTTTGTATTCATGAAAAGCATGTTAATTAAGCCTTTAAACAGTAGTATGCACAAAAATCCTTTAAAATTGTTTCTGTTTCAATTAGTGAAAAGATGCTGAGTGTAAAGGAGAGTAGGTCAATTCTGTCTACTTTGAAAAATCTGACATATTCAAACCAGGAGCTAAGATTGTAAGTTCTATAATTAACTATTTTTGGAGAATTGTTTTTGAGGAGCTATTAAAGAGCTAAACTATCATGTAGAAGAAATATTAAAGAAGTCAGTGACCTACTTTCTTACTCAATTAAGGACCAAGGAATGAGACTTTAAAAGAACAAAAAGAACCCCTTCCCCTCCCCTTTTTTTGGCCCTATTTGAAGGAAGAAGAAGGATTATAAGAAATCATATCATTGGGAAACTTGATCTTTATTGCAACATTTGCATCAAATTTCTGTTTTATACTAATAAAAATAATTTAAAAGCTGATCTCAGATGCCAAGGAAGTTAACTTCAAAGTACATAAAGACACATTTATAGAGACCTTGATGCTCAGTCACAAAGATTTCCATGCAAATCCAGGTTGAAATCACATTCCATTCGTTCAATATATTAGCACCACAACCTTAAGGACAAAAGGAATTACTGGAGCCACTAATTACTCTCATAACATTTTAAATGATCCTTAAACTTATATAAAATCCTTCACATTTAAATTTATTTTTGAAATGAAATTGCTTAGGAGTTTTTGGAGCTAATAATATATTCCATTCTTAAAAAGGGAATGACTTATCAAATTGGGAGATTTTAGACCTCTATGAAATGGGGGGGAGTTTTATACACACACACACACACACACACACACACACACACACATACACACACACATATATGTGTCTGTGTGTATCCTGTGTATATGTGTTTTAAAAGGCATTATTGAGTGCACTGTGGGCTTTGCATAAATACAAATGAAAATCATATTTCAATGAATAGTTCTAAGCTCATAAGATAGAGTTGGGATTTCAACCAAGGTCTGAAGAAACAATTATAAAATTGATACCAGGCCTCACATTTGGACATCCTGGAGACTGTATATTCATATTACATTTCAAAATATGGATTTTATTTCAAAGGAGGGAAAGCATCAATACTAAAGAGCATTATGTGCAACAAAAAAAAAATCACATTCTTTATTGTGATATTGACATTCGGTTTTTTTAATACATCAGAAATAGCTTTTTTTTTTTTTTTTTTTTTGCAGGACCTTAATGTAAATACTGATGGGGCAGGTAGTGAGAATAATTGGGAAAGAGATTGAATGCAGGGAGAGAAGGAAGATGCAGGTGCAAATGAAAATTTTGTCTCCTAAAAGCAAAAAGAAAATAAGTTGTTATAGCTCTGAGAACAATCTAAAAAGGCTCCAGCCTCCTGGAGGGATTTTGAAACTAAGACTAAAATTGTAAAGAATAATCTGGCATGGTAGTCTGGGCTCAGGACCTTTCTCCCTGCATAACCAAAGGCTTGAAAGTCCTAATATTTGTCTCTGGAGAATTTGAAGTAATTTAGACTGGATTGTAAGTTAAATCTGGCATAAGTTGGAGAGTAAATGTGAAATGGTAATGCAACCATAAATTTGTGATAAAATCTGCTCGTGGGATCACCAGCCCCCTCTACTGACCGAGCAGGGGTGTTGCTTCCTTAGCTCAGCCAGTGAAGAATTTTCTTTCTGTAGCCCCAAATTCTATTTCTAATATTGTGAACCTAGTGGAGAATAACACCTTCTCATAAATGTAGAAGCTTTTGTTATGAAAGGTGATTGAACAATCCCTCATTCAGAAGCAATTCCGACCATGCTTTTTCCAATATAAATTCGACCTGGAATTCTACAGGTTTTTATGGTAAAGCTTTTTTTTTTTTTTTAATCTCCTTGCTATTTTAATCTTTAGAATGATAAATATCTACCTGCGTTCTCCAAAAGTTCTTATGCGTAAGCCTTTAAAGCTCCACAAAATGCAGGCAGAATATAAAACCCTTGCACAATTCCTGAAAGGGAAAAGACCCCAAATTAATGGTGTATGCCAGTCCAATGTTCAGCCACTTAAATATTAAATCCTCAAGAGTCATGGGGAATCTTGAAATCTTCTCATTAAAATATATACTGTTTTCTATGTGGAAATTGAAAAAAAAATTAATCAATCCTCAAAGAAGTGCTATATTGTATATAATAACTGCTGTCTACAGTTTATGGATTAGTAAACTATTTCTAGTTACAGAATAAAACTGGGTACCAGTACGGCAGAATTTCTCTTTTCATTTCATTTCTTTTTACTATCTGAATCTTTAATTCACTGGTGACATAAGCTTAGAGAAAGTAGGATGACCACTGTTAATTGACCACACTTCTATAATAATATGACCTGTCTCTTTACACCTCTATGGATCGAATGTGACATATAGAGATTGAAAAATGAACCTTTCTAAAATTGCTAATAAATCAAGAGCCTAAACCAGAATCCTTCCAGATTAATGGACTTTCTGATAAAAATAGGACTAGCAATTTAATTAAGAAGGAACAATCAAAACTAATTGAAAAAACATGAGAACTAGTAAAAACACATTTATATATTGATTTATAATAATAATAAAAATTAAAAAACAATTAAAGGTATAGATGGTTTAAAAAAAAAAAAACAACTGTGTGTTAAACAAAAGCATTAAACAAGCATTAAACCCAATCATCATGACAATCCTGTGAGATGTAGAAAGTATTATTGTTCTCATTTGGAAACTGAAGTTCAGAAAAGTTAAATAATTTTCCCAATGTTATACAGCTAATTAACAGTGAAAGCAAGACTCAAACTGATTTACTTTGATTCCTGATTCAGCACAGGTTGATTGAGGTCCAACTATCATGAAATAGCCATATTTCTTCCACTTCTTTATAAGCATCTCTTCCGCAACAAAGAATTTGTAAGGGAATGTGGTAAATTATCTGGACACTTATAAATCAAGTTAAAGACAACAAAAATGTATAAAAGTCTACTTTATGCATTTACTGTGCTAAAGCCTAGGAATATAAAGAGGCAAAAATGAGTTTCTACTCTCAAGGAGCTCACACTTTAATGGGGACACAAAATATAATTAACTACATACAAATAAAATAGTTAAATGTTCTCTATGGCCTTTTTTGGTGGGGGCAGGGGAAGTGGTACAGAATTCTATTCTAGTAGGCTTTTTATATTAACTTGGGTAACTTCACAGTCATCAAATAATCATTCCACTTTGGCCTGTCTTGATACCAAGAAAGTCTGATGCACAGAAACTAATATCTAATGAACCATTTTCTGCAGTCTGTGTTCTATATTCAGACCTGTTTTTTATTATTTTTGATAGGTATTTAAACCATTTATGTGAAAGTCTAAGCAAAATCCCTGAAAGATTAGTAAGAGTCCAAGAACACCTATTATTTTATATAAACACACTAACATTATGTAAACACTAAGCAACAATGAAAGTATGAAAAAAATTGATAACCTAAATGTAAAGAAACTGAAAATGCATTTCTGCCAAGATTGAATTTATTTTATATGTACTTATAGAGGTTTTTCGATGAATCATTTTGATAATGTACCAATGAGTCACTCTAGGAAAAACATATTTTTTAAAGAAGATATGTTAAGTATAATATTTTAAGGAAATGGAATGAAAATGTTCTAAACACTGAGAAGACTTTAAAGAAAGAGTTATTTAAAGACACTAATGGAAAATTTCCAAGACCACAGAGCCTGAATTAATAAAGTTTACAAAGGGAAAAAAAAAGTGTTAGTTATGAAAAGCACAGAAATAACTTGGGATTTTTGCTCATGTTAGTCCTCTTCCAGAAAACCCATTGAAAAAGATACAATACAAATAATTCAAAACTAGAGTTGCAAACTTAGCATGCCTGAACACCTGTGTGGCATTTTTTTCAGTTTTCAAAAAGAGAGCTGAATTACTGAAAAATAAAGCATTTGTCTCTACATGATGTCTCAATTCTAATAAAATGTCTACAGCGTAATAAAAATGTGGTTAAGATAACCAACATTTGAGATGCCATCCCTAGTTTTCATTTCTAATTCCATCTTCAGTTCTTTTATTAAGTGGCTCCCAAAAGATAATCATTATGTTCTGAGAAGTATACCTGCAGTTATTGTTTAACATAGGATCATTTCTGGCCAAACACATAGCTACTTGTTCTTTCCTATTGGCGTAAAAATGAAAACACATAAAATCCATTACTTTGTCATCTTAAAATTTATTCTTTCTACTTCTGTTTACTTTGTTGTTGTTTTTGAGATGTAATGAATTGTTGTAGGCACAATCTGAAAATTTAACAACTACCCAAAATAAAATGATCAAATTACACCAAGAAAAAGGAAGTAACAATTGATATTGATTCTTATTAAATTATAAATACTGTCAGGCTACTTCTGAAGCATCATACCTATGTTTCTTATATTAGCAAATAGAGACTGAATGCAAGAATTGTTGAAGAAAATGAAATGATAAAAAATTACAATGCCTTTTAATATTTATAAGGACATTGGAGCTAGTTCAATCTCAAATTAACTTGCTTTACTTAAAAACCCATATTTGCTTTAGTTCAGTAAAAAATAAAAAATGGAGAGGGAGGGAAAGAATTTGAGAATTACTTTTATTTGCAGATAATTTAAGAAAAATGTACTAATTGGAATTATTTGTATAAAAGACTGTTACTATTTTCCCACCTTTTCACAGAACTGTAAGAAATGTTTCACTACTAAGCCATGCATGAATTTTATTTTTTTTAATATTAGAGTCCTGGTATTTTGCAAGAAAATGTATTATCAATAGTCATTTTATTTGTACATGCTGGAGGAGAAACGTGTAAACCTATAAAGAATGCGTTTAATTCAAATTGTAGATCTGTCAAGTACATATATTTTGACTAAGGGCAAATAATGTGAGAATTGATGTGCAAACACAGCATATTCATTATTTGACCAGGCATACTATACCACATTCACAAAATGCTAAGTAAAAGCATCCCAGTAATGTGTGGGAAAATATTTCGTATACGAGTTCATTTTCATATGGCTTCATTTTTACTGTACTTTTTTTTTTGAGGCTGGGGAAGGGAAAAAAGTATCTGGATAAAATCGATTTTTAGCCTAGTTTACTGGGGAAAGTGCCAAGTAGACCCAACTACTGCCTTAGTCTTACTGTTTTTACATTTCAATCAGCTAAAAAGTAAATGTTTGAAAATGTTACTACTCCGTGAAAGGTCAAACTGAAAAATTTCAGTGACCTACATTTTTAATGAAAATTTCACTAAAATATGAGCAATTAAATTGCAGGCAAGTGGAATAGATTTGTTCCACCCATTTTAGGCATCAAGATAAACAAAACAGTGAGCATGGAGAAAAGTCCCAGTACACATTACTGAGCTTAATATAGTCGCTGAAAATAACATGCTATTAGAGATAGGTAATCCCCCAAAAATCTATGGCATAAAGGTATGACTGGCATCTTAGTTTATAAAATTGTAGCCAATCAAAAAATAGTTCTATTTTCTAAAAAAAAAAGAGAAGAAAAACATCAATTAAAAAAACCTGTTTAGGAGAAAATACATTTGATTAGATGTAGGATTTATATTTTATTTAAATCAATTACACTTATAAAACATGTCTGCAAAAAACTAAGTTGCAGGAATCTCAGAATAAGTTGTGAATACATATTACTTAAAATTCTACTAGCGTGTTAGGAAATTAAGCATCTATTTATGGCTGAAGTGTGACTAACACATTCAAATGGCTCTTCTGTTTAATAACAAGACAACATAATTCATTTGGGGAGAAAACCTGGGTGTGACTTTAGTAATTGAACATCCTGTCCATTTAGGGATCCTTAATTACAGAATAATAATGGCATAACACAAAGAAAAATTTGATGGCTAGGACTGTCATTCAGTTATGAGTGGTATACCTGTAATAAAAAAAAATTAGTAAAACAAAATCAAATAGAGAAACCTTTACTGATGCTTTGATCCCAAATCACTTATTTTCCCTGAAACACATGGAAAATAAACTGTTCACAGGTTTCATTAGGAAACAAACTCAAGCAGAAAGAACCCAACTCCTTTATGGCTAAATGAATTTTTCCACCATTTTTTCCCCTAGAGATAACCACTCATGTTTTGGAAGCTTTTAAGACATGATTGCTTTAATTTCTTTCTCTGTCTTTGTCTCTGTCTCTGTCTGTCTGTCTCTCTGTGTCTCTCTCTGTCTCTGTATCTCTGTCTTTCTGTGTGTCTCTCTCTATGTCTCTCAGTTGTTCTCTCTGTGTGTCTCTCTGTGTGTCTCTGTCTCTGTGTCTCTCTCGATCTTTCACTCTTAGCTCTGTCTCCTTTCTCTCTCTCACATAACAAATAGAACAATTTTTTTCTTCCTATAACAAATATAATTTCTTCCAAAAATATGACATTTAAAAAAAATCTCTCAATGAAAAGGGAAGGAATGAAGTTTAAAGGCTTTTTCTTTCAAGTCTAAAAGGAATTTAGATCAGTGAGTTGCTTATCCCAACTCATTCGTCTAGGCAGGGTAAAACAGCTTTATTGGGTTCAAGAGAGGCTGGCTATTTGACAGAATATAAACTACAAATAAATTAGAAGAAAGACAAACAAAATATTTTTAATATATATGTATATGTATACATGGGGTTTATACATATATATGCACATATATACAGAAATATACATACTTGTGTATATGTATGCACAAACACATATACATAACTCACATATATCTATTATTGTTGTTTTAAGCCACCAAAGATACAAAAGGTTAACCAGAACGGCAGACATCTGCACACTAATGACATGACTGTTATGATAGGTGTTTGTTTTACCCTGGAGTGTCAACATTCTAATTCATCCACCTCTGAATAAGTGGGGACAATTAATGCAGTCAATGTGCCCCACGTGTTCCCTGTAGCATTAACAAGGCAGCTCTAGGCCCCTTGGCAGACACTGAGCTGAAAATTGAGACTGCTTCCCAGTTGAATGTGATCCTGATTACCTCAGCGGGGCCACCTGCTGCTTCGTAGCTGTTCTTTTTCTGTGTGTTCGAAGCCTCCATTTGTAGTGCCTCAGGGGAGTGCAACCTTAAGGGCAAACCCAGCTGACACCAATCTGGTGGAACACTGGCTGAACAATCAGGTATTCGCTGGCTGACCATTTTTCAGATGCCACCCCCTTCTAGGAATCAGCCAGAACAATGGCCCTGTTTGTTTTGCTGTGCTGAGCCCTCCTCAGGCGAGGGCTGTTTGGAAAGCTGTGATTTATGGAGGAAAGTGCCCCTGCTTTTGTTTACCAAAACATAGATATGTACACAAATAGTTTTCTTGAATTTTTGCATAACTTACCATAAAGGGTTTCTGCATCAGGAAAAATGGATGAGACTTTGGATACCCAATGGTGTTGACAGATTACCATCTCTACTTATGTGTCATTAGGATGAATAGGGAAACTACTTCCCTACCCTATTTAAAATTACCTTCATGGAAATCAATTTCTAAAAATGAATGGAATGAATTAAAAGCCACATTATCATTGTTCACCAGCCACCTGGAAAAAAATAAGGAGAAAAGACAGTAAATTCCCAGTATCAACAGTTAGTAGAGGCAATGGACTGAAACTATAGAGGCTGTGTGCCTGTGTGTATGTTTCCTTCTGCCAGGTTGGTACTTCAGGGAAAAAGTAAGGTGCGTAAGAAACATCAAACTATTTTGCCACAGCAGAGTGATAGGCAAAAGATACATCTGAAGGAACATGACAACACTTGGGATTATGGAGCTAGGGAGGGGAAAATTCAGTAGGGGTAGGGAACAAACAGAAGAAATCAAGATAATACAGTGTTTTTTATTTATTTTTTAGCACATCCTTCATTATCTTAGAATGAAGTGTATTTAAAGAAAGTTTCAAATGATGAAGGACTTGATTGAGGACTAAGAATTGCCTGGCAGGTGTTATGAAAAGGATGTCAGTAGAGACTGCATGAACCAGAAAGGTGAGATACATGTAAAGGAAACCTGATGCTTGTATGAGTATCTGCATAATGCCAAGAAGTAAAGCAGAAGATTCCTGGCATTTTGAAAGGATCCTCTATGGAAAATTTGCAGGGAAATTAGAATAAGGGTCACACAAAAGGAGAAAAAATATGTGGGTTGTGATCTGCATTCATTCTCAACACTTACTTTATAGTAGTAGAGCCAAGAAAGCAGAGAACAGGCAGCCACCCAGTAAAGCTCTCCATGTTTTCCTCTAAATAATTTTAAAATAACTCATCAACTCCAGTTCTGGAATGGGAGAGCCAGAAAGTCAGGTTGAGACAAATTTCCAGAATAAAACTTGAGGGTGTAGGAGAGATCTGTGACATCAGGGTGGGAGAAGCACCTGCATTGATCTTGAAAGCTATTGTACTATCAACAGTAGTACCAGCAACTTCAGGATCACCTGTGCAGCTAGGGCTGATTGGCAACTCTATATATAAATACAACAAAAAAGTGCATGTGATCAGTCAGGAGGGAAGAGAATCCCTTATAAATGTTTCAGGACAAAAAGTTCTAGCACTCCAGCACTACATAGTTTCAGAACTGAGAGAACTGAAGATACAGACCAGGGAACTTTCCTGGGTAAAGAGCACAAACCAAAACAGTGATCACACTTCTCCTTGGATCAAACAACTTTGGCAGCACCAATAACTTTCAGACTGTCCCAAAATTAACTCTCAAATCACCAGCATGAAAAAGAATAAAGCTTGGGAAAGTTCCTCCCTACCCAAAGGTAAGCAGAGTTCAACTTTAACATAAAGTTTGAAGGCAAGAAATAGATTAGAAAAAATGGGCAGACCACAAGAAAAATGATATGAGTATAAAAATCTACTATAGTGGCCAGCAAGACTAACACAGAAACCCAGAAGACAATGTAAAAACAGCTACAAACAAAACATCAAATAAAAATGCTAATTAGATCCAAATCTAAAAAGAATTCCCAGAGGCATTAAAGGAAGAGATAATAGTCATAAAGGAAAAAAATTGAAAAAGAAATAAGTGCATAGGGGGGACTCAAGAAACTTACGGAAAAAAATTAACAGAGGTACAAAAAATACTGAAGAAAACAGTTTTAAAAAACAGAATTGGCCTAATGGCAAAATAGGAATAAAAATTCACTGAAGAAAATAACTCCTTTTTTTTAAAAAAATCCATTTATTTTATTATTTTTAAAATAACTTTTTATTGACAGAACCCATGCCAGGGTAATTTTTTTACAACATTATCTCTTGCACTCTTTTCTGTTCCGATTTTTCCCTTCCTTCCCTCCACCCCCCCCCCCCCCGCCCTCCAGATGGCAAGCAGTCCTATACATGTTAAATAGGTTACAGTATATCCTAGATACAATATATGTGTGCGGAACCGAACAGTTCTCTTGTTGCACAGGGAGAATTGGATTCAGAAGGTATAAATAACCCAGGAAGAAAAACAAAAATGCAAGCAGTTTATATTCATTTCCCAGTGCCCTTTCTTTGGGTGTAGCTGCTTCTGTCCATCTTTGATCAATTGAAACTGTTAAATCTCTTTGTTGAAGAAATCCATTTCCATCAGAATACATCCTCATATAGTATCGTTGTTGAAGTGTATAATGATCTCCTGGTTCTGCTCATTTCATTTAGCATCAGTTCATGTAAATCTCGCCAGTCCTGTCTGTATTCATCCTGCTGGTCATTTCTTACAGAACAATAATATTCCATAACATTCATATACCACAATTTACTCAACCATTCTCCAATTGATGGGCATCCATTCATTTTCCAGTTTCTAGCCATTACAAACAGGGCTGCCACAAACATTTTAGCACAAGAAAATAACTCCTTAAAAAAGAATTGACCAAATAAAAAATAGGCATGAATGCTCAGACATCAAGAAACAATAAATAAAATTAAGAAAATAAAAAAAGGAAAGAATATAAAATATTGTATTATAAAAACAACTTATTTGGGAAAAAAACATACAAAGGAGAGATAATTTAACAATTATTGGGCTACCTCAAAGCCACAGTCAAAGAATAAACCTAGACATCATGCTTCAAGTATTAATAAAGAAAAACTGTTAGAATATCTTAGATTCAAAGAATAAAGAGAAATTTTAGCAATCCACTAACTATCTCTTGAAAGATATTTGAAAATAAAAATTTCAGAATATTTATTGCCAAATTCTAGAGCTTCCAGATCAATGAGAAAATATTGTAAGCATCCAGAAAGAAAGAAGGAATCATGAAGTCACATCCAGGATTACCCTAAAGTTAGTGGGTTCTATGTTAAAGGAATGGAGAGCTTGGTATATGATATTCTAAAAAGCAGAGAATTGAAACCAAGAATATTCTATCCACCAAAACTGACTTTTTTGGGGGGTCAGTGAATGATTTTTTCCTGAAGAAAAGACCAGATTTGATTTGAAAATGTAACATTCAATTACAAGACTGAAAGAGAAACATAACAAGGTAAACCTGAAAGAATAATTGTTGAGAGTCTCAACAAAGTATCTATATAAATATTCCTATGAGAAGAGAAGAACTTCACCATTATTAGGTCAATTAGAAGGCTCTACATAGACAAGGGAATAAGTGTGAATTGCTTATTTTGGGATGATCTAAAAA
This sequence comes from Antechinus flavipes, assembly GCF_016432865.1. NCBI lineage: Eukaryota > Metazoa > Chordata > Mammalia > Dasyuromorphia > Dasyuridae > Antechinus > Antechinus flavipes. Next base: position 227,032,861 of record NC_067400.1, read on the forward strand.
TACATATATGAAGGGGAAAGAAAGAGGGATGTACTGAGGAAAAGGGAAAGAGAAGCAGAATGGGAAATTTTTTCTCACATAAAAGAGACTTACAAGGAAGAGTTTTGAATGTGGAGATGTTATGAGGAGTAGCCAATATGAGGTGGCCAATGTTTGAACCATGTCTTGGAATTGATTTAAATAGGGGAAATTATATAAATATACACATACACATAAATACTCTGTTGAATATAGAAATCTCTCTTAAGAAAATACAAGGGAAAGAAAAATAGAAATAATGAAAAAATATAAGAGGTGTGTGTGTGTGTGAGAGAAAGGAACAGAGAGAGAGAGAGAGACAGAGAGACAGAGACAGAGACAGAAAGACAGAGAGACAGAGAGACAGACAGAGAGGGAGATGGAGACAGATGGAGAGATGGAGATGGAAAGACAAGGATAAAGAGAAAAGTTAGGGTGCATTAAGAAAGGAAATGGTTAGAAGAAAAACAGACTTTGAGGAGGGACAGGATAAAAAGAGAGAAAGATAATAAAAAATAGGATGGATGGAAACACACAGTAATCATAACTGAATGTGAATCGGATGAGCCCACATATAAAACAGAAGCAAATAGTAAAATTGATTAGAAAACAGAATTCAACAATATGTTGTTTATAAAAGATATATTTGGGACAGAAATAATTTTAAAAGGGCTATATCAGACTCTATTATGCTTCAACTGAAGTAAAAGAGACAGATAAAAAAGACAAGATCTCATTTAAAGCAGAAACAAAAATACAAATTCTTTGCCTTCCTCCTCTTCCCTCGCCCACTGAGAAGGCAAGCAAAATGATATGAATCAATTATACATTATTTTAAAAAGCAAGAAAATTGTATTTCAATTTGCAATCAGAGTTCATAAGATCTTTATGTAAGTAAATAGCATTTTTATTATGATAATGAAACAATATTTTAAAAATACAGCAAGATTCTCTAACAAAAGTCTCTAAATTTTTTTCTAAAACATATAGGGAACTGAGTCAAATTTGTAAATATAAAATCCATGGCCCAAATGATAGCATATAGACAGATAGTTTGCAAAAGAAAAAAATCAAAGCTATTTATGGTCCTGTAAAAATTCTCTCAACTACTATCGATTAGAGAAAAGCAAATTAAAACAATTCTGAGTTACTACCTCACATATATCAGAAATGAGAAATACTGGAGAAAATTAGCAAAAATAGGTACATTAATAAACGGTTGTGGAATTGTGAACTGGTTCAATGATTCTGGAGAACAAGTAGGAACTATGCCCAAAGGGCTATAAATTTGTGCATACCTTTTTGCCCAACAATAATACCATTAGATCTGTACCTCCAAAGAGATAAAAGGAAAATGACTTGTATATACAAAAATATTTATAGATACTCTTTTGGGATGCTAAAGAATCAGATATTGAGGGTTTGCTCATCAATTGGGGAATGGCTGTACAAGTTGTAGGATGTGATTATCATAGGGTGCATAGAAATGATGAGGGGGTAGGTTCTGAAAAAAATGTGGCAAAACCCATGTGAACTGATTGCAAAGTAAAGTGAGAACTGGAAGATTATAATGAATAGTAATAGCAATGTTGTAATGTTGAAAGATTTGGCTATTCTCATCAATACAGTGATCTAAGACAATTCCAAAGGACTCATGATGAAAAAAAAAATGCTATTCACGTCCAGAGAGAAAACCATTGAACTCTGAAAATTGAAGTACATTTTTTTTTTGCTTTCTTTAATAACATGTATATTTAATTAATATCATTTTGCTTACTTTCTCTGGGGGTGGGGAAAGTTGGGGAAGAAGGGAGATAAATTGTAACTCAAAATTAAAAAAAAAAGAATGTTTAAAATGAATAATGCATTTTAGAAACATATTCACATCAATGAGATCACAGATCATTAAAATAACAAGGACCTGAATATTTATGTATGTGTATTTTTTAAAGATTCTAGAGTCACAAATATTTATATTAGATTTATGAATGATAATTCTCCCCACTGATTTCTTCACTGAGGCTACTGAGAGCCCATACAACTTTTTTATGAAATTGCCCTCAGCCCAAACACGAGATTTTTTAGAATTCTATTTTCTACTACCAATTTGTTTGAATTAAGTGGTCAAATCATCACACTAGTTGTTTCCATTCTTCACATCATATAAGATATTTGTTAGAATATAGAATATAAGTTTCTTGAGGGAGTGTTTGTTTTTGTCTTTGTATCATCAAGACTTAGTACCTGACACAGAGTATAAAATAAATGCTTGTTAAAATATAATAAGTTCAAAATAAATCTACCCCAAACCTATTTGTAATCAAGTTGTGTTTTGTTTGTTTTCAAATTAATCCCAGCTCTTTCCTTGGTTTGAAAAGATAAAGATAAAAGCACTGCTTCCTAGAACAATCTAAGTTTTAATAAAGCATGGTTTCAGATATTAGTCTGTTATAATTTAATATTTAAATTATTATGATTAATTATTGTTTGGGCTTTATTGTTATAAACAGTTCCTGTCAACTTGGTTAATAATGAAATAAATAGAAATGACACAAGCTTCTGGAACCCCATTTTTCCGCAACCCCTTACTTATCAAGTAGAATGGAGGGTATTAAGAAGCACCTAATTCCTATCATTTTTCTCATCAGTTATCTGTTAGATTTGGCAACTTTTGCCAAATAAGTTGGTGATAAGGAGAGTTTTGAAACTATAGGGGATGATTTCCTAGCTAATAATTAGGACTGTTAAAATAACTATAAATCAGAGAAACTGAGGGACAGGGACAATATATCAATAGCTGCAGATAAAGTGTTAAGGGATACACTAGCTTCACTCTTATGTTTGTCATAGCTACAGCTTGAAAATAAAAACAGAGAGAAAAAGGACATCACTGCTTGAGTTTGAGATTAGTCTTTAGGATACAGCTTGTTTAAAACCTTTCATTATTCAAGGAAGAAAAAAGGAAAGACAGGTAAGACTTCATTGTAGGGAGGCATGACTGCCAAATTCTGGTATCCTTAGGTGTCTATCCTTCTTTGCCTGTGGGTGTCTTCCTCAAGGGGGTCTTATATTCTGGACTGTGCTGCCAAGCTGCCTGAGGTCAGAGGCACAAAAAACACCAGATAGATTGGCAGAAATGTGTCTGTCATAGGTCAGACCCACCTTGACAACACCTCCTGATACATAACCCATTCCCAAGGGTGTGTCATTGTCAGAAACCTCAACATCTTAACAATCAAAGACACCAAGTTTCTGACAAAGAGGTTGTCTCAGGGAAGCATAAAGGTACATTGCACTGCTGGGAAAATTATAACCCAAAAATAGATTTCAATTTTTTCTTGTATTAATAAATCTATATTTTATGCTCGTGTTCATGTTTTGAATTTTTACCATTTCCATTTTCAAAGTAATAAGCAAAATGTTTTGACTGATTATTTTCTTATAAAAGAATGATTTTTCAAAGAAAGAAGGTATGATTGATTTTTTTAAATTAAAAGAATAGAGCCTCTTTATACAGCATTCAGTGTCTAACTGTCCAGTACAATGGAAAATATTTATGTTGATAGTATATTTTTTTCTATATCTCATTTCCATAGTCAATAAGGCTATTAATACCTTGAAGCTCAGGAAAGGATAATTCTGATTTATGTCTCAGTTAGAAGTGATATTTGATGTCATACAATGATAAATTCTTTTCCTTCCCTTTTCTTCCTTTCCTTTCCTTTTCCTTTTCCTCCCTTACTTCCTTTCCCTTTTCTTTTATTCCCTTTCCTCACCTTCCTTCCTTTGCTCCTAGCAATATGTTTAAATAATTGGCTTGACAGTTTAATTGATTCAAAGAAAAGGCATCTAATGATGAGCCAGTCAAAAAAGTAACAAGACAGCTTTTCATTTGCCCATAACTACATAAATCAGTAATAAGAATACACACAAATCAGCAATATATATAACTAGGGTACACATGCAAACAATACAAATAGATGATGTGCATTCATAGGTGGGAATGTATTGAAGGAATATATGTATCCACGACACACATGTAGAGAACATGCATGGAGGAAAAGGGAGATCACTAAGTCAAGAGGAAAGAAAACACATTAAACTCCTACTGCTTTCCCCAAAGGGTATAACAAAAAGTAGTGGATATAATGTGTAGATAATTGAATTGAAATATATTGAAATAGAAAAAAATTGAAATGATACAAAAATAGAATTGATTGTTTCAGGAGCTACTGAGCTTTCCATTACTGGAAAACTTTGAGAAGATCCTGGATGAAGATTTAGACCAGATGAATAAACTGTGTTGTTCCTAGTTTTTGCTTTTGTTTTATGTTTTTACCGTATTATGGTAATATATATGTATATGTATGTGTATATATATATATATATATATATATACATACATATACACATATATTTTTCTGCAAAAGTGATATATATATATACACTTATATATGTATATAAATGTATACATATATGTGTACATATATACATATATGTATTCATTTACTTAAGGATTTGGAGTAATCTTTTATTGTTGTTTATTTGCAATTTTTGAGAACTATTTAATAACTTTGACTACTGATCCATTAGGAAATGCTTTTGCTTCTTATTTGATGTGGTACCCTATGTATCTTGGATATCAGATTCAGATGTATTTGTTGAAAATATTTTTTTCTTCAATTCATATCTTTAATTTCCAGCTGACATGATTTCATCCTGAAGCATCATTATTTATATCATATCTTCGAATGAATCTGATTTTACTAGAATACTTTAAGATGGATTAGAAAAGAAAAATTTAAGATCTAGATAATATAAGGGCTACAGCAAATTGAGATAAATAACAATTAAGAATGTGAGAATATTTATAAAGGATTATTTTACCTTCTCCTTTCTTTAGATATTATATATAAATTAGTTTTCCTTGCCTTTTCTAATATTCGACTATTTTAATAAAATCTCAAAGATGTATGGAAGACCAAAGAGGTTGCTAATAGCTGTTGTACTGGAATTTGTGGAGTACTAGAATTGTAGCCTCAAAATTTTAGTGAAGATTTAATCCCTTGAAAAATGAATATGCAAAACTTCCTTAAATGGATTTGGAATTCTATTGCTGTAATTTTTTTCACCATTCTTGTACGTGCTTCTAAACTCAGCATCTTTTTAATTAAGTTTGATATTAGGATGAAATGAGGCACTTATACTCACTGAACATTTAACAAAAGAGAAAGGTTACTTTGCCTTAATCCAGCAAGAATATAGAACAAGGATATAGTGGTACTTAGCTTCACTAAATGTGGTCTCCATCTTGGAATATATTTGTTCTGCAAGTCATAAAGGTATGGAGATTAAGCTGGTTTTGGGTTCTCATCAAATTTGAAATGTTGGCTATGATTTTTATACCTTTCAACAAGGAAGCTTCACCAGTGAATCTAGAGTCAATCAGATTGCAGTGAGATGGGAGTGTGTGTGGGGGGGGGGTGGGGGGGGGGAAGCTGACTAAGGGAAGCTGTAGCTAAAACTCTAGTTTTCTAGAGAAAACTCTTAGTCTTGTCAAACTGTAAATCACAGTAACTGTGATAACTGTGTAATTGTGTAAATCACAACTTTCCCATAACTTCCTATTCTAACCCATGAAATGGACACAAAAAATTTTCCAAACTACACCCAGAAAATCATAGTAGCATGATGCTACAAAATAAGACACTATAAAAATCTCACTTCTTTAAAAAAAATACACCTGATTAAAAGATAGATTAAATGACTGACTAATGATTACTAGAAGAAAATTAACTAAGACCTTGCTACTTACTTTGATATATTGTGTTTGCCAAAACTTTTTTTTACATACCCAAACTTAGCAATAACTTACTGTTTAAACAGTGTAAGCCTTTTGAAGTCAGTAAGTCAGTGGATTTCTTTTTCTAAGATTTTTGCATATAATACCTAATATGTTTCAATCTTTTAAGGCTTTGTAATTTTATCAAAGTACTATCCTCTTAAACAATTATGAGAGTATCTAAAGGACCATTTGATCAGCAAAATGATAGAAACTTAACTGGGGCCAATCATGTTTAATTAATAATTATTTATTATGCAGCTATTATGTTCCAGGCACTGTGCTAGATGATGAGGAAACAAAGAATAAAACAATCTTTTCTTACAATGAGTTTATATTCTAATAGTGGAGACAAGTACATTTGCAAAAATATATATGTATATATATCTCATATGCACAAATACATATAAATATAAAGCATACACAGAAATACAAAGAACTATGTTAGCACTTGAGGGATAAAGAAAGATTTCATTCAGAAGATAGAGATAATTAAAGAGAATTGGGTATGCACCTGGAAGAGAGAATTATGATAGAGAGACAGAAAGAGAAGGCCTAGTTGTCTATAATTCAAAATGTGAAATGGGGACACAATGCACAAGGAGCCTATACAGGAGAGATGAATCAGATTTGTGTAAGACTTCAGAACCCAAACAGAGGTACCTATCTTTAATTTGTACAATTTTAAGAAGCTTATCGAGTTGGATGGGTAGGGTAGTCATGTAGTGAGATCTATGTGAAAGGAAAATTACTTTAACAAGAGTATGTAGAATGGTGGGCAAGATTGTAGGGGCAAAAGTAGAGAGGAGGGGGGGAGATAAATGGTACAATGGATAGAGAACTGGCCCTGGAGTCAGGAGGACCTGAGTTCAAAAACAATCTCAGATACTTACACTTACTAACTCTGTGACTTTAGGCAAATCATTTAACCCCAATTATCTCTCAAAACAAACAAACAAAATGGGAAGAGTACATATAATGGATTGTAGTGATGAGAAAAGTGAGCAAAAGAGACCATTTAGAAGGCTATATAGGGGAAGAGGTGATGAAAGCATAACTAAGATGGTAGACATATAAATAGATAAAAGGTGTCATATGTAGCAGATATCGTGTAGGTAGAAACAATAAGATTTTTCAATATATTGGATATGTGGTATGAAGGAAAGTGAAGACTAAAGCCAAATGGGGAATATTTTGGAGTAAGGAAGAGTTAGGGAGTATGTTGTCTCACAAAATACTCAAAGGAGGGATCCAGAAAACAAAACAACTCAAAAAGGCTAAAAAGTAATACTATTTTTTTTAAAATAAAAATTAAGACATAAAAATATTAAGAGAAAAAATATAAATCAAATTCCATTATCTAAGCAGATAAAACTATGAGAATTCTAAAACCAGAAGAATTGGTAAAGCCTCAAAGAGGATAAAATATCCTATTAACAAATAGTATGATGGCGTAGTAGGATTCTAGAAAGACAGGCTTCTAGGGACTCCCCAGTTAACAAATATTCTAATATGAAGAAATAATAGGATTCCAGAAAGATATAATCCTGAGGACTTACCAGAAAGCACAAAAACAGCAAGAAATTTGAGAATCATTTAAAAGGGAAATAAAATCCATTTTAAAAAATCAAGAATTAATATAGATCAGAATTAAAGCTATAAATCCAAAAATTTAAAAAGCCACAATTAGCAGAATATAATAAATTGCATCTATAAGGAAAAATCTCTGAAAAAGTGGAAATTAGATTTGGTCACTTGAAATAAAAATTTTAAAATGGAGAAAATGGGGCAGAAGAAAAAGTAAAGAACAATTAAAGTAACAGAATAATATAAATCAAATATTATAAATATTATATAAAGCACAATGACTACCTTTGAAGAAATAATATGGTGGTAATATAACAATAATAAGTTTCTCATAAGAATATATAAATAACAATATGGAATACCATAATTCAGGAAAAATACAATTAAACTGTTCAAAACTTTTTAATACAGAAAATGAATCAATTCAGAATATTTATAGATCACCACTCTCTAGAAAGAAACAAGTAAAAATAAAAAAAAACAAATTTGAGACTTCAAATTGGTAGACACAAAGTATTTTTGAATAAATTTAATCATTTCAATTGAAAAATACCACATTAAGTGGTCAAAAGGAAGACTCAAATATGAAGAAAATGTAAAAATTATTCTGTAGCAATAACAACTTTCAGATGAGAATGATACACAAATGATCTATAGCACATTTTACATATACTATAATTGTTATATTGTTATATATGATATAATGATAAGAGCATATTTCATGAAACAATGAAATTCCTTACGACACAAATCGATATGCATCGCAACCCTAATCCTAAAATCATCAATGAGAAATGATTATTAGCTATTTTAAAATATTAGCTATTTTAGGTTAATATGTATCTTATAAATATATATATATATGTATCAATTACAAGCATATGATTAAGTTAAAAATCAAAACAATAAACAAGTTCTATTGTGAAAAGAATAAATAATGAAATAAATCAGCTCACATTTTAGAATATAGATCTGTGACATGGGTAGAGGAGTCTGGGGAGACAGACAGATAATCAAGCAGAAAGAGACCCAGACAAGTACAGAGAGGAATTGATAAGTGGAGTTAAAAAAAAAAAAAAGAAAAAGCATTAAGGGATTTAAAAAATGACACTAGAATGAAGTTCAAAAGGAAATGAAATAATCAAGAAAGGAAAAAAAGGTAGAAGAGCCAAATTCAAGCATTCTCTTGCTCCTGTCCCATGTACATCAGTGTTTTAGAGGGAATGGAATTAGAAGAGAAGTTTGTATAAAGGATAAAAGGATAATTAGAGAATATACAGGAATGGTTGATGTACCCCAATATATTCCTGACTAAACATAAAATGGATAATGAATTATACTCAGCAAAATGGAATAGTTCTTCAGGAAAACAATGAAGGAAGAGTTCCTGAAAGGAAAACTTGACATTGAGGACATTGAGGATTGGCATCATTTTTTTTTTCCTTCAGAGGGAATGGAAAAAAACAAAAACTTTATTGCCAACTTTAAATATGAATGGACATTCTCCAATTGATAAATGGTCAAAGGATATGAACAGACAATTTTCAGATGATGAAATTGAAACTATTACCACTCATATGAAAGAGTGTTCCAAATCATTATTGATCAGAGAAATGCAAATTAAGACAACTCTGAGATACCACTACACACCTGTCAGATTGGCTAAGATGACAGGAAAAAATAATGATGAATGTTGGAGGGGATGCGGGAAAACTGGGACACTGATGCATTGTTGGTGGAGTTGTGAATGAATTCAACCATTCTGGAGAGCAATCTGGAATTATGCCCCAAAAGTTATCAAATTGTGCATACCTTTTGATCCAGCAGTACTACTGCTGGGCTTATACCCCAATGAGATACTAAAGAAGAGAAAGAGACTGTATGTGGCATAATGTTTGTGGCAGACCTGTTTGTAGTGGCTAGAAACTGGAAAATGAATGGATGCCCATCAATTGGAGAATGGCTGGGTAAATTGTGGTATATGAATGTTATGGAATATTATTGTTCTGTAAGAAATGACCAGCAGGATGAATACAGAGAGGACTGGCGAGACTTACATGAACTGATGCTGAGTGAAATGAGCAGAACCAGGAGATCATTATACACTTCGACAACAATATTGTATGAGGATGTATTCTGATGGAAGTGGATTTCTTTGACAAAGAGACCTAATTGAGTTTCAATTGATAAATGATGGACAGAAGCAGCTACACCCAAAGAAAGAACACTGGGAAACGAATGTGAACTATCTGCATTTTTGTTTTTCTTCCTGGGTTATTTTTACCTTCTGAATCCAATTCTCCCTGTGCAACAAGAGAATTGTTCAGTTCCGCAAACATATATTGTATCTAGGATATACTGTAACATATCTAACATATATAGGACTGCTTGCCATCTAGGGGAGGGGGTGGAGGGAGGGAGGGGAAAAATTGGAACAGAAGTGAGTGCAAGGGATAATGTTGTTAAAAAAAAATTACCCTGGCATGGATTCTGTCAATATAAAGTTATTATTAAATAAAATTTAAAAAAAAAGGAAAAGTAAATATGAATGGACAAATTTTAAAATGAAAAAGTTGCATAATAGATAAGGGGGGAGCTATTTTCATTCAAGAAACACATAAACCCAAAATCAAAACCCACATAGTAACATAATAATAGTGAGAGGTATTAAGATTTCTTAGATCTGGACAAATTTGAGAAAAAGATAAGCAAAAGGGGAAAAACTGAGATAAAACCCAAAAATCATCAGAAAGTTTAGGATTAGATCATATGTCTGGCACCAAAAAGGATTTTAGAGGCCAGCTAATCTAAACTCCCTCTATTTACAGAGAAGAAAACTAATGCTGAGGATAGTGACTTTTCAAAGATAATACAAATGGGAATGAAAAAGTTAGAATCTTTACTTAGATTCTAGAACTTTCCAATTCTCTTTCTATTTAATCATGCTGCCTCTGGAAAGACTTATGACATCTTTTTTTTTTAAATTAAAGCTTTTTATTTTCAAAACACATACATGGATATATTTTGACATTCATCTCAACAAAACCTTATGTTCTAATTTTTCCCTTCCTTCCCCTAACCTTTCCCTAAGTTGGCAGGTGATCCAATATATGTTAAACATGTGCAATTCTTCTATACATTTTCCCAAAAATATCATGCTGCACACACACACAAATAAGATCAAAAAGGAAAAAAAAATGAGAAAGAAAACAAAATGCAAGCAAATATCAAGAAGAGTGAAAATACTATGTTGTGTTCCACATTCAATTCCCATTGTCCTCTTTCTGTCTACAGATGGCTTTCTTTATCACAAGACCATTGGAATTTGTCTGAATCACATCATTGTTGACAAGAGCCATGTCCATCAGAAATGTTTGTTGTATAATCTTGCTGTTGCCATGTATAATGATCTCCCAGTTCTGCTCATTTCACTTAGCATCAGTTTATGTAAGTCTCTCCAGGCCTCTCTGAAATCATCCTGTTAATCATTTCTTAAAGAATAATAATATCCCACAACATTCATATACCATAACTTGTTCAGCTATTCTCCAAATGATGGGCATCCATTCAGTTTCTAGTTTCTTGCCACTATAGAAAGGGCTACCACAAACATTTTTGCACATGTAGGCCCCTTTCCTCCCTTATGATCTCTTTAGTATACAAGCCCAATAGAAACACTACTGGATCAAAAGGTATGCACTGCTGGAAAACATGGGAACTGTTGGAATACACAGGAGCCACCTGACAGTGGCTCCAACCCAAATCCAACCCAGATCTGCAGAATGGATCCCCTCTTGTGAGAAGATGATACAAGGAGACTGAGAGGCAGTTGCTGTTCTCTGACCTCTCTGACTGAGAGGCAATTGCATTGTCTGACCTTTCCTCTTCCCTCTGCCTCCAATTTATCTCATTCCTAGTCCACAACCCTTGTGTCAGCAAAGGCTGTCATGCAATTCCTTAGATGTTATGATCCACAGCTGTGGAGGCTCTCAGAGAATTGACTTGTCCCTTAACAATTAGAGCTAGATAAGTGGAAAGTAATGGGAGAGCAACTAATTGAATATTTGTAATGATAATGGTCCTGATTCAATTCCTGAATAAACATTCTATATATACAACATAATACACTTGGCTTTAGGGAATTACATAAGTTTTAGAATAAGAAAAAAGCAGAAAGAAGAGACTGGAGTGGTACTGACAAAATAGCTGAAAAGCATGAAGAATTAGACAAGAAAGGAGTTAAGTGCTGATTAAATTTAAAAAAGGGGAAAAGAGAGAGGTCAGACAACATAAGGACCTCTCAGTCAAAGAAGTCAGAGAACAGCAATTGCCTCTCAGTCTCCTTGTATCATCCTCTCACAAGAGGAGATTCATTTTGCAGGTCTAGTTGGATCTCCAACAGCTACTGTCAGGTGGCTCCCAAATATTCCAACAGGTTCTGTGAATTCCAATAATGCACAGTTTGATAGCAATTTGGGCATAGATCCAAATTGCTCTCCAGAATAGTTGAATCAGTTCATAACTTCACCAACAATGTATTAGTGTCCCAGTTTTCCCATATCTCCAACATTAGCTATTATCTTTTTCTTGTTATTTTAGCCAATCTAAGAAGTGTGTAGTGGTACCTCAGAGTTGCCTTAATTTGCATCTCTCTGATCAATAATGATTTAGAGCATCTTTTCATATGACTAGAAATGATACTAATTTCTTCATCTGAAAATTGCCTGTTTATATGCTTTAACCATTTATCAATTGGAGAATGGCTTGAATTCTTATAAATTTGAGTCAATTCTCTATATATTTTAGAAATTAGGCTTTTATCAGAATCCTTGAATGTAATTTCCCCCCAATTTATTGTTTCCTTCTAATTTTGTCTGCATTGGTTTTGTTTGTACAAAATCTTTTAACCATAACATAATCAAAATTATCCATTTTGCATTCAGTAATATACTCCAGTTCTTTGGTCACAAATCCTTCCTTCTCTACAGATCTGAGAGGTAAACTATCCTTTGTTCTTCTAATTTGTTTATAATATCATGCTTTGTGTCTAAATCATGAATCTACTTTGATCTTATTTTGATATTAGGATGTTAGGTGTGGGTTGGTGTCTAGTTTTTGCCATTCTAATTTCCAATTTTCCCAGCAGGTTTTGTCAAATAGTGAGTTTTTATCCTAAAAGCTGAGATCTTTGAGATTGTCAAACATTAAATTACTTTGTCTTATAAATCTAAACAATTCCACTGATTGACTATTTTCTTTCTTAGCCAGTATCAAATGGTTTTGATGATTGCTGCTTTATAATATAATTTTAGCTCTGGCATAGGTAGGCCACCCTCATTTGCATTTTTTCATTAATTCCATTGAAATGTTTTATCTTTTGTTCTTCCAGATGAATTTTATTATTATTTTTCTACTTCTGTCAAGTAATTTCTTGGGAGTTTGACTGGTATGACACTGAGTATGTAGATTAATTTAGGTAGTATTTTTATTTTTATTATATTAGCTTGGCCTACCTTTGAGCATTTGATATTTTCTCAAGAGATTAGATCTGAATTTATTTGTGTGGAAAGTGTTTTGTAATTGCATTCATATAATTCTTTACTTTGCCTTGGCAGGTAGACTTCCAAATATTTTATATTATCTACAGTTATTTTAAATGAAATTTCTCTTTGTATCTCTTGATTCTAGACTTTCTTGGTAATGTATAAAAATGCTGATGGTTTATGTGGATTTATTTTGTATCCTGCAACTTTGTTAAAGTTGTCATTGTTTCTAGTAATTTTTTTAGTAGATTCTCTAGGATTCTTTAAGTATGCCATCCTATCATCTGCAAAAAGTGATTATTTGGTTTCTTCCTTTCCTATTCTAATTCCTTTATTCTCTTTTTCTTCTCATTGCCAAAGCTAATATTTCTAATACGATGTTGAATAGTAATGGTGATGAGGGAAACTTTGTTTCACCCCAGATCTTATCGGGAATGGTTTTAGTTTATTTCCATTACTTCTGATGCTTGCTGATGGCTTTAAATAGATGTTATTGATCATTTTAAGGAAAACTCCATTTATTCCTATGCTCTCTAGAAATTAATAGGAAGGGGTGTTGGTTTTTGTCAAATGCTTTTTCTGCATGTATTGAGATAATCCTATGATTTTTTTTAGTCTGTGTATTGATATAGTAAATTATCCTAATTTTTCTTAATCTGTTTATTAATGTGGTCAATTATCCTAATAGTTTAAGTAATATTGAACCAGCCCTGCAATCCTGGTATAAATTCTACTTGGTCATGGTATGTTATTCTGGGAATAACTTATAATCTCTTTATTAATATTTTATTTAAGATTTTTGCTTCAATATTCATTAAGGAAATTGGTCTATAATTTTCTTTCTCTGTTTTAACCCTACCTAGTTAGATTATCAGCACCATGTCTGGATTATAAAAAGAATTTAGTAGGATGCCTTCTTTCCCTATTTTTCCAGAGTTTACATAATATTGGAATTAATTGTTCTTTAAATGTTTGGTAGAATTCACATATAAATCCATCTGGCCCTGGAGATTTTTTCTTTCAGAGTTGAATAATAGCTCATTCAATATTTTTTTCTAAAATGAGACTATTACTATTCTAAAATAAATAATTTATTTCCTCCTCTGTTAATCTGAGAAGTCTATATTTTTTTTTAATAAATATTCATTTCACTTAAATTGTCATATAAATTGGCATACAGTTGGGCAAAATAGTTCCTAATTATTTTTCCAATTTCCTCTTCTTTGGTGGAAAGTTCACCTTTTAAAATTTTTGACACAAACAATTTGATTTTCTTCTTTCCTTTTTCTGTTCAAATTAACTAAAGGATTATCTACTTTTTTTTTCATAAAACTAGCTCTTAGTTGTGTTTATTAGTTTAATAGTTTTCTTACTTTCAATTTTATTAATCTCCCATTTATTTTCAGAATTTCAAATTTAGTATTTACTTGGGAGGGGTGTTTTTATTTGTTCTTCCTCTCTGAAATATAATGCTCAATTTTGCTAGATAGTTGATTCTTGGCTCCAATCCAAATTCCTTTGACTTTCAGAATATCAGATTCCAGGCCTTTTCATCCTTTAAGGTAGAAACTGCTAGATCCTGGGTAATTCTGACTATGGCTCCTTAATATATGATTTTTTTTTCTTTCTGGCTTCTTGCAATATTTTCTTCCTGATCCAATAATTCTGAAATTTAGCTATGATATTCCTTGGAGTTTTCATTTTGGGTCTCTTTCAGGAGGTGATCAATGAATTCTTTCAATGGCTATTTTACCCTCTGTTTCCAGATTATCAGGGTAGTTTTCCTTGATGATTTCATGAAAAATTATGTCTAGGCCTTTTTTTTTCATCATGGTTTTCAAGAAATCCAATAATCTTTAGATTGTCTCACCTACATCTATTTTTCAGGTAAGTTGTTTTTTCAATGAGTTATTTTACAATTTCTTCTATTTTTTTTCATTTAGTTTTTTCAAAACTAAGTTTTGGTTTGCTTAACTGATTCTTGATGTCTCATTGAGTCATTCATTTTTATTTATTTAATTCTAAGTTTTAGTGAATTATTTTCTTCAGTTATCATTTTTGGCTGCTTTTATATTTGGCCAGTTGAATTTTTTAATGAGTTGTTTTGTTTAATGGATTTTTTTTTCCATTTCACAAATTCTGTTTTTCAAGGAGTTGTTTTCTTTTTTTTTTTTTTTTTTATTTCATGAAATTCATTTTGTAAGGAGTTTTCTTCAGGTAATTTGTATGTTTCCTTTTCCAAATTCTCCTGCAATGTTCTTATTTCCTTTCCTCATTTTTCTGCTAACTCTTCTTTAAGATCCTTTTTGAATTCTTCCAAGAAAGCCTTGTGAGATGGGAACCAACTCATAGAACCTTTAGGGCTTCATCTGGAGATGATCTGCTTTTACTAACCTCAGGGCAACAATGACTGTGCTGTGTCAGTGCTGACTAACTTCCACTGCTGGGTGTGTGTGGCCAGGTCCCCATGTAATTCTGGGGTTCAGGAGTTCACTTTTTGCCTTTTGTATTTGTTTTGGATATCTCACAGGTAATGTGCTTATTTACTGGCTTGCAACCAGGACAGAGAAGCCAACACTGCTGTAGATTCCTTCTGGTAGATTCCCTGGAGTACAGACCCCACACTACTCTGAGTGTTTGCATTGTTCTTGTACTTGCCTGCCTCTCTCTGTGCCCAATTGAAACGTACCTTTTCTGAAGTTCTTCCAAAATATCTTGTTAGAAATTTGTTATGTACCAAATATTTGTGGGTTCTGTAGCTACAAAACCTGTTCAGAGGCTTGATTTGATGTTGATCTGAGGGACATCAGGGAGAGCTCAGATAAAATTGGATCTTCTTTTTGCTATCTTGGCTCTGCCCTTCCTATAGCATCTTCTGAAGAAAAATATTAAATAATACACATCTTTCAGTACAACATGGTACCTTTATAAAAATAAAGCATGTGCCAAGGCATTGACAAATTATAAATTATAATAATTAAAAGCACAAATAAATTCTAAAAAATATCCCTTATAGAGCACAATGTAAATAAAATGGTGATTAGCATACAAAGAACACACAAAAATTTCAGACCCAAATTAAATACTTGTAATCCTATCTGAAAATAAGGCTCAAAGAGCAAATCACAATAATTATGTGAATGTGATTTAAATAAATGATGACATGACATATTTGAATTTTTTTGATATAGCTAATGGAATTTTCCAAGGACAAATTATACCTTTTAAGAATGCTTACTTGTATGTGAGCAAAACACAACTTAAAATAAATTCCAGATTACTTATAAAATACTCAAATCAATTTATCAAAAAATAGAAATCATAAACAATTAAATTGTAGGAAGAATGATTATCTGATGGCAATAGTATAGTTATAAGAATTGGACTTTTTAATTTAATTTATTTGCATATGTAACTTGTAGATGAGGAAAAAACCTTTCCCTGAAATTTATAATTTTATAATCTTAGAGAAATAAAGTTTAATGACTAACCTAGGAATCAGCAAAATATACCAAAAAGCCCGATCTTGTATGACATATGAACTATGAATAGATTTTATATTTTTAAATATACTAAAATTGTCTTTAAAATGTAAACACACACATTCATGTGTGTGTGCATTTGTGTGTAGTTTATAGGGAAAAAGGGGGGGAAAAAGGAAGGGAAAGGAAATTAAAATGAAATATTTAGAAATTAAAACAACATATTATGTTAAAATAGATTTTAAAAGTCCTAAATAAATATAACATCCAGTTTTGCTGAAAACTTTACAAAAGATAGGCAGAGAAGGATCATTTTATAATGTTATGAATGTATATATAGAAAGCCAAAAACTAGCATTAAATGTAGTGAGTTAACATTAGAAGTTTTTCCAGTAAATATAAGAATAAAACAAGGCTATATTGCTTCTCTATTTAATTGACATAATTCTAAAAATGCTAGTAATATAAAAAGCAAAAGAAAGAAATTCAAGTCAGAGAAAAAACAAAATTCTTAGCATTCCCTGGTGATATAATTGTTTACTTAGAATATCACTAGAAAATCATTAAAGAAATTAAATGTGACAATTCATTGTTTTAGGCTACTATCAGGCTACTAAATGAACAACAGCATTTCTATGTAGGAATAATAGCATCTGGGAGGAAATAAAAGAGGTATATTTATTTATAAATTAATATATTATATATAAAATACCTAGGAATCAATTTACAAACATTCTGAAAACCTTTGTAGAAATACTCTCAATTTTGTTTTAAATAACTTAAATAACTTTTAAATAATAAGATTGGCAGATCTGTGCCAATATTTTTAGAATGAAGCTATATAAATTAATTCACAGATTTGGTGCTACAACAATCAATCATTCAATGGTATACTTCATAAAGTAAGACACCACAATGAATTTTTTTAAGGAACAAATTATCTGAAGTCTCAGAGGAAATAGTAAAAAAGTATGAATAGAAGGACAATAACACTGCCAGATATCAAAACAATTTGGTATTGATTAAAAATATAAAAGTTGATTAGTGAAACAGTCTATATAAGGAAGAGTCAGAAATTAATGATTTCAGTAACCCAGTGTTTGGAAAGTCAAAGAACAAATTACTTAGGGAAGAATTCCCAATTGCAGGAAAAGAGGAAAACAGGTGATAGAAATGTGGTTTGAACCAAAAACAGTAATAGTAGTAAGATGTACCATAAAATAAGTTTAAAATGTATATAAGTCTTGAATAGCTAAAGGTATGCTATAAAAATAAAACAAAAAATAACTAAGATATTCTTATGGCTAAGAATTATATTTTTTAAAGGAAATGATAGATAAAGTAATCATAAAAGGTAAAATAGATAATTTTGAGTAAACTTTTTTGTGAACAAAATTAACATAACTAAAACAAGGAAAACAGCGGTTTGGAGGTGGGGAAGTGACATTTTATCAACAATATCCAATAAGAACTTGATAGCCAAGAAATATAGCAAACTAGAATAAATATATAAAGCCAAACAAGCACACTAATAAACTATGTCAAGTATGAATTGGTTTGACAATTTATGTTTGTCATTGTATTTAGAAGTTAGCAATGTATTGTTGAGTGTCTAGACCAATGGTCCTCAAACTTTTGTTCTCAAAAGCTTTATCCTATTAAAAATGATTGAGGATCTGTCCAAAGAGTTTTTGTTTATGTGGGTTATAGTTACAGATATTGATCACATTAAAAATAAAAACTAATTATGAATTTGTAGACTCTCTGAAAGGATTTCAGAGATTCTACTAGTAGGCCATATTCAACAATTTTGGAAAGCAATTTAGAATTATAATAAGTAAAAATTGGTTAATTCTTTGTGTGTTTCTGTCTCTGTCTTTCTCTGTCTCTTTCTTTCTTTTTTTCTCTCTCTTCTCTTCCCCCAAATTCCACTGCTAGACATATAGCTCTTAGCAATTTAAATGAAGAAAGACAATTCTCATTAATAAAATATTTCTAGCAATATTTTCTGTAGCATCAAAAATCTGAGGGGCAATAAGACAACTTCAATTAATAGTACAATGGCCAAACAAATTAAATACCTTTTTGTAAAATGGGGTATTACTTTTATGACATAGTCAATAAAATAAAATAAAAATAGAAGATAGAAATAGAAATGCTTAGAAAAAAATTGTATGAACTGATGCAAACTCAAGTAAAGAGAACCAGGAAAATAGTAATTATAAAATGTAAATAGAAAGAACATCAACAAAACAATTTAAATTGAATTCTGTGAAATTATGGTGACAAAATTTTACCCCCCAAAGAAATATGAGAATTCACATTCATTCTTCATAGAGAAAGAAGTTTATGAGTATGGAATAACTGCATATGATTTAAAAGTAGTTGATAAATCACATTTGTTAATTTTTTTCCTCAAATTTCTTTATTTTCAGGAGATGTCAGTGACATACACATAAAAGATAGTAATTATTTTAAAATAAATTATATTTAATCTTTGAGGAAGCAGTTTCAATTGTGTTGGAAGCAAGATTACAAAGAGCAAAAGTGAATATATGATAGGAAGTGAAAGGCAGAATTACTGTTTCTAGGATTTTAGCAGTGAAAGGGTGTTGTAGAAGAAACATAATATAATGGATTGAAGTAAACTTAAATTCATACATCCATATCTTAGATTTACAGCTGGAAGGAAGTTTAGAGATGAGTTCAATTGCCTTTTATAGATAAGAAAAATGAAGTTGAAAAGTTTTGCCGATGGACAGTCACAACTGCCTAAGGCAGGATGTGAATTTTGGTTTTCCTGATCTAAGCCCAACTAACTATTCACTATGCCATCCACTCAGCAAGAACAAAGTTTAAGTCCTTCCTCTACCACTTTTTAGCTATAAAATCATGGCCTCTGAATCTCAGCCTCTTTATTTATAAAATGTATATGATAACACCTTAAGTGGTTATTTTACAAGTCAGTTTTGTGGCTCAAATGAAATAATAGATATAAAGAGATTTTTACAAATTTATCATCAATGGTATCAATATTACTGTGATATTAAAAGGGGAGATTTGTTTATAGAAAGTGAAGAGCTGAAAAAAGTTGTACTCATTAGGTAATAGAGCCAATAAATAAGAGAAAATTGAAGAGAGGGAATGAGAATAATTTATTTACTTGAAGCAAAGAAATTTACAGGGAATAAATGGGACAAAATTCCCAAAGAATATGACTTTGCTAAGATTCTCTTCTAAAAATGAAGTCAAAGGGAAATGTTGTAAATCATGACAGAGAGAAAAGATGAGGTGTTGAGCTGAGAAAAGATGGAATTGGATTTGGAGACTAGAGAGATAAGAACTTTTGGAAGAGTTACTTATGAGAAGAGACATCCAATACCTTTGAAGTAGAAACAGAGAATTGGCAAGGGGGCAGGAAGGGGGGGCAGTAATTCAAGGCTAAATAAGCCCAACAGCAATAGGTATCGTTTGTGAAAAGGCAGAAAACAGAGAAATCCAAATACTGAAGAAGGAAAGGAAAAATAGAGAGGCACCCAGACTATGACATATGACTATGACATGTTAGGATTTAGTTATTCTAATAAGTTGCTCAATCATCTCTTCATCCCAAACTCATTATTGACCACAAGGTACCAGTGGCTTTTGAGGGTAAATGTTTGGCATAATATTCCATATTAATATATTTATTCTTTATATAGTAGAACCTTCATCATACTTATACTTTGATGAAAATGCAAAAAGGAATTTTTAAAGGGTCAAATAAAGATATAATTTAGGTTAATTTATGATTTCTCCTTGGATTAACAAACTTACTCATGGTAATATAAAATTGGAGCACAAAGGGAGATAAAATTCATCTTTACTGTGTTAACATTAGTTTAATTATGTAAATACAATAAAAAACAAGAAGAGAAATAATCTGCTAGTAATTCCAAGATTCATGTTTTCTTCCTGATTTTTTTTAGTGTCAGAATATTTCTTTTGTTAACAGTCACTCATTAAGAACTGAAAAACCACAGGAAGTTAAAGTGAGGGTGGATGGGAGTGGCATAAATGAGTCATGTTGGCATACCTAAAAAATAAGGAATAGCTGATCTGGGCCATCCCCCCAAATAGAGGTGCTAGAAAAACTCACCAATCTAAAAATAAAAAAGTGATCGATAAAAATAATAGCAAAAATGTATTCCTGTTCCTATCTTTTTTTTATTTTTTATTATTAACCCACAACAATATCCCTCACAGGATTAATATCAGATCATTGGCCAATTAACCTAGGCTTTTCATGAAATTGCCTAAAGCACCATTTTCCTGAATGAAATGTAATTCCATAATCATAGCCTCTTTTCTTTGTTTCCAGAGTAACTAGACCTGCAGTCCTTATCACAAGTTACTAGAAAATGGCAGGTGCTCTTACGAACAACTAGAGACAAGTTTATTCATAACAGCAAAGAATTAGATTTTGTCAAATCCTTGGTTATGTGTTCTCATTTTTTAACATTCTTAAGTTTCTGAAAACTTTCAGAGTGGTTATTATATTTTCAAATATAGTTTGGGAGTTTTAATATATCTAATAACATCAGATCAATAGCGTCAGTGCCACACAATGTATTGCAGCATGGAGAAATGCCCAGATTATAAAAGTAAGTGAATTTACTGGTATGTAAGCTCCAGATAGCTTGTTTATAATCAACCAGAAGGCTTTGAGGGTAAGAAAATTAATGTACTGAATTTTAATGCTTGCATTTTTTCTTTATGTAACTTAATATCTCCAATAAAATTTTCCAAACTGCATTCAGGGAGGATGAACACCTACTCATCCATACAAATCTTACATATACACAATTAAAAAATAAAGGCTATTATTTATCTGTGGCAAAAGTCTCAGTATGGCATTATGTAAAATGAGTAGTAGAATTGAGGTTTATTTGGATAAAATGATAAAATTTATCATTGTATTTTTTTATGTAGAAACATCTCTGGTAAAATAGTAAAATGCTTATTTCTTTTGTGTCAAAATCCACAATGGAAAAATTCTAAAAGAGCGAGGAGGCTGTACATAGATGTCTAGAAAAAAATAGGTTTAAAAAACTAGCTCTATGGAACATTATATTCTTTATAATCTTTTCTGTCCTGCCTTAATTTTTTTTCTCTAGCCTTTTGAAAGAGCATAATAAAAGTTTTTTATATTTAATCCACTGACAGTTAAGCATCAAGATCTACTTCAGCAAATTTCTAAAGCAGATGAAATCTGTCCTGTTTCTCTTTAATGATGTGCAGCATTGGAGAGTCATCACTTCTCCTGAATGCATTTCTTTTCTTGGAAAAGTTGTAAAAAAAAAAAAAAAAAGACAGAAAACAGAAAACAAACAAACAAACAAACCAAAAATAACTCCATACCCATTTTGTCGCGGGCTGGTTTGATCTAAAAAACAAACTAATCTGAAGTAGTACGGAGCATTTATATCTTTCTTCTCTGCCCACATCATTCCCCCTACTCACAGTCATAGGGGCCAACTTAGGATCCAAGCTACAAGAACAGACCCTGAGTGTTTCTGACAAGATCTAGGGCTAAAAGAGATGTATCACAAATTCTCTCATGCTGCTTGCAGTTCTGAAGGGTTCACATCATAGAAAGATCCCATCAATGGTAAAATGGACTTTGAGTTTTCCTTGCTATTTTATGACTTAATGAGAGGATGATCTTGCCCTAAAGTGCAATTTGGATTTGAGAAAACTCTTCCTCTCATATCTCTAAAATTATTCTTTTAGTGCCTTTGTTATAAAAACTCAGTTTCCATTGTAGGTAAACAAATTATCAATTGACAGTGTCTTTCACTTGCAAAATAAAGAGCTATTAGTTAGTGAAACTCAATGTTTCTTTTTTTAGTTATATTTTATTTTTCCCAATTACAAGTCAAGACAATTTTTAGCATTCATTTTTACAAGATTTTGAGTTCCAATTTTTTTTCTCCATTCCTTCCTTTCTTCTCTCTTCCAAAAATCGTAGGCAATTTGATATAGGTTATATAATGCTATCATATTAAACATATTTCCATATTAGTTACTGTTGTGAAACAAGAAACAGATAATAAGGGAAAAAAACACAAAAAAGAATAAAATAAGTAAAAATATGCTTCAAAATGCATTCAGAATCCATCAGCTCTTTATCTGAATATGGATGGCATTTTCCAGCTCAAGTCTTTTGGAATTGCCTTGAATCATGTCATTGCTAAGAAAAGCTAAATCTCTGATAGTTGATCATCACACTATGCTGCTGTAACCAAATACAATGTTCTCCTGGTTCTGCTCATTTCACTTAGCATTAATTCATACAAGTTTTTCCAGGTTTTTCTGAAATATACCTTTTCATCATTTCTTATGGTACAATACTATTCATTATATTCAAGTATCACAGTTTGTTCAGCCATTCCCAAATTAATGAACATCTCTTCAATTTCCAATATTTTGCCATCATAAAAGGGCTGCTAGAAATATTTTTGCACAAATAGGTTCTTTATAGACCTTTTATATGGTCTCTTGGCATGTAGACCTAGTAGTGGGATTGATGAATCAAAGAGTATCCATAGTTTTGTATACTTTGAGCATAAACTACATATTGCTTTCCAGAATTGAGAGCAGTTCACAACTCCATCAATAATGTTTTTCAGTTTTCCCATATGCTTTCTAACATCGAATTTTCCTTTTCTGATAGGTGTGAGGTGATATGTCAAAATGGTTTTAAAGTACAACAATTCTTCATATGCTTTGATTTCTTCATCTGAAAACTACCTGTTTTTATCCTTTTACCATTTGTCAGTTTGGGAATGACAAATATTCATATAAATTTTACTCAGTTTTCTAAATATTTGAGAAATAACATCTTTATTAGAGATATTTGCTATAAAGACTATTTTCTAGCTTTCTTGTCCTTCTAATCTTGGTTGCATTGGTTTTGCTCATATAAAAGCCTTTTAATTTAATATGCTCAAATGATGTCATGCTCCATCTCTTGTCTCTTGATAAATTCTTTCATATGCCATTGATCTGACAGATGAATTATTTCTTGCTCTTCTAATTTGCTTATTGTGTCATGCTTTTTGTTTAAATCATGCACCCATATTGACCTTATCTTAATATACAGCATAGATATTGGGCCATATCTAGCCTATTGTTTTCTAGTTTTCCCATCACTGTTTTGTAGAGGACCAAGTGTACTTGAAACAAGTAATCTTACAACAAGGTGTTAGCTCAATGGAATTAAGATGATGATTCTGTAGTGTACTTAGTATAGTTCTACAAGCTGACATCTATTCTACAAGATTGAAACCTATGATGATGTACTTTTTAAAAAAGCTTTTTATTTACAAGATATATGCATGGGTAATTTTTCAGCATTGACAGTTGCAAAATTTTTTGTTCCAATTTTTCCTTTCCTTCTCCCACCCTCTTCCCTAGATGGCAGGTAGACCAATACATGTTAAATATGTTAAAAAAATATATGTTAAATACAATATATGTATACATATCCATACAGTTATTTTGCTGTACAAAAAGAATTGGACTTCAAAAATAATGTATAATTAACTTGTGAAAGAAATAAAAAATGCAGGCAGGCAAAAATAGAGGGATTGGAGATTCTATGTAGTGGTTCACACTTATTTCCCTGAGTTCTTTCACTGGGTGTTGCTGGTTCAATTTCTTACTGTTTTATTGGAGCTGATTTGTTTCATCTCATTGTTGAAGAGGGCCATATCCATCAGAATCGATCATCATGTAATATTTTTGTTGAAGTATATAATGATCTCCTGGTCCTGCTCATTTCATTTTTTCTCCATTCCTTTTCATGTAAGTTTGTCCAGGTCTTTCTGACATCATCCTGTTTGCCATTTCTTACAGAGCAGTAATATTCCATATTATTCATATACCACAATTTATTCAGCCATTCTCCATTTGAGCTGTATCCACTCAGTTTCCAGTTTCTGACCACTACAAAGAGAACTGCCACAAACATTTTTGTACATATAGGTCCCTTTCCCTTCTTTAAGATCTCTTTGGGATATAAGCCCAGTAGTAACACTGCTAGACTAAAGGGTATGCTCAGTTTGATAACTTTTTAAATATAGTTATAAATTGCTCTCCAGAATGGCTGGATGTGTTCACAACTCCACCAACTTATATCAGTATCCCAGTTTTCCCACATTCCCTCCAACATTCCAGATTATCTTTCTCTGTCAGTCTAGCCAATCTGACAGGTGTGTAGTGGTATCTCAGAGTTGTCTTAATTTGCATTTCTCTAATTAATAATAACTTGGAGCATCTTTTCATATGGCTAAAAAGAGTTTCAATTTCTTCATCTGAGAATTGTCTGTTCATCTCCTTTGACCATTTATCAATTGGAGAATGGCTTGATTTCTTATAAATTAGAGTCAATTCTCTATATATTTTGGAAATGAGGCCTTTGTCAGAATCTTTGACTGTAAAAATGTTTTTTCAGTTTATTGCTTCCCTTCTAATCTTGTCTGCATTAACTTTTGTTTGTACAAAAACCTTTCAATTTGATATAATCAAAATTTTCTATTTTGTGATCAATAATGATCTCTAGTTCTTCTTTGGTCACAAATTCCATCCTCCTCTACAGGTCTGAGAAGTAAACAATCCTATGTTCCTCTAATTTATTTATGATCTCATTCTTTATGCCTAGATCATAAACGCATTTTGGCCTTATCTTGGTGTACAGTGTTAAGTATGGGTCAGTGTCTAATTTCTACCATAACTAATTTCCAATTTTCCCAGTAGTTTTTTTCAATCAGTGAATTCTTATCCCAAAAGCTGGAGTCTTTGGGTTTGTCAAACACTAGATTATTAAAGTTATTGACTATTTTGTCCTTTGAACCTAACCTATTCCACTGATCAACTAGACTATTTCTTAGCCAATATCAAATGGTTTTGTAACCACTGTTTTATAATATAATTTTAAATCTGGTACAGTTAGGCCACCTTCAGCTGATTTTTTTTTCATTAGTTTCCTTGAAATTTTTGACTTTTTGTTTTTCCATATGAACTTTGTTGTTATTTTTTCTAGGTCATTAAAATAGTTTTTTTGGGGAGTCTGATTAGTATAGTGGAGTCCTGATCTCATCAGGAAGGCTTTTAGCATATCCCCATTTCAGTTAATGCTACTTAATGGTTTTAGATAGGTACTATTTATCATTTTAAGGAATGTTCCCTTTATTTCTTTATTCTCTCATTTTTTAATAGAAAAGAATGCTATATTTTGGCAAAAACTTTTTTTCGGCATTTATTGAGATAAACATTATTTCTATAGATTTTATTATTAATATTGTCAATTATGTTGATCATATTTCTAATATTGAATCAGCCCTGCATTTCTGGCATAAATCCCACCAGGTCATAGTGTATTATCTTGGTAATAAAATGCTATAATCACTTTGCTAATATTTTATTTAAATTTTATTTGCATCAATATTTATTAGGAAAATTGGCCTATAATTTTCTTTCTCTGTTTTAACTCTTCCTAGTTTGAGTATATGCCTCATATTTGTGTTATAAAAAAAATTCACAGGATTTCTATGCTTATTTTTTTCCCAATAATTTATATAGTATTGGATTTAATTGTTGTTTAAATGTTTGGTAGAATTTACTTGTGAACCCATTGGACCCTGGGGATTTTTTTCCCCCAAGGAGTTCATTAATGACTTATTAAATTTCCTTTTCTAAGATAAGTTTATTTAGGCACTCTATTTCTTGGTCTATATTCATTGATTTCACTCATATTGTCTGACCTATTGTCTTATAAGTGGGCTAAATATTAACTAATGATGCTTTCATTTTTTCTTCATTGATGGTGATTTTTGTCTTTTCATTTTTGATAGTGAATATTTGATTTTCTTTTCTTTTCTTTTTCTTTCTTTCTTTCTTTCTTTTTTTGCTGAGGCAGTTGGGGTTAAGTGACTTGCCTGGGGTCACACAACTAGGAAGTATTAAGTGGCTGAGGCCTGATTGAACTCAGGCCCTCTTGACTTCAGGACACTCTATTCACTGTGCCATTTAGCTTCCCCTTCTTTTTCTTTTCTTTTCTTTTTTCTTTTTAAGTCAAATTAATCAGTGGCTTATCTTTCTTATTGTTTGATTTTGTTGTTGTTTTTTTCCTGTAAAACCAGTTCCTATTTTTATTTATTAACTCATTTTTTAAAAAAATTTTCTATGTTATTAATCTTACTTTGATTTTTAAGCTTTCCAATTTGGTGCTCCATTAGGGATTTTTAATCTTATCTTTTACTAGGTTTTTTTTTTTTTTTTTTTTTTTTTTTTTTTAGTTGTGTGCCCACTTTATTAATCTGTTTTTTTTCTTTTTGTTGATGTAGGAATCAAGAGAAATAAAATTTCCCATAAGTACTGCTTTGCCTGCATCCCATAAATCTTGGTTTGTTCTCTCATTATTATCATTTTCTTTAACGAAATTACTGATTTTTTTTTTCTGATTTGTTCTTTGGCTCACTTATTTATTAGGATTAGATTATTTAGTTTACAGTTAATTTTAATCTATCTTTCCACTCTTTTTTTGAATGTAATTTTAATTATATTGTGATCTGAAAAGAATGCACTTAATATTTCTGCTTCTCTACATTTTATTTTGAAGTTTTTATACTTCATTCCCATATAGTTGATTTTTGTGTAGATGCAATGGACTTATGAAAAAAAAAATATTCCTTTCTGTTTCCATTCAGTTTTCTCCAAAAGTCCACCTTATCTAACTTTTCTAATAAAATATTTACTTCCTTAGTTTTTTTTTTTTTGTTTGTTTATTTGTTTTGTTTTGTTTTTGCTTGAACAAATTCTGAGAAGGGACAGTTGAATTACCCCAGTAGTACAGTCTTGCTTTCTATTTCTTCCTATTACATTTAAATTCTCTTAAGAATTTGGAGGCTTTATCAGTTGAGGGTGACTGAATAAATTATGGTACATGAATGTAATGAAATATTATTGTTATATAAGAAACAATCAGCAGGTTGATTTCAGAAAGGCCTACAGAGACTTATATGACTGATGCTAAGTAAAGTGAATAGAACCAAGAGAACATTGTACACAGCTACAACAAGATTATGTGATGATCCGCTCTGATGAACTAGCCTCTTTTCAATAATTAAGTGATTCAGGCCAATTTTGATAGACTTGTGATGGAGACTTCAATAGACTTGTGCGTCCAGAAAGAGGACTATGGGGACTGAATATGGATCACAACATAGTATTTTCATCTTTTATGTTATTGTTTGCTTGTTTTTTCTTTCTCATATTTTTTTTGTTTTTGATCTGAATTTTCTTGTGCAAAATGATAATTATGGAAATATATATAGAAGAATTACATATGTTTAACATATATTGGATTACTTGCTGTCGATGGGAGGGATTGGGGGAAGGGAGGAGGAAATTTGGAACACAAGGTTTTGCAAGGGTGAATGTTAAAAACTATCTTTGCATGTATTTTGAATGTATATATATATATATATATATATATATGTATATATGTAAAAAAATTGGAAACTTTCTCAGTGCACTTAGTAATGATCATTCTTCATTGTCTATGGTAACTTTTAAGCAAGATATAGTTTCCTTCCTTATCTTTTTCAATTAGTTCTATCTTTGCTTTTTCTTTTTCTAATATTAGGATTTAAAAAAAAAAAAAAAACTTCAATTGAAGCATAATAGACTCTGCTTCAACACCTTACCTTTACTTTGTATGTGTCTTTGCTTTAAGTATATTTGTTGTAAAAAATACAGGATTCTGGTTTTTGATCTTCCATTTTATGGGGAAGTTCATCTCATGCACATTCACAGTTATGATTACCACCTGTATATTTCCATCCATCTTATTTTTTCTTCTGTTCATCCTCTTTTCTTTCATCCTTACCCTCCTCACCAGTATTTTGCTTATGTCTACCATCTCCCTTGAACTTCCCTTCCTTCTGTACACATCCCACCCACTCCCTTTTACTTATCTCTCCTTTTCCTTCCTCCCTGTTAGGTAATATAGATTTCTATATTCAACTGATAATTGAACCAATTCCTTTTTTGAACAATACTGATGAGAGTAAGATTCAAACAATGCCCATCATCTACCCTCCCATATTCCTCCATTTAAATGTCATTTATGCCTCTTCATGTGAAATAATTTACTCCATCTAACCACTTCGTTCCTTCTTCCCCCAGTGTACTTGTCTTTCTCATCTCTCGATGTTTTTGTGTCATTTTCTCAAATTCATCTTATACCTAATATTCTCTGCCTATGTATATTATTTCTAGCTGTACTACTAATGATACAATTTTTAAGAATTACAAATATCTTTTTTTCCTAACAGACTGTTTTGTTTTTGTTTTTGTTTTTTTTTGTTTATTTGTTTTTTGCATTGAGATTATAATTCTGGAGTTCTGCAACAATATTTCTAGGAGTTTTCCTTGTGAGATATTTTTATGGACATGATCAATGGATTCTTTCAATGACTCTTTTGCCCTCTGATTCCAGTACAACAGGGCAGTTTTTCTTAAACATCTCTTGATGAAAGCCATCCAAACTCTTTTTTTTTTGGGGGGGGGGGTAGGGGAAGGGGGAGAGTGGTTGTTAAGGTAGATCAATAATTTTCAAATTGTCTTTCCTGATTCTATTTTCCAGGTCAGCTGTTTGTCCAATGAAATGTTTGCATTTTCTTCAATTTTTTTCATTCTTTTTTATTTTCTTTGGCTAGTTCTTGATGTCTCATAAAATCACTACCTTCCATTAGCCTGTTCCATTTAGCTTTTAAAGTATGATTTTCTTTTAACTTTTGTATCTCCTTTTTCATTTGATTAATTCCACTTTCCAAGGAGTTGTTTCCTTCAATGTATTTTTTTTTTTTGTACTTTGCCAATCACATTTTTAAAGGAAGTTTTTCTTCAGTCAATTTTTGTCTTTCCTTTTTCAAGCTATTGACACTCTTTTGTATAGTTCTTATTTCTTTTCTCAATTATTCTTCTACATCTCTTATTTTATTTTTTAAAATCCTTCATGAGCATTTTCAAGAAGATTTTTTGAGCTTGAGACCAATTCATATTATCCTTTTAGGTTTCACATGTGGGCATTCTGTCCTCTTCTGAGTTGGTGCTTTGGTCTTCTTTGTCACCATAGTAGCTTTCTATGATTAAGATTCATTTCTCTTTCTTTCTTCCTTCCTCTCCCCTTCCTCCCTTTCTCCTTTCCATTCTCCCTTCTACCTTTCCTTCCTCCCTTTTTATTTTCCTCCCTTCTCTCTCTTCCTCACTTCCTCCCTCTTTTACTTCCTTGCTACTTCCTCCCTCTCTTTCTTTCTTTCTTTCTTTCTTTCTTTCTTTCTTTCTTTCTTTCTTTCCTTTCTTCCTTCCTTTTTTCTCCTTTGCTTTTCTTTCTTCCTTCTTTCCTTCCTTTCTTCCTTATTTTCCATCTGTCTTTCTTGTTTATAACTTTTAAGGTCAATTTAAGTACTAATGAGCTACAGTCAGGGTTACCCAGGATTAAGATGCTTTTACAATAAAGTATCAATAGCCTGGAATATCATTTTCCAGAAGGCAAAGGATCTGGGATTGTAACCAAGAATCAAGTACACCTTTCAGGGGAGGAGTTGAATCTTCAATGAAGTAGGGGATTTTCAGTCATTTCTATTGAAAAAATCAGAACTAAGCAGAAAAATTGATCTATAAACCCAGGCCTCAAGAGAAGCATAGAAAGGTAAAATGGAAAGAAAAAAAAAAGTCCACCAAGGGAAAGTGATACCTGTAACTCTTGAGAGCTATATATTTTATTAGGGAAGCTAGAAGGTTCAAACATAGACAGTGTGGTTTAAATTGTCTCTAATGTAATGATATTAAAGAAAAATTAAAGAAAGGTTTGTACTGGGAGAAGAGGAAATGGAAAAGAAAATGGGATAAGTTAGATTACATAAAGAGGTATAAAAGACCTATTATAGGACAGGGAAAAAATGGAAGGGGTTAAGCATTATCTGAAACTTAATCTCATCAGTTTTGACTCTGAGAGGGAATACCATATTCATTCAACTGGGTATAGAAATTTATCTTACCCCTTAGTGAAGTAGGAGGAGAAAAGGGAAAGAAAAGGGACAACTTAAATAAAAGGGAGGGAAGAAACACTAGGAGAAGGGCATAAGAGAAGAGAGGAGGAATGACAAAAAGGAGGGAAGATAGAGGGAAAGGTTCTAAGGAAAAATGGGGTGGAAAGAAAGAAAAAAAACATTGATACAGCAGGGAAAAAATAGAATGGAGGGAAATACATAACTGGCAATTATTATTGTGAATACGAATGGGATGAACTGTTCCCCCCCCCAAAAAAAAAAAAATGGAAGCAGATGACAGAATGGATTAAAAACTCAGAATCCTACAATATGTTGTTTACAAGAAACACATTTGAAAGAGAGAGTAAGGGTAAAAGACTGGAGCAGAATTTAGTATGCTTCAGCTAAATAAAAAAAAATAATTCTAATCTCAGACAAAGCAAAAGCAAAAAAATTCTAATTTAAAGAAATAAGAAGATGACTACATCTTCTTAAAGGATATCATAGACAGTAATATGAAGTAGTACTATATGTACATATATATATATACACATATACCTTCAAATTCTTACAGAAGAGGTTAAGTCAGTTTTGGAGGAAATAGACAGCAAAACTATACTAGTGGAAGAACTCAACTTTCCCCTCTCAGAATTAGATAAATCTAATCATAAAATAAACAAGAAAGAAATCAGGGAGCTTAATAAAATCTTTGAAAACATAGATATGATAGACCTCTGAAGAAAATTCAATAGGTATAGAAATCTTTTTTTTTTTCCCTCAGCATTACATGGCACTTATACAAAACTTGACCATATATTAGGGCATAAAAACAATCAAATGCAGAAAAGCAGAAATATTAAAGGCATCCTTTTAAAATCAAAATGCAATAAAAATTAACATTTAATAAAGATCCAGGGAAAGATAAACAAAAAACCAATTGGAAATTAACTAATCTAATTCCAAAAAACAAGTGGACTAAACATAGAAACAGTAAATAATTTCATCCAAGGAAATGAAAATAATGAGACAAGAACCCAAAACTTATGGGAGCCAGCTAAGGCAATTCTTAGGAGAAATATTATATCTCTAAGAAGTTACATGAATAAAATCAAGAAAGAGGAGATCAATGAATTGGGCAATGAAAAAAAAACCAGAAAAAGCACAAATTAAAAATTCCGAATTAAATACCAAATTAGAAAATCTGACCTAGAAAATAGATCCAGGTGAGATAAACTAAGAATTAATGGACTACCTGAAAACCACAATGGAAAAAAGAGCCTAGACAACATCTTTCAAGAAACCATCAAGGAAAACTGTTTTAATGTCCTAGAACCAGAAGATAAAATAGGCTTTGGAAGATTTCATTGATTACCTCCTAAAAGAGATCCCAAAATGAAAACTCTAAGGAATAGCGTAGCTAAATTTCAGAATTATCAGATCAAGGAGAAAATACCACAAGTATCGGGGAAAAAACTAATTCAAATATCAACAAACCATAATCAGGTTAACCCAGGCCCTAGCAGCTTCCATTTTAAAGAGTCAAAGACCTGAAATACAATATCTTGGAGGGCAAAGGAACTAGGACTTTAGCCAAGAATCAACTATCCATAAAAATTAATCATTGTCTTTCAGGGGAAAACATGGCATTCAATAAAATAGGGGATTTTCATTTATTTTTAATGAAAAGACAAAACTCAAGAAAAGCATGAAAAGGTAAAAAAAAAAAGAAAAAAAAAAGGAAGGAAAAAACTATGTTTCTGAAGGTTAAAATGTTTATATCCCTATGTGGGAAGATGATGATATGATTAACTCCTGAGAACTCTATCTTTGTTAAGGGTATACATTGAGCAGGTAGATATAATTTTGACTTTATTGTGATGATACAAAAAAGAAACTGAAAGTGGGAAGGGGATTGCATTGGAAAAAAAGGAACAGGGAGGTAAAATGGGGTAAATTACATCACATGAAGAGGCACAAAAGACCTATTACAATTGAGGGAAAGAAGCAAGGAAGATAGGTATTGTGTGAACCTTAATCTCATCAGATTTGGTTCAAAGAGATAATAGTAGACATATTTGCCTTAATCTCATCAGATTTGGTTCAAATAGATAATAGACACATTTGGCTTTACAAAGAAACTTGCCTCACCCTATAGGGAAGTAGGAGAGGAAATAGAAAAAGAAAGCTAGAGGTTATTAGAAGAGAGAACAGAAGTGGAAGGGGAAAGGAATAAGAAAGAGGGGAGGGACTGTCAAAGGGGAGGACAGATTGAGGGAGATATTATTTAGAATCAAAAACACTGGGGAAGAGGGAAAGGGGGAAGGGAAAGAGAAAAGTATAATAGAGAAAATAAGATGGCAGGAAATACAAAGTTAGTCATTTAAATTTTGAATGTCAATGGAATGAACTCTCCCATAAAATGGAAGGAGATAGTACTCTGGATTAAAAACCAGAATCCTACAATATGTTGTTTACAAGAAACACATTTAAATTAGAGTAACACATACAGACTAAAAGTAAATGACTGGAACAGAACTGATTATGAGTTAGCTGAAGTTAAAAAAAAAAAAAGCAGGGAGAGCAATACTGATCTCAGATCAAGCAAAAATAAAAATAGATCTAATTGAAAGAAATAAGAAAACCATATATTGCTAAAGGATACCATAGAAAATGACATAATATCAATACTAAACATATATGAACCAAGTGATATAGCATACAAATTCCTAGAGGAGAAGTAAAGAGAACTGCAGGAAGAAATAGATAGCAAAATCATACTAGTGGAGCATCTTCAGCTTGCTCTATCAGAACTAGATTAATGGAACCTCAAAATAAATGAGAATTGAAAAAAAGAAGTTAAAAGATAAATAGAATTTTAGAAAAGTTAGATATAATAGATCTTTGAAAAAAATTGAATGGGGACAGAATATAATATACTTCTTTTTCTCAGTGGTATTTAGAATCTAAGCAAAAATTGACCGTGTATTAGGGCATAAAAATCTAAAAATCAAATGCAGAAAGGCAGAAATCATAAATGCATCTTTTTCAGATCATGATGCAATAAAAATTACATGTAATAAAGGGCCAAGGAAAAATAGACTAAAAATTAATTGGAAACTAAATAATCTAATCATAAATATTGAGTGGGTGAAACAACAAATCATAGACACAACTGATAATTTCATCCAAAAGGCAATATAGCAAAATTTATGGGATGTTGCCAAAGCAGTTCTTAGGGGAAATTTTATGTCTTGAGATGCTTGTTTGCATAAAATAGAGAAAGAGAAAATCAATGAATTGGGTGTGCAACAAAAAAGCTAGAAAAAGAACAAATTTTAAAACCTTAATTAAATACCAAATTTGAAATTCTAAAAATAAAAGAGGAAATTAATAAAATTGAAAGTAAGAAAGCTATTGAACTAATAAGCAAAATTAAGAGTTGGAAAAAAACAACAAAATTGATAAACCTTTTGTTAATTTGATTAGAAAAAGGAAAGAAGAAAATCAACTTGCTAGTGTCAAAAAATAAAAAGAGTGAACTTTTCACCAATGAAAAGCAAATTAGAGAAATAATTAGAAGCTATTTTGCCTAATTGTGTATTAATAAATCTAAGTGAAATGGAAGAATACTGACAAAAATATAAATTGCCCAGATGAACAAAGGAGGAAATAAATTGCTTAAACATCCCATTTTAGAAAAGGAAATTGAACAAACTACTGATCAAGTCCCTAAAAAAAAAGTCCCCTAGGCCAGATGGATTTATATGTGAAAAATATGAAACTTTGAAAGAACAATTAATTAAAACAATTAATTAAAATTGGAAAAACAGGGAAAAAAGGAGTCCCACAAAATTCATTTTATGACACAGAAATGGTGCTGATAGCTAAATCAGATATAGTCAAAACAAAAAAAAAAGAAAATTATAGACCAATTTCTGTAATTAATAGTTTTGCAAAAATCTTAAATAAGATATTAGCAAAGAAATTACTGAAAGTTATCTCTAGGATAATACACCATACTTAAGGAGGATTTATATCAGGATTGCAAGGCTGGAAGGAAAACTATTAGCATAATCGACCATATCAATAACTAACATAAAAGAAATTATATGATTATATCAATAGATGCAGAAAAAGTATTTGATAAAATCTATTAAAAATATTAGAAAGTGTAGGATTAAATGAAATTTTCCTTAAAATGATCAGTAATATCTATTTAAAACTATTAGCAAAAGGATATGTAATGGACATAAATTACAAGCATTCCCAATAAAATCAGAGGTAAAATAAGATTGCCCAGTATCACTATTACTATTCAATATTATTAGAAATGTTAGCTTTAGCAATAAGAGAAGAAAAGAAAATTAGAATAGGTAATAAGAAAACAAAATTATCACTCTTTGCAGATGACATGATGGTAAACTTAGAGAATCCTAGAGAATCAACTAAAAAACTACTAGAAACAATTCACAACTTGCAAAGTTAAAGGATACAAAATAAAATAAAACATTTCTATATGCTACCAACAAAGTCCAGCAGTAAATGATACAAAGAGATATTCTATTTAAAATAACTGCAGATAATAACAAGTCTTTGGGAATCTCCTTGCCAAGACAATGTCAGGAACTACATGAACACTATTACAAAACACTTCCCACATGAATAAAATTAAATCTAAACAATTGCAAGAATATCAAGCACCCATGGGTAGAACAGGCTAATATAATTAAAATGACAATTCTACCTAAATTAATTTACTTATTCAGTGCCATACCAATCAAACTGCCAAGAAATTACTTTACAAAGCTAGAAAAAATAAACTAGAGTTCATCTGGAAGAAAAAAAAAAGGTCAAAAATTTCAAGGAAATTAATGAAAAAATTGCCAGTGAAAGTGGCCTCACTGTACCAAACCTAAAATTATATTTTAAAGCAGAGGTCATCAAAACCATTTAGTACTGGCTAAGAAATAGAGTAGGTGATTATTGGAATAGATTAGGTTTACAACATACAAATCAATGATTATAGTATTCTAGTGTTTGATAAACCCCAAGACTCCAGCTTCTGGGATCATAACTCATTGACAAAAATTGCTGGGAAAATAGGAAAATAGTATAGCAACACATAGATTGTAGTATGAAGTATAATGGGAATTCTGCTAACTCCCTATATGCCCAAGGCCATATTCTAAGTTATAGATTAAGATTAAACTCCAGAATAGATATTAAATCACAGAATCAGAAGATCATAATCCCCCAGCTGGAGGAACCTCAGAAACCTTCTAGACTCCTCTGCTCCTACATTTTATACATGAGTTGTAGTGTCCAGACTAGCTTTCTGGAGGCTCTCTGGATGAGCCTTGGTCTTAGGTGGAGGAGTGATGAAAAAAGGAGAGTCACCATGAGAATGGTCAAAGATGAAGTCCAGAGTCAGTCTATTTCAAGTCCTCTCAGCCCTTAAATATCTTAGTTGGATTACATTACTACAGCACACTGAACATGTGCCAGCTGTAGAACCATTACATTACCATATCACACTAAGTACATCACTTTAAGTATATGTGAACTAGAGAACCACTATCTCATCAATCACACTGAATAAATGCTTAACTATAAGCACCCTGCTGTCCTTGTTTCAAGTATACTTTTCCCAGAGTTCTTCCATTATCTGTGGTCCTCTACATGAGTCAACTGAAGCTTATTGAATATGGGAAAAAACAACAGAAAAAAAAAACAGGATCTGTGGCCTACCACTACAACTGTTATAGCTACATTTAAATCAACTAAACAATTTGAGGTATATTTATTAAGCATTGACTAAAAATCTGAGCAAAGTTCCTGGCCCATAGTACTGCATAAATCATTATTTCCTTCCCTTTCCCTATGTATAAGTCATTGCTTTTAATACTGTAATTATAGTTATGACAGTGGGACTGTCCAAAGGGAAGGAAGGGAATTAAGCATTTTTATATAATGCCTAATTGTAAGCAATAGATTTAGAGCTTTACAAATCAGTCCTTCTAGGTTGGTATTATTATTATTATTCTCAATTTATGGTTGAAGAAACTAAAGAAAACAGAGGTTAAGTAATTTACCCAGGGTCACACAGGTGGTAAGTATCTGAGACCATATTTGAACTCCGGTATTCCTGACTCCAGGACCAGACTTGTCTCTACTAGGTACCAACTGTCTCTAAAGTTGCAGTGCTACTCCCTGGAGAGACAAAGACAACAAGAAAATCATTCTTAATTTTAGAGATCTTGCATTCTAAGAGGCAGTATATGAGGTAATTGTTTGGGGATACTGAGAAAACTCTATTTCTCAAATCCTCCAGCATCCTTAATTTTTCTGCCATTTGAGGAGAGTGATAATAACAGTAACAAAGGATAAGAATATATTGGGATGATATGGGAGATCTCTCACCTCTCTTTCTCCTCTACTACTTGGGCAGATGCTTTGCAAAGTTTAAGTTGCTCTCTCTCTCTCTCTCTCTCTCTCTCTCTCTCTCCTAAAATGTAAAATTACATATTATATATGTAATATAAATATACATATATGTGTGTGTGTATGAATCTATACACACACATATAATAAGTATGTATATGTATATGTTAGAAATCATTACCAGCACTACTCATTATCATCTTCTACATAAAATTTTCTCATTCATATCAATCTTCATTAGGAATAAGAGTCAGTTACTCACTAGTGATTCTACAGTAGTTAAGACAGTGAATATCAAATGAGATGAATAAAATGTCCAGGCTTTCTCTCTGGAGGGCCTCAGGATCAGTCGGAATCAGAATCAGTCAAAGTCCTTGATATTTAGGAGGAGAAGTGAAGGAGTCGGGAAAGTTGCCACATGGCTTGCCAAAGATGAATCCTGGACTCTGGTGTCTGGAGCCTGATTTCTCTCTCCTCATCATCTTTCTGCAGAGCAACTCTGACTCTCTCCCTCAGCCTTCCAATCCATGCCTATGATTATCTCATCACCACACATTCAGCAAGCACCAATGGATGAGGAGAGCCATCACATCACCATCTCATCCAAATATATGTATATAGAACTATTATCTCACATGGAATAGGTAATTAGACTTAAGTGCTCTACTGTCTGATTCAAGTACATCTTTTTAGAGTTTTAGCCCTCTACAGATGAATATGATGGAGGATAATTTGGATGTTATCCATATATGCATTGATTTATTAAATATTTGTTATATCCCTATTATATACAAAGGAGTTTATTAGTGTTCAGGGAAGACTAGTTCCTCTGGTGTGAGGGCTGCTGACCCTTTTCAGGGTTGATTTTCACCTCTGATGTCCAACTCTGACACCCATTTCTCACTTGTGGCTCCAAGAAGCTACAGCATGCACAGCAGGTCATACCTAGTAAATCATTTCAGCAGATGAGCTAAACCAGGATGAGGGAAACCAAGGGACTTTAAACCCATCACTTAATTAGAGCACTGTATATCCCAAACTTATGAGGATTTCCTCCAGCAAAATGACCAAATATAAACAACTTGTTCCAATGGCTACAAAAGTGATGAAAGCAGGTACTGTGAAATACTTAGCTTGGTAAGACATGAAAGATGCTAATGAATCCCAATTCATTGCCAATTGTCTTGATTTTTATTTTGTTATTGGCCTTGAATGATTCTGGAAGAGAAAGGTTGATGATTTCAAGCAACTCTGCCCCCACTTAAATATAATTTATGTGCAAGTCAAAAAAAAATCCACCCATTTTTATCTACTTTAAAGCTTTTCAGTGACAAGGAAGTGATCAAACACCAGGTAAAGATATACTGGGAGCTGTAGTCCTGCACACTGGTGATCCAGGATATGGGGTTATCTCCTCTTTGGTCTGAAGCAGCAGTAGGACTCAGCAGTCTTCCTGGTGCCTTATTAAGGCCCGTGTTGCTCATTTCCTGACATGAGAAAGGCACTAGAAAAGGTGTCCTAAAATTGTGAGCTTCACTTAATCTAACTCTAGTTTGCTTACCATTGTAAGTGCGGATCTATCCACTGTTCCATCCACTTGCTCCTAAGCATTCATTTTCTTTTCTTTTTTTTTTTAAATAACTTTTTTATTGCTAGAACCCATGCCAGGGTAATTTTTTACAGCATTATCCCTTGCATTCACTTCTGTTCCGATTTTTCTCCTCCCTTCCTCCACCCTCCTCCCCCAGATGGCAAGCAGTCCTTTACATGTTGAATAGGTTACAGTATATCCTAGATACAATACATGTGTGCAGAACCAAACAGTTTTCTTGTTGCACAGGGAGAATTGAATTCAGAAGGTATAAATAACCCAGGAGAAAAACAAAAATGCAAGCAGTTTATATTCATTTCCCAGTGTTCTTTCTTTGGGTGTAGCTGCTGCTGAACATCTTTGATCAATTGAAACTGAATTAGCTCTCTTTATCAAAGAGATCCACTTCCATCAGAATACATCCTCAAACAGTATCATTGTTGAGGTATATAATGATCTCCTGGTTCTGCTCATTTCACTCGGCATCAGTTCATGTAAGTCTCACCAGTCCTCTCTGTATTCATCCTGCTGGTCATTCCTTACAGAACAATAACATTCCATAACGTTCATATACCACAATTTACTCAACCATTCTCCAATTGATGGGCATCCATTCATTTTCCAGCTTCTAGCCACTACAAACAGGGCTGCCACAAACATTTTGGTACATACAGGTCCCTTTCCCTTCTTTAGTATCTCTTTGGGGTATAAGCCCAGTAGAAACACTCTAAGCATTCATTTTCAACAAAAGTGGTGACCCCAAGGCAAAATGACTTCCAAATGACTTAATATCAACTTATTAGAGTATCTCTCATAGGATAAACAGTTGCTCTTAACTTAGCTAGCATATATATATCATTTTAAATTTTGTGAGGTGCTTTAGAAATATTATCTTATTTAATCCTTAAAGCATGCCTGGGAGGTAGGTGCTTTTATTAGCCTCATTTATAGATGAGGCAACTGAGGTATATTAAAGATTCTTATGTGTGCTAAGGATTGCACAGCCAGATAAATGTCTGAGGCAGGTTTAAAATCAGATCTTCTTCATTCCAAATTTCACCTACCTGTTTCTACTGAAGATGAGAGGAAAATATTCTCTATACCATAATCTTTGGCATGGTCAAAACAGTTCAAAACTTGAAATGGACATGGAATGGATGATGGAAATGAGATTGCATTACCTTCTGCCTTGCTTCTATATCATAAGAGCCCACAGATATTTCTGTTGAATTTGCAAGTGAAATTTCCTGTTTACTTTATGTTTCCATGTTAAAATGTAAGTTCTTTGGGTGTAAGAACTGCCACAGTTTTCTATTTATATTTATCTGTACAAATAAAATAGTTTGTATTTAACAAGAGTTTAATAATTCTTTCATAGGGACAATAACAAACCCATTATTGTTGAAGAGATCCTCAAGAGAGTGTACATAAAGATCAAAAAAGAAAACTTAGCACAGGACTTTTGAAGACAGCCACAGTTAGAGAGTATGATGTGGAATATGACCCATGCCAAAGAAACTGAGAAACAATAGCCAAACAGATAGGTGAGGAATCAGGAAAGAGTCTTATTCCTAAAAACCAAAAAGACATAGTATCCAAGAAGATACTCAACAGATGCTGCTCAGGACTAAGGAAGGATGAGAATTTAGACAAGACCACTTGATTTAACAGCTAACAGACTGTTGATTAACTTGGAGAAAACAATTTCAATACAAAGGGCAACATACAAGACAGACTGAAATGGCTTAAGAAGTCAATGAGAGAACAGGAAATGATGGAAGCAAAGGTACAAGCCTTTTTCTAGGAGTTAGGTTATGAAAGATTGGAGTGATATTGTGAAAGGGAAATACAATAAACAATGACAGGTAAAGGATTTAGGTTTGAAGTAGCAAAGGATGTGACTGTGTAGATAGGAATCTTATTAGAATGAACTTAGTGTTTCTATTTCATAACTTCCTTATTTTCAATTACATCCATCTTTTCATGCAAGCAAGGTAAAAGAAATATCTCATGTTGTTCATTCCTATTCTTTTTGTAATGTGTTATGTTGGGAGACTTTGTCTTATACATTTTCTTATGTTATTGTAATATATTTTTTAAAAAGTCAGTATTTAAATGTTGTCTCAAAACTTGGTTCCCATCTCTAAATTCTATGTTACTATGTATGTCTATTCAGGAGTATATGATATAACAAAGGTATGAGACTCAGAGAAAGAAGAAAAAAAATTGAGAGAACTGATAGGGGAACTTTTATATAATTAAATCTTTTATACTAATATAGTTTGATATCTTCTTGAACTTAGAATCTTACAAAATTGTATATGGCACTGAGTGATTAAATGACAGGGTAACATAATCAGTACATATAAAAATGGGATTTGAACCCATATGTTCCTCTTCCAAAACTGGTGTTCTGTCAATTTTGCTTCATTCCTTTTCTCTAATAACAATACTATCCAAATGAAAAAGTATCATCTAATCTAGAACATTTGAATGGTCATAAGTACTCTCCTCCCTCCAAGTCTTAAAATCTTGAAGGCATCTGTAATACAGAGATGTTTAACTCACAGCATATAGCTTGCAAAACTCTCCAGCTCAAACCAGATTAAAATGTAATTGGGAAATATTTAACAAAATAACTAAAAATACAATATAATATCAATGATGTTAATTTGTGGTTTTCCAAATCAGTATGTGCCCATTGGAATTATTTCTATTTCAATTTGGTATCACTGGTCTAAAATTCCTTTGCTACCTATATTATATAAATCATGATATCCTATCAGATTTTCCTTTTTAATGCCTCTTCAATTCATCCTGTTTTCTCTCTTCCAATCTAATCCAAAAAGCATTTATCAAGTACCCACAATGTGCCAAACACTATGCAAAGTATTAAAGTGTTAAAAATATAATTAATAAAAAGGAAGACAATCCTTATCCTTAAAAATCCTACAAACTATTATAAGGAAACAACACACAAAAGCAATCAGGAAAAGGGGGAGAGGCCAGGAGGCATTTTGCTTGATGGAGTTAAAACTTGGCAGAGTAGCGAATGAGGAGTGGAATGATCAAAAGCCCAATTTCTGCTCTCTATCATGAAAGCATTGGAAAGTGTTTAGTGCTCTACCCTCTAAGCTTTCAATTAGAGGAAAGGAAGCTGAGAGGTGATGTCAGTCAAGACTTAAATTATCAGCATGGTGATGAGCATCATTCCAAAGGGCCATTTCATTGAGTGCAGTTGAAGTCAGTCAGAGCAGCAGACAGAATAGATTCTGATATCACCCTAGTACAGACTTTCATACATAGATTATGTTGATAAGTTCCCAATTTCTCCCAGGCTCTTACTCCTTTTATCTCTCCAATACATTGCTATGTAGAATTTTAATTCAAAACTTCAAAAGACCTATTACTTTATTGGAAAGAGTTAATTCTCCCTGCAATTACAAATATTGCAAACCCTTCCATAGTTTTTTTTTGTTTGTTTTTTGTTTGTTTTTTTTTGGGGGGGAGGAGGTTCTGTGCCATATATATATATATATATATATATATATATATAAAATTACCTTGTGATCAACCTTTTAGGAACAAGATTCTCTGAAATCATAGCCTGATTCTTGAATTAACTTTGTTAATAGGTCATATTGAAACTTCCATATTTGGAAAGAATTGTACATCATATGTTTAGCTTTTGAGAATTTATGGCAAGTTATTTGAATAGAACATTTGTTGGATGATGACAGATCAATCTTTCTAAATACTATTGTAATTCTCTTTGTCAAAGTGTCACAATATCACTCTGTTTTGTGGGGATTAGAATGAATCCTTATTTCATATTCTGTCAAGTTTAAATTCTATGTTGAATTTTTTGCAACTATAATCCAGTCTCACTTAAGCAAATGCTATTTCCTCTATTTTCCAATGCTTAGCATCCCAAGCCAATTAAACGAATGACTGTCAATGGTATTCTTGTCTCCTAGCCTTTATTTTAATGTTTTTCTGATTTTATATCTCTTTCTTTCTCCCATGTCATTATCAGAAATCTTCTTTTCCTTCATAATCCAGTTTATGTTCAATATACACAATGGTTGAGAACTGATAAAAATAAGCAGTGAGCTACATTACATACATGCTTTTATTTCTCTTAATCTTGTTCTAAATAATATAATGTTTTAAATACAATATCTTATTATTCATTATTAACTCTAATTTGTTTTATTTTCATAGGACAATGGTGATTCAATTATAAAATAATAATGCATACCTTTCTTTAGGGCTCATCAAGTACTTTCCTCTAAAATAATTAATATAAATATATCTATTTTGTAAATGAGCAATCTAAGACTCAGAGAGGCAAGGGGTTTTTCTAAGGACATAGAATTAGTTTTTTTATTTGACTTTTATTGTCACAATTGTAAATTTGGTATGCTTTTTTCATGATTTTCTTTAACAAAGGTATGGAATCCAAATTGTTCTGACTTTAAAGCATTTCTCTATTACCCGTTTTCAGTTAATTTTAGCACAAGCAACATGTCCTAAAAGAAATAGTTTCTTCTATGTTTGTAAATTTA
The DNA here is from genome assembly GCF_016432865.1 of Antechinus flavipes. Classification (NCBI taxonomy): domain Eukaryota; kingdom Metazoa; phylum Chordata; class Mammalia; order Dasyuromorphia; family Dasyuridae; genus Antechinus; species Antechinus flavipes. Next base: position 227,076,032 of record NC_067400.1, read on the forward strand.
AATATGTGGCAAGAAAGAGCATATTAATTTTATCAATTTTCTTCAAATGTTCAAAGACTTCCCATGGTTAGAAAACTAGTTTTCTCTACCATTCTTCCTTTGGAAAATAAAGCTCAAATTCCTCACATTTATGTAGGTTACAATTTAATTTTTTATTGTAATTATATGATATATGTAGGGCAAAATATGTTTAGCCCAATTTTTACAAATGAGATAACTAAAGATCACTTAAGTGAATTCCTTTCATCATACAGATTTCAATTGTTTCAGTCATATCCAAATTCTTGCAGATATATTTGAGAATTTCTTGACAAGAATATAGGACTTGTTTGCTACTTCTGCCTCTAGCTCACTTTACAGATAAGAAAATTGAGATAAACAGGGTCAAGTTACTCGTCCAGGTGACACAATAAGTGTTTGAGGTGAGATTTGAACTCACATTTTCCTGACTCTAGGCCTGATACTATAGCCATTGAACCACTTAGTTACACTATTACACAGAAAATAAGTATTAAAGCCAAGACTTGAACCCAGATATTCTGCCTACATATGTTGTACTTTTTGCCTGTTTATTTTTTTTAAGAAAAGCAAGATCCAGAATATTAAGGTCACAAATCACCCAATCTTGACCCATAGCTATTGACTTTGATCTACAAATAATATTTTTCATGAGTTATTACTTTCTTAAATTATTTATTAACTTATAAACTCAACCAAAGAATATTTTGAACTGTGCAGACCTTCTTTCTATGGGGAATGAATCCGAGGAATGATCTGTTAACATATTGGTTTTTTCTTTTATTTAGATCTAATCCAGTATAGATTGAGGACACATTTAGAGGATTTCATGTCATCTTGTATCTCATTAAAATCAGTCAGCCTAATCCAGAAGATATTTAGGCAGCTATCATAAGAGTGGAGATAATGTCATCTGATCTAACGAATTTTCTTCACTGTTTAACTCATGTAGCATGCTCACTCTTAGTCCCTACTCTCTTCATAATTGTTCTCCCACCCCAAATGTGTGAGATAATGTTGTTCAGTTGTTTCAGTCATATTTAGGTCTTCATAACCCTATTTGCGGTTTTCTTGGCAAAAATATTGGAGTGGTTTGCCATTTCCTTCTCCAGCTCATTTTACAGATATGAAAACTGAGCAAAGCAGGGTTAAGCGATTTGCTCAGGGTTACAAAACTGGTAAGTACCTAAGGCCAGATTTGAACTTTGATGAGCCTTTCTGATTTCAGGCCCAATACTCTATCCACTATACTACCCACCTACTTTATCTGTAATAAGGAATCTGATAGTATCCTCTCCTGTTGATCTAAGTTGCTGTCTCTGGCACTGGCTTTTAAGTCAGACATTAGCAAAGATTAGAATGTAAAACTTCCTTTGGCATCAGTGAACATCACACATGCCTTTCCAAGGCACAATATGGCTATCAGGAATTATTTTCTGTGAATTTGTTTTGCGTTTAAAATAGATACATTTTGATTACAATATTATTACTTTCCATCCAGTATATTTTCTATTTTTCGTTTTATGGCTTGTCACATAACTGCAATAACCTCTCTTCCACTGTGGTATACTCCCGGTAAACAGCTTTTGAGATTGATTAAATGCCTCAGCTGAGCTTCAATATTTAATCAAGCACAGCAGCCATTTATTACATTGTATATTTCAGCCTATAAGAGGTATCTTAAATACATTGATTAACTGCTAAGCAATAAGTACTCATCAATGTTTCAAATTCATAGTTTACATATTTCAGAAAATATATCTGCTCAGTTACAACCAAGAATTTCACTAAGCAGAAAGGGAGAGTGGGGATATATCAGAATGAGTTCTGAAATTAAGCTAGCACACGCCTCACCAGCAAAGCATATCTTGCCATGTATGGAGCAATAAATATTAAGAGTCTGGAGGTGAGTTAGAAAAATAATAACTGAACTGAATAAAAGATTAATGACAATAGGAGATTGGAAGTCCTATGGACCTTTAGTAGCCAACACTCAGGAATTTTTCTGTTTCTCAATAATACTTAACAGACAAAAACATCTTCAAGCCAGAATAGGTTTGTAGAAGTAATGACAACTGCTGAATCACTTCCAAGTGCCTATGTCACTTAATGTGCAGTATGGGGAAAGGGAGAAAATAAAAATTTATATAGCACCCACTATGTGCTGTGCTAAGCACTTTCTATAAATATTATATTTGATTCTCAGAACAACCCACTGAGGTAAATGCTATTATTACCCCATCTTGCAGATGAGAAGATTGAAAGAAACAGATTAAATATCTTGCCCAGAGTTACACAAATGAAAAAAAAATGTACTTTCAACCATGAAAAGTATCTTCACCAATAGCTAGTTTGTGTTTCCAGAACCTGAACCCTAATGTAGAGATTTCAAAAGTTTATTTGGATCGCAATTGCTTCTCAAAGTAGATATACAACAGCTCCATGATTAAAGGATAATAAACTCTTTATGCAATAATTCTTTTACAGTTTTTCATTGTCTTCTACCATATTCCTTTTGTCAGAATATGCCCTAATTTTTCACCTGGAAAGTTCCTGAAAGTGCAGTAGGTGGCGGAGGAAAGAGTATCATTACCCCTACATCAGAACCATTAATGACTGGCGGATACATATAATAGGCAGACATATGCACATCCACATACCCCAAGGTATGTGGGGGGGGGGAATTCCTGGAAAATTGGAAAATGTCATGCTTCAGTATAGAGAAGAAGGGAAATTTTCAAGACAATATGATCTTAAAATCTAATTTTCCATACAAAAAAGGAAAATTTCTTGAGCTATACCAGTATAAAGGGTTACTTGACAATGATCTCAAGTTTTAGAATATGGAGATTTGATATTCTATCTAGAAAAGGATGTGTCTCTTAAAAAGAAGAAGATTATGAACACGACTGAAGAATGCTACAGAACTAAAGTCACAACATACAGAAGAAGTGTGGGACCAGGTGTGCTCACTCTGCTATGACTATGGACTATCTGAAAAGTGTGGCTGGTAGGAATGGCTTATTTAGTAATCTAAAATGTATTTCTTTTCTGGGAGATTGCCAGTCCTTAAAGGAACTCAGGGTGAAAAAGGATTCACAAGAATGACAATGTAATGCTTCTTTGGCAGCCCCCGAATGTATTTCCTTTTAGGGAAGGGATGATGAATCCATAAGATGATACCACAAGCCTGAGAGTTATTGTGTAGGACCCCAAAGAAAAGTGGAATCCAATGGAAAAAGAGGAAAAATCAAAGGGCTTTTAAAAAATTATTTTATGTGTTTTCTGGATTTATTTAAGGAGTTGTATAAATCCTTTATAACTTCTGCATTTTCTTTGTGGTTAAATAATTCCATAATATACCCAATACCATGAAGCTCCTTAGTCCTTAAGGATACAGGATCATTTTTACCCACATGTATGGAGACCTTGACATGCATATATATATATATATATATATATATATATATATATATATGCACACACAGATATGTATGTGTACGTACATACATATATAATGTATGTTTGTAGATATGTATGTATATATTATGTGTATATCTCTGTATATGTATGCAAATAATAAATGTATGTATGTTCATATATATACATACACACATATATTATATGTGTATGCAAATAATAAATGTATGTATGTTCATATATATACATACACACATATATAATATAATACATAATTTGGTGGATTTTTAAAAGATCAATTCTAATGTCAGTCTGCAAATGAAAGTTCAAAGGTAATGAATAGTTAAAATGCCATACTTCCACAAATATCCAAATGTGGGGAATACTTTCATTTAATACTTTTACCTATTTCATCTCTCCCCCTTTCCCTACTTCCTGTCAATATCAATGAGATTTCTCTAAACTCACTATTCATTCAAGGTTGGGTAGAACTATAAGGAAATATAAGCAAAATGAAGGATTTACATGTGAATGACTTCAAATTTGAACCAGAAAAATTTTGGCAGTTTCAGTAGAACTTGGCTTGAAATTGGAACTTTGTTGGAATTCAAAACTAAAAATGAAACCCAGGAGAATGTTAATCAGAATCCCCCCTAAAAATGTTCACACAAATCCCCCATGACCTCTAGATGACTAAAGTTCTCACAACTTTAATTTTATTCTATTCCATTGCATGTATTTTATTTAACCCCAAATTCAATAGCTATTCATGAGAGAATTCTAGTCTACTCTGCACTATGTACTCACAGGATATCAATTCATTTGATCCAAATTCATGCTTTTGCATAGAGAAACATATATAAAATAAAAACTTTAGAGAACACAATGCCAGGAAAGGGGAAAAAATAGGAAGAATTTTAAAAAATAATAATATTCTTTCTAAGACTATTTGATTCGACTTCTCATACTAATTTTAATGTCATGGAATAAATAGTGTGATTTTCCTTTACTGTCTTTTTTGTTGTATGTGTGAAATGGATTTATTTATTTATAACCTACTCCCTTGGGGGATCAAGGACACACACACACACATGTATTCACTTATATATTTCTATGCGTGCATATTACACTCATATTTTCCCATAAAGAAACTTAGAATGAATTTGGTATGAAGATACCTATGTGTGTACACACACACTTTACAATACATGTATGTGTGCATGTGTGTGCATATATGTGTGTGTGCCTACCCAATTCCAAATGCAGGGTCATACATGAGACATATAAGAAGGAAGGAAAAATGGAAGGAAGGAAAGAAGAAAGAAAGGAAAGAAAGCTAAGAGAGAGGGAGGGAAGGAGAGAGGGAGGGCAGAAAGGAAGAAATAAGTTAAACATAATGAATCTGTATTATAGAGAGTTATTTTTAAGACACTTAGACTATTGCAATAATCCAAAAGCCTCCTAAAGATCTATCAAACTTTTCCCCCTCTTTAATTCATAGTACATATTGCCAGCAGACTGAGTTTCCCCATTTATAGTTCTGATCATGAATGAATCAATGAGTAAATGATTCAATGAATAAGATAATAAATGAAAAATCATTTAAATTTTTACTAAATGCTGAATACTGACTGTTTATGCCCCTTCTCTGCTCAAAAATATTCAGTAACTCCCTAGTCTACCAAATAAAATTCAAACTGCCTTGGCTGCATTCAAGGTCCCTAAAAACTAATACACCACCTTATATGGCTATATCACCTTCTAGTTTATTGTTTTCCTGAATAAACTCTTTCTTATAATATATCCTATATCTTCCCACAGTCTAGGTTTTGAATATTTTATTCCCTTCCTCCTACTCTTTGCCTTTTGAATTCTAAGTTATCTTTAAAGCATGACTAAAATTTCACTTTTCCAGGAAACAATAACATGAATCAATCCCGCCCTCCATCCCCATCATAACAATGATAACAATCTTCCCTTCTTCTTAAACACTTTACTTTGAATCTTCCTAATGTACTTATCAAGTATTATTCTCCATTTTCATTAATTATATTTACCATGGTCATGGAAGATCTCCAGTAAAGAGTACTAATGGAAAGGAAAATTCTCTATAGATGGTAAAATTTGGCAAATACCCAAATGATATTTTTATTGATTTTTAAAGTTCATATGAAAAGGCTATGGAAAGTCAGGTATAATAATATATAATTGCTAGGCATCAAATTATATACCCAGGAATTCATTGACAAAAGAAAGGTTTCATAAATAACAAATTATTTATAGGAACATTTTTTTATATTAGTAAGGAATTGCTAAATGTAGATCTCTACTGAATGTGGAATGCCTAAATACAAAGATTATAAAAATATGATAAATATCACTGCATTATAACAATCAACACATGTAATAAATATGTGTTTTTTATTTATTTTATTAATCTTTATTTATTTTATTATTTTACTATTTATTTACTATAATACTATTTATTATATTAATTTATTATATTATTATATGTTATAATATATCATTTATATGATATATTATATAACATATAGCATATAATATTATATTATATACTAGACAGAAATTATATATAATGTAACAAACATATTACAATATATTAATATTACATTACATATTAATGAGTAGATAATCATATAATTAATTAAAGATTATATTAATATCGTATTAATATATTAATAGGTACAGATCTATTTATATGAACTGATACAAAGTAAAGCAAGCAGAGCTAGGATAACTATATATACAATAGGTTTAGTAATATAAAAGGAAAAGAACAACAACAATAAAATCATTTGAACTTAATGTTGTTAAAAATAATGGCCAATTTTGGATTAAAACAGAGAAATAAGCAGATACATTACTTTGTAGATGCAAAGATCTATAGGTATGAAATACCACATGTAACAGATTTTTTTCATGTGTTGAATAGTTTTGCCAATTGTTCTTATTTTTTTTAGGTTATTTTTTTAATAATGAATGACTCTGGGAGTTCCAGGGGTGGAACCAAGATATGGAGTAAAGTCAGGAACCTGCTGGAGCTCTCCCAGTTTTCCTGGAAAGCCACATGAAACCAAGCCTTTGAACAGAGTCTGATAGAATGAAACAACTCTCCAGCTCAAAATAGATTGGAAAAAAAAAATCTTCAAGAAAGGTCAGTCTGGAGTGAAAAGGATGTTCAGCTCAGGTCAAATAGACTCTGGGAAAGCCATGAGAGGGGCTTAATCACAGCAAATTAGCAACTAAGACCTTAAGTTCTGGATCAGTTGAAGAGCAAATCAGTGGGGTAGCTTCCAGTCCAAGCTCAGAAGGCAAATTCTGGGAAACCAGACTGTTTCCTGAACAGAGCAGGCAAAGCTACTGCCTACAAACACAAGGGTCCCCTGTGTTCAAAGCCAAGGCTGAGTGCTACACAGGAACTTTAACCCAGGAGCAGAACTCCACTTTAAAAGTAAAAAAAAAAAAAGTGGGCATATCAAAAGAAAAAGAAAGAAAATAGCAAGAAACAGAAAAAAAAAATCCTTGACCATAGGAAGCTATTATGGGGACAGGGAAGACCAAAACACAAACTCATATGAGGACAGAATGTCCACAGAAGAAAACTCAAAAAGTGAGATAAATTGGTCCAAAGCCCAAAGAGACTTCTTGGAAATACTCTTAAAAGACTTCAAGAGGCAAATAAGAGAGGTGGAAGAAAAAAAATGAGAAAGGAAATAAGAAGTATTCATGAGAGAGTTAACAGCATAGATAAGAAAGGAAAAAATTTGTCTGTAGAAAAAACCAAATAAAAAAAAAAAGATACAAAAGCTAAAGAAATCACATATTAAAAACTAAAACAGGGCAAATAGAAGCTAATGACTTTTTGAGACAGCAAAGATCAATCAAACGAACTAGAATAAAAAAATGGAAGAAAACATGAAATACTTCATTGACAAAATAGCCCACCTGGAAAATAGATTCATAAGAGACAATTTAAAAATTATTGGCCTACTTGAATGCCATAATCAAAAAAAGAGCCTGGATAACATTCTACAAGAGGTCATTAAGAAAAACTGCCCCAGTATTCTAGAAACAGAGGGAGAAATACTCATCGAAAGAATTGATTTATCATCTCTGGAAAGAGATCCCACAAGAAAAACCCAAAGGAACATTGTTGTGAAATTCCAAAACTATAATAGCAAGGAAAAAATACTGCAATCTGCCAGACAAAAACAATTAAAATAACAAGGGACAGCTATCAGAATTACCCTGAATATGTCAGCTTCTACAAAAAGGATCCGAAGGGCCTGCAATACTATATTCTGGAACACAAAGGACCTAGGATTATAAGCAAAAATTAATTACCCAAGGAAATTCCACATCATCTTTCAGGGGAGGAGATGGAGTTTCAATGAAGTAACAGACTTTTAATCATTTCTACTAGGAAAAAAAACAGAACTAAATAGAAAATTTAATATACAAACACAGGAAAGATAAAAAGGAGAAATATATGTTTAAAGGTTAAGCTATTTATATCCCTAGATGAGAAGACAATATCTGTAATCCTTAAGAATTGCATCTGACACTGGAGCAGACAAAGGGGGACATCACATGGACTGAAGGTGTGGTTGTGAATAAATTCTGATGTGATATCAAAGTAAAAGACATTAAGGGATGGAAAAAAGATTGTGCTGGGAAAAAGAGGAAAGAGAAAGTATAATGGGACAATTAGTTCACACTAAGAGGCTCAAAAAACTTATTAAAATCTGTTTGGGCGTCAAAATGAGGTGAGTTCAAACATTGGAGTTCTTGTTCTTCTCAAAACACAGCCAGTTTAGCTTAGAGCCCTCCAAATATCTCCAAATCCAAAGGTTCTGTCCTTTAGCCTCTGCCTCTGCTTTCTTCAGCCTCCAACCAGCACAGAGATGGAATGAATCTCTTGTCTCCTTCACCTGGGGCTCGGCTAGCTTTCTGGTGAGTCTTTCAGACCAGCTTGGTCTCAGTGGGGGAAGTGCAGGAGCCCAGCCACCAACTACAGTGGTGTGAGATGAAGATGAATCTGGTTGTCCACTGAACTCTCCACTCGTAGCTTTATCCTCTGAAAACTCTTTTTCTGCCACGAGCCAGCCAAATGGAAAATATTCTCCTCGCCTCAGAGAGAGAGCTTCTGGCGTAATTCAGCTGAAATCTCCCAAAGTGCTCTGTGTCTGCACCAGAGTGCTCCTCTCCAATCCAGCTGAACTCTCTTCTGTGACCAGCCAGCCGAGTGGAATATATTCTCGAATAGCTCTCTCTTCACTGGCCTTATATCTGAGTCTTCTGAGAGAATGGGATTATGGGTTTTCTCCCATGGTGCTCTCTGGCCTTAAGAGCTTTAAGGGAGGTGTGAATTCACAAAGGTACAAAGTTTACTTTGTGAAGCTGGCATACTTGTGAACTCCAATGAGTAAAGGTGCAAACACAAGCATTGTACTAATTGGTTCTACTTAGTACCTTGTTTCAGGTTCTGCCCAAAATTTCTTCTTGTAAGATCAGATCAACTCTAATTAATTAGCAGTTTGTAAAGATTCCAACAAAAATCCATGGGGAAAAGGGAGAGGGATGAGCATTATCTGAAGCTTGATCTCATCAGTTTAGCTCTAAAAGGGAATAACAATCATTTAGTTGAGTATAGCAATTTATTTAACCTTATAAAGAAGTAGGAGTATAAAGAGGAGGAAAAAAAAAGGAGGGGCAGGATAGAAGAGAGGGTAGAAAGACTAGGGAAAACTGTAAGAGAAGGGGGGAAGGACTGATAAAAGATAAGGTAGTGGATGAAGTGGGTTAAATACATACTACTGAGGACAAGGTGGAAAGAGAGAACAAATATATATATATATATATATATATATATATATATATATATATATATATATATTATATATATATATATATATATATATATATATAATATATATATATATATATATATACAGTAGAGAAAATGGGATGGAGGGAAATACAGAGCTGGTAATCCTAACTGTTAATGTGAATGGGATGAACTCTTCCTATAAAATGGAAGTAAATAGCAGAGTGAATTGAAACACAGTACCCCATAATATGTTGTTTACAAGAAACACATTTGATATAGACACAGAGAGAGTAAAAAGGCTGGAAAAGAATTTATTATGCTGTAGTTGAAGTAAAACAAAAAGCAGGAATAGCAATTCTGATCTCAGATAAAGCAAAAATAAAAATAGATTTTATTAAAAGAAATAATAAGAGAAAGTAAATCTTGATGAATGGTACAGCAAACAATGATATAGTAATGATACTAAATATGTATGCACCAAATGGTAGAGCAGACTAATTCCTAGAGAAGATTTTAAACAAGTTTTAGGAAGAAATAGACAGCAAAACTATTCCCTTCTCAGAATCAGACAAATCTAACCACAAAATAAACAAGAAAGAAACTACAGAGGTTAAGAGGATTCTAGAAAACCTAGATATGATAGACCTCTGGAGAAAACTGAATAGAAACAGAATGGAATATCACTTTTTTCTCAGCAGTATATGGTATCTGCACAAAAATTGTCCATGTATTAGGGCATAAAAATCTCACAATCAAATGCAAAAAGGCAGAAATAATAAATGCTTGCTTTTCAGACCACAATGCAATAAAAAATATATGCAATAAAGGTCCAAGGAAATATATACTAAAACCAATTGGAAATTAAATAATCTAATTCTAAAAAATGAGTGGGTCAAACAACAAATCACAGAAACAATCCATAATTTCATTCAAGATAATAATAATAGTAGTAGTCAGCCAAAGCAGTCCTTAGGAGAAATTTTATATCTCTAAGTAGGTACATAAATAAAATAAAGAGGAGATCAATATGCCTGAAATTAGGCATGCAACTAAAAAAAGCTAGGAAAAAAATTTAAAAACCCCAATTAAATACCAAATTAGCAATTTTGAAACTCAAAGGAGAGATTAATAAAATAGAGACTAAGAAAACTATTGAATTATAAACAAAACTAAGAGTTGGTTTTGTGAAAAAAAACTAACAAATTAGATAAAACTTTGGCTAATTTGATCAGAAAAAGAAATAAAAATCACTTACATCAAAGTTGAAAGGAATGAACTCATTACCAATGAAAAAGAAATTAAAGCAAAAATTAGGAGCTGTTTTGCACAACTCTGTGGCAGTCTGACAATCTAATCAAAATAGATGAATATTTACAAAATTACAAATTGCCCAAATTAACGGAAGAGGAAATAAAATACTTAAATAGTCCCATTTTAGAAAAAAAAAATAATTGAATGTGTTTAATGAACTCCCTAAGAAAAAAATCTCCAGTGCCAGATGAATTCACAAGTTAATTCTACCAAACATTTAAAGAACAATTAATTCCAATACTCTGTAAACTATTTGCAAAAATAGGTAAAAAAAAAAAAAAAGAGTACTGCCAAATTCCTTTTATGACACAAATATGGCACTGATAACCTGATCATGAATGGCCAAAACAGACCAATATCCCTAATGAATACAGATGCAAAATTTTTAAATAAAATATTAACAAAGAGATTATAGCATTTTATTAGCAGAATAATACACTATGACCAAGTAGGATTTATAACAGGAATGCAGAGCTGGTTCAATGTCAAAAAAAACTATTACCATAATCAACCAAATAACAAATAAGAATAACAAAGTCAACAAAAATCCTAGGATAATCTCAGTAGATGCAGAAAAAGCTTTTGACAAAATACAGCACCCATTCCCATTAAAAACACTAGAGAACATACGGATAAATGGAGCTTTCCTTAAACTAATGAGCAGTATCTATTTAAAAACAACAGCAAGCTTATTTGTAATGGAGAGAAGCTGGGCATATTCCCAATAAGATCAGGGATGAAACAAGGAGGCACATTATCACCACTATTATTCAACATTATACTAGAAATGTTGGTTTTAGCAATAAGAAGAAGAAGAATTTTTTTTAATATGCTAAAGACATATTTTTTTTTGTGTTTTATAAGATTTTTTTTTATTTTCAAAACACATGCACAGATAATTATTCAACATTGATCTTTGCATAGACTTGTGCTTCAGATTTTTCCCTCCTTTCCCCCACTCCTTCCATAGATGGCAAGCAATCCAATATATGTTATACATGCTAACATATGTGTTGAATCTAATATGTGTAAATATATTTATACAATTCTCTTGGTAGGCAAGTAAAATCAGATCAAAAAGGAAAGTAAATGAGTAAGAAAACAAAATGCAAAGGAACAACATCAAATAGAGTGAGAATGTTGTTTTGATCCACATTCAGTTTCCACAGTTCTCTGGGTATAAATAGCTCTCTTCATCTAAAGATTATTGAACTGGCACCAATCACTTCATTGTTAGAAAAAGTCATGTTCATCTGAATTGACTGTTGCATAATACTGATGTTGCCATGTACAATGATCTCCGAGATCTGTTTATTTCACTTAGCATCAATTCATGTAAGTCTCTCCAGACCTCTCTAAAATCATCCTCTTGATTGTTTCTTATAGAATAATAATATTCCATAATATTCATATACCATAACTTGTTCAGCCTTTCTTCAACTGATGGGCATCCACTCAGTTTCCACTTTTTTGCCACTACAAAAAGTTCTGCCACAAACATTTTTGCACATGTGGGTCCCTTTTCTTCTTTTAAGATCTCCTTGGGATATAGGCCCAATAGAAACACTGATGGATCAAAGGGTATGTACAGTTTGATAACTTTTTGAGCATGGTACCAAATTGCTTTCCAAAATGGCTGGATCTGTTCACAATTCCACCAACAATATATTAGTGTCCCAATTTTCCCATATCCCCTCCAACATTCATCATTACCTTTTCTTGTCATCTTAGCCAATCTGAAAGATGTGTAGTGGTATCTGAGTTGTTTTAATTGGCATTTCTTTGATCAATAGTGATTTAGAGAACCTTTTCAAATAAGTAGAAATACTTTTAATTCTTTCATCTAAATATTGTCTGTTCATATCCTTTGACCATTTTTCAATTGGAGAATGGCTTGAATTCCAATAAATTTGAGTCAATTTTCTATATATTTTAGAAATGAGGCCTTTAGAAGAACATTTGAATGTAAAATTTTTTCCCAGTGTATTGCTTCCCTTCTGATCTTGTCTACATTAGTTTTGTTTATACAAAACCTTTTTTAACTTAATATAATAAATGTTACCTATTTTGTGTTCAATTATGAGTTCCAGTTCCTCTTTGGACACAAATTTCTAACTTTTCCACAGATCTGAGAGGTAAACTATCCTATGTTCTTCTAATTTGCTTATAATATCACTCTTTGTGCCTAAATCATGAACCCATTTTGACCTTATCTTGGTATGTGGTGGGTTAATGCCGAGTTTCTTCCATACTATATTCCAATTTTCCCAGCAGTTTTTGTCAAATAGTGAGTTCTTATCTGAAAAGCTGAAGTCTTTGGGTTTGTCAAACACTAGATTGCTATAGTTATTGATTATTTTGTCCGGTGAGCCTAACCTACTCTGAGCAAATCATCTAATTCTTAGCCAGTACCAAATGGTTTTGATGACTACTGCTTTATAATATAGTTTTAGGTCTGGCACAGCTAAGCCACTATCATTGGCATGTTTTCATTAATTCCCTTGAAATCCTTGACCATTTATTCTTCCAGATGAACTTTGTTCTTATTTTTTTCTAGTACTGTAAAATAATTTCTTGGAAGTTTGATTGGTATGGCACTGAATGAGTAGATTAATTTAGGTAGTATTGTCATTTTTATTATTTTTGCTCAGCCTACCCATGAGCACTTGATATTTTCCCAACTGATTAGATCTGACTTTATGTGTGTGGAAAGTGTTTTGTAGCTTTGTAAACATAGTTCTTGATTTTCCCTTGGCAGATAGATTATGAAATATTTTATAGTATCGATAGTTATTTTGAATGTAATTTCTTTGTGCATTTCTTTCTGCTGCACTTTGTTGATAACATATAAAAATGGTGAGGATCTATATGGATTTATTTTGCATGCTGCAACTTTGCTAAAATTGTGAATTGTTTCTAGTCATTTTTTAGTTGATTCTATAAGGTTCTCTAAGTATATCATCATATCATCTGCAAAGAGTGATAATTTGGATTCTTCCTTACCAATTCTATTCTTTTAATCTCTTTTTCTTCTCTTATTGCCAAAGCTAATATTTCTAATACAATATTGAATAGTAATGGTGATAGTAGGCAACCTTGTTTCACTCCTGATCTCATTGGGAATGATTTTAGTTTGTTCCCATTACATGTGATGCTTGTTGATGATTTTAAATAGATGCTACTTACATTTCATTACAAGCCTCTGAATTAATGCTTGACTGAAAAAAAAAACCCACAAATAGTTACCAAGAGAAGCCATCCTTGAGATTCGCCAAGAAAGGTCTGTCTTTACTGGAGGGCTGGGGCAGTTTTAGATCGGACGCAGGCGGTGGGCAGCAGCAGGGAGAACACGGGAGCAGACTGGAGAGGGGGTGGGGAGTGATCACAGCTGTCTCTGCAGGGAGAGCTTCGCTACAGGTTTGGATACTTTGCCCTGGTAGCAAGTCAGCAGCCCAGCAGAGAAGCTAAAAACACTGGGGGTGAAGAATACCACCCCAAACAGCTGGAGTCTCCCGGGACCTGGCCGCCCTCCTCTTCCCCCCCCCCCCCCCACAGTGACTCAGCACGCTCTGGGATCTCAGAGCGCAGGCGCAGCATAGTCTTACTAGTGCCTCACTGCTGCCCCCCGCTGTCTGGAGAGGAAGCTCAGTAACACACCCAGCCCCTCCCCCAAAGAAAGACTCCAGTTTTTTCTTTTTTTCTTTGCTAGTCTGTCTTTGATTATTAGACAGAACGAGCAAGAAACTGAAGAGGACTTTAACCCTTGACAGCTTCTACACAGATAGAGAGCAGACTCTAAATCCTGAGGAGACTAAAAACAGACAGTCCCCAGGTGAATCCCCAAAGGAGGAGATCATCTGTTCCTCAGCACAGATGAACCTCATAGAAGTAATTAAAAAGGCTCTCACAAGGGAGCTAGAAGAAAAATGGGAGGCTTGGCAAAAGAGCCTGGAGAAGTCAGTTAAAGAGAGAGTGGATAAAGAAATAAAATCCTTGAAAAATAGGATTGGTGAACTGGAAACAGAAAATAGCTCTCTAAAAAACAAAATTGGCGAAATGGAAAAAAATTCCACAGAACAAAAGAACTCAATGGGACAATTAGAAAAAGATTTTTAAAAAGTGAGTGAAGAAAATACTTCACTGAAAATCAGAATTGACCAATTGGAATTGAATGACTCAAGGAGACAAGAAGAATCAGTCAAGCAAATCCAAAAAAATCAAACAATTGAGAAAAATGTGAAATACCTTCTGGGAAAGACAACAGACCTGGAAAATAGATCCAGGAGAGACAATCGGAGAATCATTGGACTCCCAGAAAAACATGATGAAAAAAAGAGCCTGGACACTATTTTCCAGGAAATTATCAAAGAGAACTGCCCAGAAGTCATAGGAACAGAGGAAAAAATAAACATTGAAAGGATTCATCGATCACCCACTGAAAGGGATCCTAAAATCAAAACACCAAGGAATATAGTGGCCAAATGCCAGAATCCTCAGACGAAGGAAAAAATATTGCAAGCGGCTAGAAAAATCCAATTCAAGTATCGAGGAGCCACAATAAGGATCACCCAGGATCTGACAGCATCCACATTAAAGGATCGAAGGGCCTGGAATATGATATTCCGAAAGGCTAAGGAACTTGGTATGCAACCAAAAATAACTTACCCAGCGAGAATAAGCATCTTTTTCCAGGGAAGAAGATGGACATTCAACGAAGTAAGCGAATTTCACCTATTTTTGGTGAAAAAGCCAGAACTTAACAAAAAGTTTGATCTACAAATATAGAACTCAAGAGAAATCTAAAAAGGTAAAGATTAATCTTGGGAACTATATTTCTGATATAAAGATGTATAAAGAATACATGTATACCTTGTTCTAGAAACTGATGTGGAAAGGACATTGTACCAGAAAAAGGGTAAAGTGGGAGTACTACATCTCATGAAGAGGCAAAGGAAACCTATTATATCTGAGAGAAAGAATGGAGGGGGATGAATATAGTGGGTATCTTACTGCCTTCAGAATTGGCTTTAAGTGAAAAATCTTAAGACATATTCAGTCTATGGTGAAACTTCTCCCACCTCATTGAAAAGTGAGAAGGGAAAAGTGAAAAGGGAAGGAATAAGCTAAGCGGAAGGGAATACGGAAACTGGGAGGGAAAGGGGTAAGATAGGGGGAGGAACTCTAAGGTGGGGAGAGGGATACTAAAAAGGGAGAGCTGTGAGAAGCAAGTGGTGCTCACAAGCTTAATACTGGGAAGGGGGGAAAGGGGAAAGAAGGGAGAAAAGCATAAACCGGGGTTAACAAGATGGCAAGTAATACAGAATTGGTCATTCTAACCATAAATGTGAACGGGGTTAACTCCCCATAAAAAGGAAGCGGTTAGCAGAATGGATTAAAAGCCAGAATCCTACAATATGTTGTTTACAGGAAACACACCTGAAGCAGGGAGATACATGCAGGTTAAAGGTAAAAGGTTGGAGCAAAATCTACTATGCTTCAGGTGAAGTCAAAAAAGGAGGGGTAGCCATCCTGATCTCAGATCAAGCTAAAGCAAAAATTGATCTAATTAAAAGAGATAAGGAAGGGCACTATATCTTGCTAAAGGGTAGCATGGATAATGAAGCACTATCTATATTAAACATATATGCACCAAGTGGGGTAGCATCTAAATTCTTAAAAGAGAAATTAAGAGAGCTGCAAGAAGAAATAGACAGTAAAACTATAATAGTGGGAGATCTTAACCTTGCACTCTCAGAATTAGATAAATCAAACCACAAAATAAATAAGAAAGAAGTCAAAGAGGCAAATAGAATACTAGAAAAGTTAGATATGATAGATCTCTGGAGAAAATGTAATGGGGACAGAAAGGAGTATACTTTCTTTTCAGCAGTTCATGGAACCTATACAAAAATTGATCATGTATTAGGACATAAAAACCTCAAACTCAAATGCAGTAAGGCAGAAATAGTAAACGCATCCTTTTCAAACCACAATGAAATGAAAATTACATTCAACAAAAAGCCAGGGGGGAGTAGACCAAAAAATAATTGGAAACTAAATAATCTCATACTAAAGAATGATTGGGTGAAACAGCAAATCATAGACATAATTAATAACTTCACTCAAGAAAACGATAATAATGAGACATCATACCAAAATGTATGGGATGCAGCCAAAGCGGTAATAAGGGGAAATTTCATATCTCTAGAGGCCTGTTTGTATAAAATAGAGAAAGAGAAGGTCAATGAATTGGGCTTGCAACTAAAAATGCTAGAAAAGGAACAAATTAAAAACCCCCAGTCAAACACTAAACTTGAAATTCTAAAAATAAAAGGAGAGATCAATAAAATTGAAAGTAAAAAAACTATTGAATTAATTAATAAAACTAAGAGTTGGTTCTATGAAAAAACCAACAAAATAGACAAACCCTTAGTAAATCTGATTTAAAAAAGGAAAGAGGAAAATCAAATTGTTAGTCTTAAAAATGAAAAGGGGAACTCGCCACTAACGAAGAGGAAATTAGAGCAATAATTAGGAGTTACTTTGCCCAACTTTATGCCAATAAATTCGACAACTTAAATGAGATAGAAAAATACCTCCAAAAATATAGCTTGCCCAAACTAACAGAGGAAGAAGTAAATATCCTAAACAGTCCCATCTCAGAAAAAGAAATAGAACAAACTATCAATTAACTCCCTAAGAAAAAATCCCCAGGACCAGATGGATTTACATGTGAATTCTACCAAACATTTAAAGAACAATTAACTCCAATGCTAAATAAACTATTTGAAAAAAATAGGGATTGAAGGAGTCCTACCAAACTCCTTTTATGACACAGACATGGTACTGATACCTAAACCAGGTAGGCTGAAAACAGAGAAAGAAAATTATAGACCAATCTCCCTAATGAATATTGATGCTAAAATCTTAAATAAAATATTAGCAAAAAGATGACAGAAAATCATCCCCAGGATAATACATTATGATCAAGTAGGATTTATACCAGGAATGCAGGGCTGGTTCAATATTAGGAAAACTATTAGCATAATTGACTATATCAATAACCAAACAAACAAAAACCATATGATCATCTCAATAGATGCAGAAAAAGCATTTGATAAAATCCAACATCCATTCCTAATAAAAACACTTGAGAGCATAGGACTAAATGGACTTGTCCTTAAAATAGTCAGAAGCATATATTTAAAACCATCAGTAAGTATCATATGCAATGGGGAAAAACTGGAACCTTTCCCAGTAAGATCTGGAGTGAAGCAAGGTTGCCCACTATCACCATTATTATTTAATATCGTATTAGAAACACTAGCCTCGGCAATAAGAGTCGAGAAAGATATTAAAGGAATTAGAGTAGGCAATGAGGAAACCAAACTATCACTCTTTGCAGATGATATGATGGTATACCTAGAGAACCCCAGAGATTCTACTAAAAAGCTATTAGAAATAATTCATAATTTTAGCAAAGTATCTGGCTACAAAATAAATCCCCATAAATCCTCAGCATTTTTATACATCACCAACAAACCCCAATAGCAAGAGATACAAAGAGAAATTCCATTCAGAATAACTGTTGATACCATAAAATATTTGGGAATCTATCTACCAAAGGAAAGTCAGGAATTATATGAGCAAAATTATAAAAAAGTCTCCACACAAATAAAGTCAGACTTAAATAATTGGAAAAATATTAAGTGCTCTTGGATCGGCTGAGCGAACATAATAAAGATGACAATACTCCCTAAACTAATTTATTTATTTAGTGCTATACCAATCAGACTTCCAAGAAAATATTTTAATGATCTAGAAAAAATAACAACAAAATTCATATGGAACAATAAAAAGTCGAGAATCTCAAGGGAATTAATGAAAAAAAAAATCAAATGAAGGTGGCCTAGCTGTACCTGATCTAAAATTATATTATAAAGCAGCAGTCACCAAAACCATTTGATATTGGCGACGAAATAGATTAGTGGATCAGTGGAAAAGGTTAGGTTCACAAGACAGAATAGTCAACTATAGCAATCTAGTGTTTGACAAACCCAAAGACCCTAAATCCTGGGATAAGAATTCATTATTTGATAAAAACTGCTGGGATAATTGGAAATTAGTATGGCAGAAATTAGGCATGGACCCACACTTAACACCATATACCAAGATAAGATCAAAATGGGTCCATGACCTAGTTATAAAGAACGAGATTATAAATAAATTAGAGGAACATAGAATAGTTTATCTCTCAGACTTGTGGAGGAGAAAGAAATTTGTGACCAAAGATGAACTAGAGACCATTACTGATCACAAAATAGAAAATTTTGATTATATCAAATTAAAAAGCCTTTGTACAAACAAAACTAATGCAAACAAGATTAGAAGGGAAGCAACAAACTGGGAAAACATCTTCACAGTTAAAGGTTCTGATAAAGGCCTCATTTCCAAAATTTATAGAGAACTGACTCAAATTTATAAGAAATCAAGCCATTCTCCAATTGATAAATGGTCAAAGGATATGAACAGACAATTTTCAGAGGACGAAATTGAAACTATTACCACTCATATGAAAGAGTGTTCCAAATCATTATTGATTAGAGAAATGCAAATTAAGACAACTCTGAGATACCACTACACACCTGTCAGATTGGCTAAGATGACAGGAAAAAATAATGATGAATGTTGGAGGGGATGCGGGAAAACTGGGACACTGATGCATTGTTGGTGGAGTTGTGAACGAATCCAACCATTCTGGAGAGCAATCTGGAATTATGCTCAAAAAGTTATCAAACTGTGCATACCCTTTGATCCAGCAGTGTTTCTATTGGGCTTATATCCCAAAGAAATACTAAAGAAGGGAAAGGGACCTGTATGTGCCAAAATGTTTGTAGCAGCCCTATTTGTAGTGGCTAGAAACTGGAAAATGAATGGATGCCCATCAATTGGAGAATGGCTGGGTAAATTGTGGTATATGAATGTTATGGAATATTATTGTTCTGTAAGAAATGACCAGCAGGATGAATACAGAGAGGACTGGCGAGACTTACATGAACTGATGCTGAGTGAAATGAGCAGAACCAGGAGATCATTATACACTTCGACAATGATATTGTATGAGGACATATTTTGATGGAAATGGATTTCTTGAAAAAGAGACCTGAGTTTCAATTGATAAATGACGGACAGAAGCAGCTACACCCAAAGAAAGAACACTGGGAAACGAATGTGAACTATCTGCATTTTTGTTTTTCTTCCCGGGTTATTTATACCTTCTGAATCCAATTCTCCCTGTGCAACAAGAGAACTGTTCGCTTCTGCAAACATATATTGTATCTAGGATATACTGCAACATATCCAACATATATAGGACTGCTTGCCATCTAGGGGAGAGGGTGGAGGGAGGGAGGGGAAAAATCGGAACAGAAATGAGTGCAAGGGATAATGTAAAAAAAATTACCCTGACATGGATTCTGTCAATATAAAGTAATTATTAAATAAAAATTAAAAAAAATTAAAAAAAAATAGATGCTACTTATCATTTTAAGGAAAAGTTTATTTACTCCTATACTCTCTAGTGTTTTTAATAGGAATGGGTGTTGGATTTTATCAAATGCTTTTTCTGCATCTATTGAGATAATCATATGATTTTTGTTAGTTTGGTTATTGATCTAATAAATTATGCTAATTGGTTTATTAATATTGAACCAGCCCTGCATTCCTGGTATAAATTCTACTTGGTCATGGTTATTATCCTGGGGATAACTTTCTGTAATTTCATTGCTAATATTTTATTTATGATTTTTGCATCAATATGCATTTGGGAAATTATTCTATAATTTTCTTTTTCTGTTTTCACCCTATCTGGTTTAAGAATCAGCATCATATCTTTGACATAAAAGTAATTTGGCAAGACTCCTTTTTTTTTAAATTTAAATTTTATTTTATTTAATAATAACTTTGTATTGACAGAATCCATGCCAGGATAATTTTTTTACAACATTATCCCTTGCACTCGCTTATGTTTCGTTTTTTCCCCTCCCTCTCTCCACCCCCCCCAAGATGGCAAGCAGTCCTATATATGTTAAATATGTTGCAGTATATCCTAGATACAATACATATTTGCAGAACCGAACAGTTCTCCTGCTGCACAGGGAGAATTGGATTCAGAAGGTAAAAATAACTCGGGAAGAAAATCAAAAAAAATCCACTTCCATCAGAATACATCCTCATACAATATCGTTGTCGAAGTGTATAATGATCTCCTGGTTCTGCTCATCTCACTTAGCATCAGTCCATGTAGGTCCTCCAAGCCTCTCTGTATTCATCCTGCTGGTCATTCCTTACAGAGCAATAATATTCCATAACATTCATATACCACAATTTATCCAACCATTCTCCAATTGATGGGCATCCATTCATTTTCCAGTTTCTAGCCACTACAAACAGGGCTGCTACAAACATTTTGGCACATACAGGTCCCTTTCCCTTCTTTAGTATTTCTTTGGGATATAAGCCCAATAGAAACACTGCTGGATCAAAGGGTATGCACAGTTTGATAACTTTTTGGGCATAATTACAGATTGCTCTCCAGAATGGCTGGATTCGTTCACAACTCCACCAACAATGCATCAGTGTCCCCGATTTCCCGCATCCCCTCCAACATTCATCATTATTTTTTCCTGTCATCTTAGCCAATCTGACAGGTGTGTAGTGGTATCTCAGAGTTGTCTTAATTTGCATTTCTCTGATCAATAGTGATTTGGAACACTCTTTCATGTGAGTGGTAATAGTTTCAATTTCTTCATCTGATAATTGTCTGTTCATATCCTTTGACCATTTATCAATTGGAGAATGGCTTGATTTTTTATAAATTTGAGTCAGTTCTCTATATATTTTGGAAATGAGGCCTTTATCAGAACCTTTAACTGTAAAGATGTTTTCCCAGTTTGTTGCTTCCCTACTAATCTTGTTTGCATTCATTCTGTTTGTACAAAGGCTTTTTAATTTGATATAATCAAAATTTTCTAGTTTGTGATCAGTAATGGTCTCTAGTTCATCTTTGGTCACAAATTTCTTTCTCCTCCACAAGTCTGAGAGATAAACTATCCTATGTTCCTCTAATTTATTTATAATCTCATTTTGTATGCCTAGGTCATGGACCCATTTTGATCTTATCTTGGTATATGGTGTTAAGTGTGGGTCCTTGCCTAATTTCTGCCATACTAATTTCCAGTTATCCCAGCAGTTTTTATCAAATAATGAAATCTTATCCCCAAAATTAGAATCTTTGAGTTTGTCAAACACTAGATTGCTATAGTTGATTATTCTGTCTTGTGAACCTCACCTTTTCCACTGATCCACTAATCTATTTCTTCGCCAATACCAAATGGTTTTGGTGACTGCTGCTTTATAATATAATTTTAGATTAGGTACAGCTAGACCACCTTCATTTGATTTTTTTTTCATTAATTCCCTTGAGATTCTCGACTTTTTATTGTTCCATATGAATTTTGTTGTTATTTTTTCTAGATCATTAAAATATTTTCTTGGAAGTCTGATTGGTATAGCACTAAATAAATAGGTTAGTTGGGAGTATTGTCATCTTTATTATATTCGCTCAGCCCATCCAAGAGCACTTAATATTTTTCCAATTATTTAAGTCTGACTTTATTTGTGTGGAAACTTTTTTGTAATTTTGCTCATATAATTCCTGACTTTCCTTTGGTAGGTAGATTCCCAAATATTTTATGCTATCAACAGTTATTTTGAATGGAATTTCTCTTTGTATCTCTTGCTGTTGGATTTTGTTGGTGATGTATAAAAATGCTGAGGATTTATGGGGATTTATTTTGTAGCCTGCTACTTTGCTAAAATTATGAATTATTTCTAATAGCTTTTTAGTAGAATCTTTGGGGTTCTCTAAATATACCATCAAATCATCTGCAAAGAGTGATAGTTTGGTTTCCTCATTGCCTACTCTAATTCCTTTAATATCTTTCTCGACTCTTATTGCCGAGGCTAGTGTTTCTAATACAATATTGAATAATAATGGTGATAGTGGGCAACCTTGCTTCACTCCAGATCTTACTGGGAAAGGTTCCAGTTTTTCCCCATTGCATATGATGCTTACTGAAGGTTTTAAATATATGCTCCTAACTATTTTAAGGAAAAGGGCAGGACTCCTTCTTACCCTTTTTTTTCCAAATAGTTTAAATAGAATTTGAATTAATAGTTCTTTAAATGTTTGGTAGAAGTCATATGTAAATTCTTCTGGCTTTGGAGTTTTTTCTTAGGAAGTTGATTAATAGATTGTTCTATTTCTTTTTGTAAAATGGGACTGTTTAAATAATGTATTTTCTCAGCTGTTAACTTGGGCAATTTATATTTTTTTCAATATTCCTCCACTTCATTTAGCTTATCAAATTTATTGGCATATAATTGGGCAGAATCACTCCTAATTATTGCTTTAATTTCCTCTTCATTGGTAGAAAGTTTTCCCTTTTCATTTTTGAAACTAACAATTCGATTTTCTTCTTTCCTTTTTCTAATTAAATTAACTAAAGGTTTATCTATGTTGTTGGCTTTTTCATAAAATGTTTTATTTATCAATGCAATAGTTTTCTTCTTTTACATTCTATTAATCTCCCCTTTTATTTTTAAATTTTCAAATTTGGTATTTAATTGAGGATTTTTAATTTGTTCTTTTCTAGTTCTTTTTGTTGTAAGCCCAATTCACTGATCTTCTCTTTTTCTATTTTATGCAAGTGAGCATCTAGAGATATAAAATGTCCCCTGATAACCACTTTGGCTGTATTCCACAAATTTTGGAATGCTGTCTCATTACTGTCATTCTCTTGGGTGAAGTTGTTAATTGAGTCTATGATTTGTTGTTTCACCCATTCATTCTTTAGGATTAGATTATTTAATTTCTAATTAATTTTTGGTCTATTTTCTCCTGGCCTTATATTGCATGTGATTTTTTATTCCATCATGATCTGAAAAAAAATGCATTTACTATTTCTGTCTTTCTGCATTTGATTTTGAAGTTTTTATGCCTTAATACAATTTTTGTATAAGTTCCATGAACCACTGAGAAAAAAGTAAACTCCTTTCTGTCTCCATTTAATTTTCTCCAATGATCTATCATTGATAACTTTTCTACCATTCTGTTTATCTCCTTAACTTCTTTCTTATTTATTTTGTGGTTCAATTTATCTAGTTCTGAGAAAGCCAGGTTGAGATCCCCCACTAGTATAGTTTTGCTATCTATTTCTTCTTGCATTTCGCTTAACTTCTCTTCTAGTAATTTGAATGCTACACCACTTTGGTGCATATATGTTTAACATTGATATTGCTTCATTATCTGTGGTACACTTTAGTTAAATATAATTTCCTTCCTTATCTCTTTTAATTAGATTTATTTTTACTTGATGTGAGATCAAGATTGCTACCCCTGCTTTTTTTTTTTTTTTATTTTAGCTGAGGCATAATAGATTCCTCTCCAGCCCCTTACCTTCACCCTGTATGTATCACTCTGCTTTAAATCAGTTTCTTGTAAACAACATGTTGTAGGACCCTGGCTTTTAATCCAGTCTGCTATCTGCTTCCATTTTATGGGAGAGTTCATCCCATTTGCATTCACAGTTAACATAACTAATTCTGTATTTCTTGCCATCTTTTTACCCTGTTATGCTTTTCTCTTTCTTTTCACCCTTTCCTCCTCCCCAGCATTTTGCTTCTGATCACCACCTCCCTCAAATAGCCCTTCCCTTTTAGTTCCTGTCCCACTTTTTTTTACATCTTTCCCCTATACTTCTGTTTTCCCTTCTATTAGTCTTTCCCTTTCTTTTCCCCTTTCTCCTCCCACTTCCCTATAAGATGAAACAAGTTTCTCTGTGAAATAAATTATGTCTGATAGTCTCTTTGAGCCAACTTCAGTCCTGAAATTTAACCACAATATTCCTAGGGGTTTTCATTTTGGGGTCTCTTTCAGGAGGTGATTGGTGAATTAGTCATTAGGACTGTTTTCCTTTATGATTTCCTGTAAGATAATGTCTAGATTCATTTTTTTTTTCATCATGGCTTTCAGAAAGTCCAGCAATCCTTAGATTGTGTCTCTTAGATCTATTTTCCAGGTCGGTTATTTTCCTAAGATGTATTTCATATTTTCTTCCATTTTTTTGTTTGATTGCTTTTTGAAGTCTTATTGAGTCATTCACTTCCATTTGTTCAATTATAATTTCTAGTGTATTATTTTCTTCAGTTACTTTTTTTTTTTTAGCTCCTTTTGTATTTGGCCAATTGAATTGTTTTGTTCACTGCATTTTTTTTTCCATTTCACAAATTTTGTTTTTCAACAAATTGGTATATTTTTCACATCTATTTTGTATGGTGTTGTATGCTTTTTTTCCATTTCGTCAAATCTATTTTGTAGTGAGTTATATGCTTTTCCCATCCCTTCTTGTAAAGAACTCATTTCCTTTACCCATTTTTCCTCTAACTTTCTTTTAAGATCCTTTATGCAATCTTCCAAGAAAGCCTTGTGAAACTGGAATCAGCTCATATCTCTCTTTGGGGCTTCATTTAGAGTTGATTTGCTTTTAGGAACTCAGGATTTGAGCTCTGTTCTTCTCCTCCATAAAAGCTGTCTATGGTGAGAGTTATTTTTGGTATTCTGTTCATTTTGAAAGGCAAAAGCCTTTTTTTATTATTATTATGATGCTCTTTTTTATTACTATAACTTTTTATTGACAGAACATATGTATGGGTAATTTTTGACAACATTATCTCTTGCACTCACTTCTGTTCTGACTTTTCCCTTCTCTCCCTCCACTCCCTCCCCTAGATGTCAGTTGGTTTTATACATGCTAAATATGTTATAGTATATACTAGATACAATATATGTGTGCAGACCCATACAGTTCTCTTGTTGCACAAGAAGAATTGGATTCACAAGGTAAAAATAACCTGGGAAGAAAAACAAAAATGCAAACAGTTCACACTCATTTCCCAGTGTTCCTTCTCTGGGTATAACTGATTCTGTCCATCATTGATCAATTGGAACTGAATTAGATCTTCTCTTTGTTGAAGATGTTCACTTCCATCAGAATACATCTTCATTGTTGTTGTATTGTTGTTGAAATGTATAATGATCTCTTGGTTCTTCTCACTTCACTCAGCATCAGTTCATGTAAGTCTCTCCAAGCCTTTCTGTATTCATCCTGATGGTCATTTCTTACAGAACAATAATATTCCATAACATTCATATACCACAATTTATCCAACCATTGTCCAATTGATGGGCATCCATTCATTTTCCAGTTTCTAGCCACTACAAACAGGTCTACCACAAACATTTTGGCACATACAGGTCCCTTTCCCTTCTTTAGTATCTCTTTGGGATATAAGCCCAGTAATAACACTGCTGGATCAAAGGGTATTTACTGTTTGATAACTTTTTGAGCATAATTCCATATTGCTCTCCAGAATGGTTGGATTCATTCACAATTCCACCAGAGTGCACCACAATTCAATTCACAATGCCACCACAATGCACCAGTGTTTCAGTTTTCCCACATCCACTCCAACATTTATAATAATTTTTTAGTCTGCTCTTAATGAAGTAATAGCTGCTCTAATTTGCCTTTGGGCAGTTCTGCTGATTGACTTCTGGTGCTGGGTAATCAGGTCCAGTATTTTTCTGGAACTCAGTGGTTTACAATTTGCCTTTTGTAGCAAATCGGCCAAAACACCTGCAGATTTGCTCTGTTCTGATTGCAAGAACAGAGTAGCCTAAGAGCCTCTCAGAAGATTCCTCATGCGTGGAAGCTGTAAGGCTCTGACTCCTTGCCCCAGTTCCTTGCACTGACCTCCCTCTGCTGTGGTCTGGACTCAGCAGACTGTCTCCCTCCTTCTACCCTCCTGCTTGTTTGAAATAGAGCTGTTCTAAAATTATTGCAAGGTATCTTCTTCTGGAAATATGTTGCACTCCAAAAATTTTTGGGTTCTTTGACTCCAAAATCAGTTTAGAGGTTTAATCTACTCTTGGTTTGAGAGAAGATCAGAGGAGGTCACAGGAAGTCAGGTCTGCTCTCTGCCATCTTGGCTCCACCCTCCAGGAAAAAGAAATGAAAGGAACTAGGATAGGCAATAAGGAAATAAAATTATCACTCTTTGGAGATGATATGATGATATACTTAGAGAATCCTAGAAAATCATCCAAAAACCTACTGGAAACAATTAATAGCTTTAACAAAGTTGCAGGATATACAATAAACTCCACAGAAATCATCAGCATTTCTATATATTACTGACCAAGAAATATAAAGAGAATTTCACTTTAAAATTACTCTAGACAAAATAAAATCTTTTTTTTTTTTGGGGGGGGGTTCTATTTGCCAAAACAAACTCAAGAAATATATGAACACAATTACAAAACACTTCTCATACAAATAAAATCATATATAAACATTTGGAAAAATAACAATTGTTCATGGCTAGGTCAAGCTAATATAATAAAAATGACAATTCTACTTAAATTGGTTTACTTGTTCAGTGCCATACCAATAAAACTGAGAAAACATTATTTCATAGAACTAGAAAAAATAATTACAAATTCATCTGGAAGAACAAAAGGTAAAGAATATCAAGGGAATTAATGAAAAAAATTACAAAGAATGGTGGCTTAGCAGTAACAAAACTGAAACTATATTATAAAGCAGCAGTAATCAAAATCATTTGGTGCTAAGAAATAGAGTGGTGGATTAGTGAAATAAATTAATTATACATAATACAATAATCAAAGCTTATAGCAGTATGTGATAAATCCAAAAACTCCACCTTCTGGAATAAGAACTCACTCATTATTGCTGGGAAAACTGGAAAATAATATGTCAGAAAATTGGCATAGACCTACATCTCACACCCTATACCAAAGTAGAGTCAAAATGGATACATGATTTGAGCTTAAAGGATGATAACATAAACAAATTAGGAGAACAAGGAATAATTACCTATCAGATCTTTGGAGAGGGGAGGAATTTATGACTAAAGAAGAACTAGAGAACATTATGAAAGGCAAAATGGACAACTTTGCATTAAATTCAAAAGTTTTTGCACAAACAAAATCAACAAAACAAGATTTAAAAGGTAAGGACAAATCTGGGGAAAATCTTTACAGATACTATTTCTGATAAAGGTCTCATTTCTAAAATATATAAAGAACTGTGTCATATCTATAAGAATACAAGTCATTCCCCAATTGACAAATAGTCAAAGGATATGAACAATTTTTAGATGATGAAATTAAAGCCATTTATAGTTATATGAAAATATGCTCTAAATCAGTATTGATTAGAGAAATGCAAATTAAAAACACTCTGTGGTACCACCTAAAACTTCTGAGATTGGCTAAGATGACAGGAAAAGATAATGATAAATATTGGAGGAGATATGAGAAAACTGGTACACTAATGAAGTGTTGGTGGAGTTTTGAAACAATCTAACTATTCTGCAGAGCAATATGAAACTATGCCCAAAGAGCTATAAAGCTGTGCATACTCTTTGATCCAGCAGTGCCATTACTGGATCTGTATCTTAAGGAAATTATTAAGGAGGCAAAAGAACCCACATGTGCAAAAATATCTGTAGAAGCTCTTTTTGTGGTTGCAAAGAATTGGAAAAGGAGTGGATGTCTCATTTGGGGAGTGGATGAATTAGCTGTGGTATATGAAGGTAATGGAATATTATTGTTCTATAAAAAATAATGAACAAGCTGATTATAGAAAGGCCTGGAAAGATTTATATGAATTGATGCTGAGTGAAACAAGTAGAAAGAGGAATATGTTGTACAATACAATAACAGCAAGAATTTGAAATGATCAAGTATGAAAGGTTTGGTTCTTCTCAGATGTTTAGTGATCCAAAGCAATCCCAATATACTTTGGTTAGAAAATGCCATCTGCATCCAGAAAAAGTTTTAAGAAGACTGAATGTAAATCAACATATGCTATGTTAATTTCTTTTTTTCCTTTTTTTTTTATCTTTCCCATGGTTTTTCCCCTTTGCTCTGATTTTTCTCTTCTAGTGTGATTCATAAAGCAATGTTTATTAAAAATAAATAAACTTACTACAATTTTTTTTTAAAAAAAGAATGACCTTTTGAGATGATTGGGAGGGAGAATAGAAGAAAACAAACAATATAAACACAAAATATTTATATATTCATATATATGCATTATGTACTTATATAATAAGTTTAATCAAATTAGTGGGTTAACATGGTCAAGACAAACAAATGATGAGTTATTGGTTTTTTGTGTTCATTCTGGTGTCACAATATATACCTTTAACTTGAAATTGCTATTTATAGAGATGGGAATTAGAGAAGGCACTTGTGATTTAATTGATATAGATTATTCCCAGATGAGGAAACTACTCTGAAACTTCCTCCACCAACTCTTTTGTGTCTTCTCTGCAGCTTAGATTTGTGAGAGATTAAATTATTTTTTTCAGGGTCACATAGATAGTGAACATCAGATTCGGTATTTGAACCTGCCTTCTTGACTTTGAAGCTATACTTACATATACACATATGTGTGTATATGTATACACAATAAACATATTTGTATATATATGCATATGTAATATGCATTTGAGTATATGTGTGCTATGCATATATATTTGTACACAATTTGCTATGTAATATTTCTCTCAACTATTGTGATTGTTTTCATTATCACAAAATTAAATCTAAATTTACTAAAATTTCAATGCCATATTAAGATCATAGAAAGGGAAAACTATCCTCCTTATTTTAAAAAAAATTTTTTTCATGTTACATATTTATAAAACAAACCATCAAAAAATTCAAACTATCTATAGCTTGAGAAAAATCTCAAGCCACTTATAATTAGAAACACAAAGCTGTGATGACCGTATATTTTAAAATCAGCCGGAGTCAGGAATTCAGGTTAAGGGAAAATCTTCAATCTTTATTCTCTTTATTACTCTTTGTGAGTAGCTGCAATAAGACGCCAGCCAGCAGTCTCTTTCTGCTTCTCTCTCCGCCCCTCTGCCTCCACTCACCAAAAATCGTCATTTCCTATACAATGCATCAGAACTTGCACAAAGAGTGGGAGGGGGCCATTCTTTCTCCAAGCATATCTATTAATATAGTATGGTCCAATTACTATTTAGCCTCATGCGCTTGGGACCTCAGTGTATCAACTTGAGCTCCAGCCCATTATACAAAGCAATTCAATACAATGAAGGCTTATGATACCCACAATTTTAAAATAATGCTACTCTCCTGCTAACAAAAAAGTAATAGTCTAAATATGAAATATGAGATAAGCAGTTTTGGATATAGCCAATATGGAAATTTGTCTTGCTTGACTATGAATATCTGTTACAAATGTATTGTTTTCTTTAACTTTTTCCTTTGGGGATAGAAATAAAAGAAAACAAGTATGCTAATTTAAAAATATAAGTATGTCAGTTCCAATAAAAGAAACATATTGTTCACTGCCACTTAGCAGGACTTTGGTATGTAAATTATACCTTTGACTTAAAAGTTTTGTCAATCAGTCATTTGATCGGATTTAGAAATGAAATATTAAAGATAAAAGTTGTTTATTGATACAATAAATATCCAACCCCCCAATTGTCCGTTTACATCTACTTATGTCCTATAATAGTAGTAATGTTAACATACTCTGATAAAGAATTTATAATAATTGTACCATGTCAAAATAAACCCCAAGCTATAAGCATGCAATTTTTTTCAGGAAAACTAATGAGGAAATGGGAAGTATAATCTCCAAACTGGATTATTAGTTATGTATTCACACATAGGTAAATATAATTGTTTTGATAGTAACTATTGTCAAAAATAGCCAAAAATTGAAGATTTTACAAACTTGTCATCTTTACTTCAACTTTCCTACTCATTCAGCAAAGTGTTATAATTTCTAAAAATAGAATGTCTTCAATAGCCAAAGACCAAGCTGCAAATGATATGATCTTGATTAGATCAGAATTCAAAACCGAAAATGGAAAGGGCTGGGTAATTTTTAAATTAAATTGCCTTCTGAACCAACATTCTCTTCTATGATATTTCTAGTAATTAACATGGAAAATAAGGGAGCTTCACTAGTCAGAAAATAAAATTTCATTTAGGCTAGGATGGTACCTATTTAGCTGTCAGTCTTATATAATCTTATACATGAAAGAAAATAAATGTAATAATTAAAAGAGGCAAAACTGAGTTTGGAGGTCAGAGTTGTTGAGCTTTTCAGGAAAAGAAAGGAAAATTTACATACATCATTTCCCCTGATCACCAGCAATTGGCAAACTAAAATAATAATCTCCTTTTTCTCTTAAAGTAATGGCCATTCTGTTCCTAGAACTTTCAAGAGAGCAAACTAAGAATCCCACCAAACCCCATAAGCATCACAAAAATACATGTAATAATACATGATTATATAGAAAACCACTATTAATATGGAGGTGGAAACAAGGGGAGAGAATATGAAATATAAGACTATGGAATGTCAAGAGATTTTTAAATGTGTATTCTTTAATGGCAAACATGATTTTAGAATGATTTTAGAAACAAAGGTCAGAATGAGGCATTCTGATAGCTATAGGAAGATAGAACTGTTTCTCCATGGGTATTGTATTATTCTATTCAACAACACCATGATAGTTGTGAGTCCAATCTTGTATTGCAACAACTAATTTAAATGATCAGATTGACAATATATTATTAATTTGGTCATAAAAGCATCTAATTGGACTGATTGCTGGACATATTTCTTAATGACTGCCTATTATAATCACAGGGGAAAAGTTCAGAATTATATCTGTGGAGAAAAACAAAAACATCAAATGAACACTTTGGAGAAAGATAATACTGAATTTCTCTTCCTGCCAGTTAAAATCCTGTAGTCTTCTAGTGAAATTTTATAACTCTTATCTCCTGGTTTCTCATTTCAGAAGCTTGGACTCAGTCTTACCTTTCCCTAACCCCTTAAGCCTGGGCATCATGTTGACACAAAATACTCCTGAATTCAGATGCACACCATTTTGAAATAAGTGTGTTTCAATACACTGAGTACCATGAGATGCATTTCAACAGCTCACTCTGGTAGGCAAGGAACAATTTACATTAGAGGGGAAACTCATAGTTGCTGCTTTAGAGATCATCTTCAAAACCTTAAAGTAGTATATTCCCACTGATGGTAGAAAAAACAAAACCTACCATCTTCTCCAGTAAAAAACATAATTTAAAAAATTACTTTTTAAAAAAAATTACTTTGTGAAACCACCATAGATTTTAACTTATAGTACAATATCATTTTGGAAAACTTGATGAATTCTACCCTTGAACTGGATGAACTATTAAAAATAATAAAAGATGTTTTTTACTACTTGTTTAACACATGGTTTTGATGATGAAGGCTTTTAGATACATCTTCATTTCAAACATTAAAAAAAAAAAAAAACTCAAGAAGGTAAGAAAATAGAACCCATGAGGGTAACTATTAGGAATAAGATAAATTGAAACTTCATCAAAATTTAAGGAATCCACAATGTTATGAAGATATCAGAAACAATTTGGATGTAAAATTTAGAATTTAAGTGAATCAAGTGGTCCAGCTTTGCTATCTTGAAGTCAGTCTGTCAACAAACATTTATTAATTGTTTCATATATGCCAATAATGATAATCAGCCAATTTGCCAATAAGCAATGGGAACACAAAACCAAAAGAATCATAGTCCATACATAGCATATGAGGGTAATTTGAAAGCAGAAGATATTGGTTGATGAAAGAACCAGCTGAAGGTGGGATTTGAAGAAAGCCAGGGAAACTAATAGTTTCCCAAGTAACCTTGGGGGCAAAATTTCCCAAGCATGTAGAACAGACTGTGTAAAGGCATACAGATGAGATATGAACACATACATATACATATGCCTATACAAATAGACATATATATATATATATATATATATATATATATATTTGTGCAAATAAATATATTTAATTTTATCATACCTCAGGAAACTATATATATATATATATATATATATATATATATATATATATACACACACAAGAAACATACATATGTACACACATATAACTATTGTGTATGCATATATAATTTTGTATTATATATACAAAGAAATAGATATATCTATATTTGTATCTGTATCCATATTTAGAATTAACTATAAAATACCTATATCTATGCCTGTATTTAATACATTTGTATCTATACCAATAAAATATATGCTTATGCAAATATACTGATAGCTCTCTATATATTTATATCCATATCTATATGAATATCTATATTCACATTCATATCTCTATCCATATCTATATAATCATGCCTCTATATTATCTTACCTATAATCATCTATCTGTATATTCACATATATACCTATATCCATATACATTTATATAGCTATTCATCTATATATCTCTCTATAGATACATATATATCCATAGTTTTATTTATATCTATATTCATACTTATATCTATATCATATAGATAGAGCCTTATCTATACATATACTTAGATTTAATAATATTTTCTATATTGTTTATATCTATATTTTAATATCTAAAAATTTGATCTTGATATAGATATATGTTTCTATATCATATATCTATATTTATTAGATAATTATAAGTTTAGAGAGATATAGATATATATCTAGCTATAGAGAGGTGCAAGTGGAGATAATTCATGCCAATGTTGAGTATGCATGTTTCAGTCAGTGTTTTATCTGAATAATATATTCCTAGGTATAACAAATAAGCTTCCCCAATACTAATAGCATGTACTATCTACAAGGTGTTATCAGTCAGCTCTTGATTCATGTTATTTAATCTCAGTGGGTGGACAGCAAGGACTCATAATAATAATAATAATAAAAAAACAGCTTTAGCTTTGTTTTTAAAAATATAGCTGTGTTTGATAAACATTATCAATTCACCTTAATGGGACTCTGCTGAACACTGTTAGTGTCGATCTCCTTTTTTTCTCATCCTTAAAAGGAAAAATAAAAAGTGAAGATCAGTGAGGTGTGAGGAGAAGAGAACTTTTGTTTGTAACAAAGATAAAATTTAATTATAGAAGGATTTCTGTAAACACAAACAAAAATCATACAACCATTCATTTTCAAAGAAAATAACATTTACACTCAAACAGATGTCACAGAAGAATTGAAAATCCTAAATTCTAATAAACAATCTGATTACAGGGATCACATTTTGGTGAAATTCAAACTTTGATCATAATAGAACTTCCAGAAAGTATTATTCACAAAACAATAAAAGAGTTAGCATTTATCCTTTTGGTGCCTTGAGGCCTAAAACTAGATTTTTTTTTTCCAACTGATTTGATTTAAATGAATTATTTTACTGAATCTTTTATCAGTATACCAGGAATGAGTTGCAGTGGAGGGGTGATGTTACAGAAAACTTTAACTCCTTCTTTACCTTACTTTTTCTTGTTGTTGTTAAGAATGGTATTAGACTTATTAGAAATTTTTGTATGACAACACATGTATAAGCTATTTGCTTGCCTTATCTATGAGTGGGGTGGGGAGAGAGGGAGAGAATTTAAAACTCAAAGTTTAAAATGAATGCTCAAAAGATAATTGTTTTTATATGAAATTGGGCAATACAATATTAAATTTTAAAAATAAAACAGATATGCACTGCTTCCAGATCTTAAAAAGAAAGAAAGAAACAAAATTCAAAAGAGAGAGAGAAAGTCCCCAGTAATGGACTGAATGGTTGACAGCAATTCTTCTGATTCTATCTGTCATTGTAGGTTCTGTCATCCAGGAAATCCAAAGCAGGAAAGCCTGGTATCAAGAAGAGAATGAAACCCTCTTATTGTTGTTTATGCTTAGAAAATTATAGAAAGGAATAAAAAAAAACCTTAGAGATCATTTAATCTAATTCATTTTATACAAATGATTAAGTAGCTGTTTAACTGAAAATAGATTTGTCAATTTAGAAAACTAAAAGAAATTTGTTTAGAAAAACTTCAAA